>NW_005842301.1:682443-694147 GCF_000455745.1 Alligator sinensis | reverse complement strand
CCCTGCTGCCACTTGCCCCCTTCCACTTAGAGCGGGGTGCGCCTGCATTGCACCCCCACCCTCCCCTCCGCCCCGGCTGGGCAAGTGACAGCAGGGCATAGCCCCAACTCCCAGCGCTGCCGCGCCTGCATCCTGCAGTTGTGTTGTCCTACGAGCTGAATCCTGCTTCATGGCCAGGTCCTCCCCGCCTGAATCTTTCCTCCCCAGGGTGGGTCCTCCTAACCGCCCTGACTGTGAAGTAGTGCCTTCGGATGTCTAGTCTAAACCTACTCTCTTAACAATTTGTGGCCATTATTCTTTGTTACCCTGGGGGGCTCTAGGGGGAACAGGGTCTCTCCCAAACCCTGCTGGTCCCCCTTGGTGAGTTTATAGACAGCCAGCAGGTCCCCCCCTCAGCCTCCTCTTGCGAAGGCTGAATAGGTTAAGGTCCCATAGCCTCTCTTCGTAGGGTCTGCCCTGTTGTCCCCAGATCATGTGGGTGGCCCTCCTCTGGACCCTCTCAATGCTGTCCACATCCCTTCTGAAGTGCGGCACCCAGAACTGAAACAGTACTCCAGCTGCGGCCTGACCAGTTTCGCATAGAGGGGGAGGATCACCTCCTTGGCCCTGCTTGAGATGCATCTGTGGACGCACGACAAGGTACGGTTAGCCCTACTGACTGTGACCTCGCATTGTAGGCCCATGTTCATCTTGGAGTCAATAATGACTCCAAGCTCTCTTTCTGCCACCGTGCTCTCAAGAAGGGAGTTTCCCAGCTTACAAGTGTGCTGCTGGTTCCCACTGCCCAAGTGCAGCACCCTGTGCTTGCCAGTATTGAAACCCATCCTATTTTCGTTAGTCCACCCCTGTAACCTGTCCAGGTCCTGCTGTAATCTGTCCTTCCCTACTAGTGTGCCCACCTCACCCCAAATCTTGGTATCATCAGTAAATTTAAACAGGCTGCTTTTTACCCCGTCGTCCAAGTCACTAATAAAGAAATTGAACGGTGCAGGCCCAAGGACAGCCCTGGGGGACTCCACTGCCCACTTCCCTCCAGGTCGAAAAAGACCCATCCACCACTACTCTCTGAGTACGACCCTTCAGCCAATTTGCAATCCATCTGACTGTGTAGGCATCAATGCCACAGTCACCTAATTTTTTGATGAGAATGGGGTGGGAGACAGTATCAAATGCTTTCCTGAAGTCCAGAAAGACTACATCCACCGCAACACCTGCGTCCAATGCTTTGTGACCTGATCGTAGAAGGCAATCAGGTTGGTCTGACAGGAACTGGCCCTAATGAAACCATGCTGGTTGCCCTTGTGCATCATCTCTGCTGCTGGCCCATCACAGATGTGCTCCTTGATGATCGTCTCAAAGAGTTTCCCCAGGATTGAAGTAAGACTAATAGGCCTATAGTTGCCCGGGTCCTCCCTCTTCCCTTTTTTGAAGATGGGGACCATGTTGGCTTTCTTCCAGTCATCTGGCACCTGGCCCAAGCACCACGAGTGCTCGTAAAGCCGTGCCAGGGTCCCCGCAATAATCCCTGCCAATTCCCTCAACACCTTGGGGTGGAAAGCATCTGGACCTGCTGATTTGAACACATCCAGCCCCTCCAGAAGCTCTCTAACCTGGTCCTCCCTGACCTTAGGCCTGGCGGCATTTTTCCCAAGTCCGTCTGGAATCCTGGTGGGGGAGTCCCGGTCCCTGCACAGGAAAATGGAGGCAAAGAATTTGTTAAAGAGGTCTGCTTTCTCCTCTGGTGCAGCCACCAGCTTGCCAAGCATATCCTGCAGGGGCCCCACATTACCCAGTGCCTTCTTCATTCTCCCTATATATTTAAAAAAGGACTTTTTATTATCTTTGATCCTTGATGTTAGCCCTAGCTCCGTATCTGCCTTAGTTTTTCTAATAGCCCCCCTACAGACCCAAGCGGTGGAGGTGTACTCCTCTTTGGTGATAGCCCTTCCCTTCCACCAGGTGTACGCCTTCTTTTTGGCAATCAGGCATTCACAAATGCCCTTGGTGAGCAGGAGGGGCTTTTGAGCACTCTTGCCCCCCTTGCTTCTTGTTGGGATTGTCACCCCTTGGGCTCTGAGTATCGTCTCCTTAAGGAACGACCACTCATCTTGGGCACTGAGTTCCCCCACTCACAAGGACCCCAGCACCTCTCCCACTAATCTCAACTCGTTGAAGTTATCCCTCTTAATGTCTAGGGCTACTGACTTGCTGCAGGCCCTTGGCACCCTGCGCTGGATGGTGAATTCCAGCAAGCGATGATCGATATCGCCCAGGTGGTCGAGGACCTGGAGCCCTCTTACCAGGTCGTTGTCTGTGGCCAGGACCAGGTCCAGCAGGGCATTCCCCCTGGTGGGACTGTGCACCTCCTGGGTTAAGTGAAGGTCCTGTATCTCAGCCAGGAACCTCCATGAGCGGTCTGACCTGGCTGACCGCTCCTCCCAGCAGGTGTCCGGGTAATTTAGATCACGCATGACAACTACATCCCTTGCCTTAAGTACCTCCGCAAGCTGACCTGGGAATTCGCAGTCCAGCTCTTCACCTTGGCTGGGAGGTCTGTAGTAGACCCCCACTGTTAAGTCCCTTTCCCCATGACCCCACTGTATCCTGACCCAGAACACTTCAGCCTGCCCCTCCTCTGACCCCATTCTGCTGGTGGAGGATGTGTATTGCTCTTCGACACAGAGCGCCACACCCCCACCTTTCCTCACCCAATCCCAGATGTTACTTTGCCTCACAGAAAAGATGGCCACTCAGTTCCTGAAGCATAAGGTGCATCGTTGACTGGGATGATCCAGACAGGTGTTGAAAGCTGGATTCATGATGTAGATGATGATGATGATGATGACGACACTTAACTTTCTTGCTTCCCCCTTTTATGCTTTTCTTTAACTTGACTCCTTTGATGACTCCTTGCTTTTGGATTGGTCTATCTGCAGTTAGCATATTGTTCATATTTTACCCTGTCAGCATATTCCTTTGTTCAACATCCCCATTATGAGCACACCTCTTAATTTGGCCTTTTTCCAGTGTCTTACTTTAAGCATTGTCCATTGGTCTCCTTTATCACCTTTCATTAACATAGCCAATCATTTCATCCCTCTGATTCAGCTGGTTAGTGCCAAGTTCAGTTAATTTGAGCTAGTAGCAAAACTATTACTATGTTGTGTTAGAAAACCTCACAGTGTTAGAAAAAGGAAAGAAACATCATGCGAGCAAACTCAAGGCCATAAGCTGCTTGCAAGAAACAAGGCCAGTTGATATTTCAAACACCTGCAAAATGAAAAGTTCAGATAACAATGAGGCTATACAGAACTTTAGGCTGCATATAAAAGAAAACTTTAAACAATGCTGTAATTCATCACTCTATAAACAGGTGCAACTTTAAAGCATAAAATATGACACGCTACCCTAACAGAGAACTCCTCTCTGGCTGTCTCCCACTATCTCCAGCCTTTGGCCCCACCCTGGGCCTTGGCCCCATTGACCAGTGAGATTCCCTAGGTCACTCATTTCACTGTCTTTCCTCCTGGGCCCTTTTGCCCTTCATATAGCCTCGTCTTGGCCATCTTCATTCTGGGATAACCCTTGATCCCTTTTCTCTGCAGCAGTGGTTCCCATCACACTTTGGCCTACCCTAGGCCCTGGCCCCATCTCGGGCCAGTGGAGAATTCTGGGCTTGTCTTTGGTTCTGACCATCTCCCACTGTGGCCACCTCCAGCCCCTCCCTGGACCCTGGCCCCATTAACCGGCCAGCGAGATTCTGTTGGGATCAGTCCCCCAGACTGCCATCCCACACTCATGGGTCTACTGTCTCGGGCCCCTCAAGAGGTCTCTTACACATAGCCCATCTCTCTGGGCTCACTTGGACCTCATGCTAGGTCTCATGCACTGAGTCCCTCTCTCCAGGCTCACCCCGGTTTCCACCTGGGTCCCTAGGACCCTCTTCCGTCTCCTTAGTTCCTATGCAAACCTTCAGACTGGTTTAGGTGTTACCCTCCATGTTGGCCTTCTGGATCTGCAGCCATCCTAGGTGGAGTCTCTCAGCAGGCTCCAGGATGTTACTGCTGGACTTCTCTCAGGCACTGGGAGTATACTTGCTCTAAGCCAGTGGTTCTCAACCTCTTTCGTAGCAGGACCTATTTTGTAAACATCAGTGGCCAGTCCTGACCCGCTGCTCCTCAGGCCTCTGATGTGGGCAGGGGGTGAGTGTGTGGGGCGGTGGGGTAGTGTGTGGGACATGAAGGGGCCCCAAGCTGCTCCTCGCTGGCTAGCACTCTGCCAGCCTGCAAGGGAAAAGCCATAGTTTCCCATGTTTTTCTCCTTTAAAGGAGAATCCATTTTTTAAATTTGTTCACGACCCTTTCATATATTCTCATGGCCCACTTTTGGGTTGCAACCCACAGGTTAAGAAACGCTGCTGTATGCCCAGCCCTCTTTCTGAGTCAGATGACTCCCTCTGGCCTTATCTGCCAGTTCCCTCGGTCAACTGACTCCCAATTAGCCCTATCCCACACCCACCGGTGGCTTTGCAGGCTGCCTCACCTCTTAAAGTGGCAAGCACCCCAAATGCCCTGACACAGGTGCCATATAGGTATTTGCTTCAAAGTATGTGCTTTGTATTTTGGATGGGTACCCCACATTCCTTCATTCAGGTTGTTACCAGACTCTGTGCATTGTGGGATTATTCCTATGGTATGTGTTGGAATATCTAGTGATAGCTGGCCAAGAATCATTATTCCACATCTAACAGTCAAATGAAATCCCATGATTTCTTTCTTGCTATCCCATGTCAACTTCACCTGACATTACTTTCAAGTTCCTGTCGAACCATTATGGACAAAAACTGTTTTCTAGGCTGTAGTGCTGTTGCTTGGGCATACACAGTGGCTTTTTTGGATTTTTTTTTTTTTTTTTTTTTTTTTTTTTTTACATGTTTCCACCACATGGTTTCAATTTTTCAGCCAACTGCTACACTATGACAAAATTCTTGGCTGCTTATACAGAAGCTATGGAGGCAGATTCCCCTGCTACCTGAAGCTACAGAAAGAAGAGAATGATAATGTGAAGTATAATGAGTATGAGTATGATGATCGCTGTGATAATGATGATAATAACTGCTGGTTTAAGGAGGGAATTTTCTTGGAATAACTTTGTTCTGTGTGCTGCTGTTTTTGGAACTCAAGACAAACCTTGACTGGAGAGAGAGGATTACTGCAGAGCCAGAATGGCTATAGAACTCCAGAGTTACAAATAGCACTTTTAATAGAGATCCTGCAGGGACCTGGAACTAACCCTAGACCCTGCAGAAGCAGGAGAAGAGTACTCTTATCTGTTCTGACGCATGTGGCCATTGGCATATGCAGATTTGTAAGACCCTATTATTATGGGCCACTTAACCAATTTGGTGTCAACAGATGGACATCTGGGGCTGTTGAGTTGAAGGTAGTCATAGAATCATAAATCTGTGGGGTTAGAAGGGACCTCAAGTGTCATCTGGTTTAATCCCGTACACAAATGCAGAAACAGTATTTCTAAATCAGCCCTGACCAATACGTATCCAGCTGCCTTTTGAAAACTTCCAGTAAAGGAGACTCTACGACTTCCTTGGGAAGTCTGTTCTACTGCCTTACTGTGCTAACAGTAAGAACATTTTGTCTGAGATGTTATGATCTGCTTTACTGCAATTTAGAGCCGCTACTTCATTTCCTGTCCCTCTACGACAAAGGAGAACCACCATTTTCCCTCTTCTTTATCATAGAATCATAGAAAATTAAGGCTGGAAGGGACATCAGGAGGTCACCTAGTCCAACCCCCTGCTCAAAGCAGGACCATCCCCAACTATATCATCCCATCCAAGGCTTTGCCTAGGTTGGTCTTAAAAACCTCCAAATATAGACATTCCACCACTTCTCTAGGTAACCTGTTCCAGTGCTTTACCACTCTCCTAGTGAGAAGATTTTCCTAATATGTAACCTAAACTTCCTTTTCTGCAACTTGAGCCCATTGCTCCTTAATCTGTTATCTGCCACCACTACTATTCTGTTATCTGTTCCATCCTCTGTGGAATCACCCTTCAGGTAGTGTAACCAGTTACCAGATTTGCCCATCACTTTGGGGCATGCTCATTTATTAGAGTTACGTTTCTGGAGTCTCTGTAAGTCTGTCAGTGTGTGGCTTGTGTCACTTGTATATACAGAGCTCTATCTCCCTTCTGCAAGTCCTCACTCCCAATGGAGCTACCTTGCAGGGTTTAGTTTCAATGGGGCTGGGTTCCTCCAGCCACCAAATCAATCGAACACACACACACACACACACACACACACACACACACACCCCCTCAGAGCACATCTGAGTCAGGCCAGGTTACTCAGCACTTCCAGCTGACACCCTCATGTGCCCTGAACTCAGCACAGGAACAGAATATGTCTGAGCACGGCCAGGTCAATCAGCATTTACAGGCTGACCCCTTCATATGCCATGGCTCAGCACAGCAGTGCAACAATAAAACACAGTCAAACACATGCACACAGGACGGGGCACATCTGAGCAGTCTGGGTCCAATCAGCACTTTCAGCTGATACCCCTATGTGCCACAACCCATCATGTCCTAGTCTTTTGTCACAAGTATCCTGGTAGTAACTCCCTTGATTAGCAGACCCCACAGGATCTTTGGGCTTTAAAGGGGTCTTTGGCTTAGGTAAAAGAAGCATTGCTGCAGAGCAAGTGGGAAGATAGAGGAGAAGGAAGAGTAAATGAGGTTCAGCAAGAGTATGACAACCAGCTTGACCATAAAAGTTATTTTATTGCCAGGTATAGGAAACATATGATGATCCTAGTATTAATAGCCATACAGGCGGTCCTCAGACTTACGATACAATTGGTTCCTGAAAACCGCATCTTAAGTTGAAACGTTGTAACTCGGAACCAATTTTCTTATAAGAAACAATGTTGTAAATGGGGGATTGGTTCCTGAACCAAGGCCCGATACCCCTTTTTCACCAAAAATACCCCAGAATTTTGTACTTGATCAATTATAGATGAGTAATATAGCTAAATTAATGTATTTATATTGTAAATAGCAATCATATTGATTTGGAAGGACTTCTTTGAGGTGACTTTGCTGGACTTTTTGAAAGGCTCTTGGTAGGACTTTTTGAAGGGTTCTTAGTTGGAGTCTTCTCAGGAGTCTTGGCTGCAGGTTTTTCTGGAGTCTTGTCTGCTTTCTTAAAAAAAGTGTTCAAGGAAACTTGGACAGATGTTCCCCAGGGAGATGAGCGATGCAGCGAACTTGTTCGCTGGCATGGCGTCGCATCAGATCAAGCCTTGTAAAGTCGAAACTGACGTCACAAAATTGAAACAGAGTGTCAATTTATAAACATTGTAAGTGCAAAACATTTTAAATCAACACGTAAGTCGAGGACTGCCTGTACACGGAAAAACAAACAAAACAGTTGCAATATTACAGTTTCAATGGGGTATTTGGGGAAGTGTAGCTCAAATTTGATCAGCAAAAGTCAGGTTTAGAAAGCTGTGTCTGGAGTAAGAGAAAGAGAGAAGGGATTAAACCAAGTCTGAGATTCAGAAAGTGGGCTTGTTCAAGTTTGATCAGCAAAATTTAGGTTTAGAAAGCTATGCCTGATGCGAGAGAGGAGAGAGAGAGAGAGATTAAATCAAGTCTGAGGTTTAGGAGGTAGGCTTAAACAAGAGAGAGAGTGTGTTGGGGTCTCACCACTCCAAGGCTCCCAGGTGTTCGTTGACAGGCAGAGTCCTCAGCATGATCTGTGAAGATATTCCAAGCAGAAAAAGAGAAGGTAAATTCCCAGTGGAACTGTGCAGCTTTTTGGATCCAAGCACCAGGACAGAGACTTGAGCTTGGGTGGGGGGGTTTATCAGGAAATAACAATAGTTCAAGGGAGAACAACGAATCTGCTTATGCTGGACAATAGGAACTGATTATTCCTGGCTCTGGGCAGTGTTAATTGGAGGGAGCTCACAATACAATCAGGCAGAAACAGTATTTTTGGGTACCTGATGAAGGATTTATCACTAGAATTGGTCTTATAAATGCTGAGCAGGATGTGTATAGGCATGGGTTAATATCTGGAGCAGAGATCCCCCCCATCATGCAGCACCCTGCTTCCCTGGTCCCAGAGTTCCATGTGGTCCTCGTCTTGGAACTCTGTTCTCCACTCTTGCTGCTAATGAAGGTGCCTCCCTTTTTCCCCGTCTCTGATATAAATGAGACTGGGGGGAAGTTGCTGTAATCTTGTTACCCTTATCCAGAGGGGTTTAGATGCGTTTCTCATTGTATCTTCATTTCCTTTGGTAAGCTCTTCTTCTGATCAATTCTGGTTCAGGCAGAGGTAAAGTTCAGGCAGAGGGGCGGGGGAGAGAAGTCCTTTGTGTGTCAGAGTGTCTGGGTACTGTGCCAGGGTTTCCCAGGAACATAGAGCTGACAGGTAACACCCCCTACCCCCAGACTTATCTACCCCAGCTCCCTCAGCCTCTTGTCAGAAGTCATGTGCCCCAGCCCACTAACTATTTTCACTGTCCTTCGATGAACTCTCTTCAATTTGTCTACATCCTTTCTGTAGTAAGAGGCCCAAAACTAAACACAGTACTCCAGATGTGGTCGCACCAGTGCCGTACAGATGGGAAGAATCACATCCCTCGATCTGCTGACAACGCTTACTAATGCAGCCCAGTATGCTGTTAGTCTTCTTTGCAAGAAGGGCCCACTATTGACTCATTGTAACCCCCAGGTCCTTTTCTGCAGAGCTGCTGCTTAGTTAATTGGTCCTCAGCCTGTAGTGCATGGGATTGTTCCATCCTAAGTGCAGGATTTTGCACTTCTCCTTATTGAACCTCATGGGATTACTTTTGGCCCAATCCTCCAATTTGTCGAGGTCTTGATTCAGATCCCATGGGTTTCGTCCCGTTCTTCCAGAGCTGTCTTCACAGCATCAACAGTGTTGCAGTCCATCTCCATCCTTGACTGACCCAGTTCTGGATGGCGATAGAGGGGTGGCTTAAAATGAGCTGCCTGTTTTAGTTGTTCCCTTAACCTCATAATAACTGATCTACTGAGTATGTTGATTGCAACTATGGATAGGTTCTTGGTAAAGCCAATCCAGCCCCCACTTTTTCTGTTCTTGGATTCTTTCTTCATGGTCATTTCAGGGACCTGGTCTGGAAGCAGTTTGCTGTAAGCCTTTCCAATCAACAAAAACGAAAACATTGTAGTCATGTGCACCTTTTCATCTTCTCTCAATGTTGCCATTTTCCATTAATGCAAGGACAGGTATCTTAGATAGTTGACATTTCCATAAGTTGCTAGCATTGGAAACATTCAACAGCAAATCGATAAGTACTCTTCGAAATTTGTTCCACCCAGACAATGGTAATGTCAGAAGAGGATTTCAACATCAGTGATATAAAACAAAATATCTAGCCATATTTGATTCACAACTGAACACTTCTTCAGACATTAAATGTACCAATTCCTAAAAACAGTTGAACTGATGAATCCATGATCTAACACATTTTGGGCGACATCAGTGCTGGATGTGTTGGAACCTGGGATGCGTATTTTTTGTGTTTGTTTTTGTTTTTTTATTAATCATGAATTATCAGAGCCTCCCCCCTTTGCGTACAAGGATGTGGTTACAGCTGTTGCTGTCCCCGCATCCCCCCATTGCTTTGTTGTGCTGAGCAGTCCTAATATGCCAGTGCCCCTCAGTCCCAAGCCACAGCCCCCCTAGTCTTACTGGTGCCCCTCACTCCCAACCTGCAGACCCCTGCTCCAACCAGTGGTTTTCACTCACAACCTACAGCTCCCTGGCCCTGCCAATACCCCTCACTCCCAACCCAGAACCCGCCCCCCCACCCCCCCAACCAATGTTCATTTTCTGTACTTATATGTACCAACTGTTTCAAGCTGTCAATTGCTTGAGGCGTCTTCTGGGGGTAATTATGTATTAACATACTCAGTAAACCTTCTGTTACTGGTTTGTGGAGGTGCAGTCCTCTGTCTGTGTGAAACCTGCCAAGTACCCCTTCCACATGAAGCCATTTTTTCTAATCTTCACAAAGGATCTCTTCACTACATTTATACACTGCTTGATCCGTAACCAACTAAGGCACTGGCATTTTCTTCAGGTCAGCAACTTTTTGGCATCAATCCATCACATCTATAACATCTTCTTTGCTTGGAGGCTGTGCATAATATTTAATGTTGTATATTTCCCACTTCACAACATTGCTTTCAAGAGAGCAATGATATCCAGAAAATGCTGGGACCCTTCCACAAGATTAAATCACTCGAATTGCATGGGTGGTTAACCAATGTGCTAGTATTCCCTCAGAACTAACGTCCAATCTTTGTTGTTGTGATTGAGCACATAATTTGCCACTCCCATACGTTATTGGTGATAACTGAGCAGACTACACTTTTCTGAACTTTAAGTTTTGGTATAACCAAAGTTGTTGTGTCTGAAATAGTTCATTCTTGACTAAATGGGAAACTGGGTGACAGTGACCATGAGCTGATCACCTTCACCATCCACCGTAAAGCTGGCAAGTCAGTCAGCAACACGGAAGTCCTTGACTTCAGGAAAGCTGACTTTGACAAGCTCAGGAGGCTTGTCAGTGAGGCCCTAAGGGACCACGACCCCAGGGGGAGGGGAGTTCAGGAAGAGTGGTTGCTCCTCAAGGGAGCGGTCCTCAATGCACAAACTAATTCTATTCCATCTCAGAGGAAAGGCAGCAAGAGGGCACATCAGCCTCCCTGGCTCTCCAGGGATCTAGCAGACCTCCTGAGGCTAAAAAGAAAGGCCTACAAAGGATGGAAGATGGGATTCACCTCCAAGGAGGAATATTCTGCACTGGTCCAGTCCTACAGGGAGCAAACCAGGAAAACCAAGGCTGCAACTGAACTCCAACTATCTTCGAGTATCAAGGACAATAAAAAGTCCTTTTTCAGATATGTGGAGAGTCGGAGGAAAAGCAAGGGCAACATTGGACCCCTGCTAAACCAGATGGGGCAACTGACGCCCAGGAAAAAGCCAACCTATTAAACGGGTACTTTGCGTCGGTCTTTTGTCAATCCCATGGGGCGCCCATGCCCACTATGGGACAGGGAGGTTCGGGTAAGGGAGATACCCTGCCCTCCATCAATGCTGACCTCGTGAAGGAACACCTTGAGAGGCTGGATACTTCAAGTCAGCTGGCCCTGACAATCTACACCCCAGGGTACTCAAGGAGCTGGCGAGCATCATAGCCCAGCCTCTGGCATGGATCTTTGAAAACTCCTGGCGCTCTGGTGTAGTGCCCAAGGACTGGAAGAAGGCCAATGTGGTGCCTATCTTCAAGAAAGGGAGGAAAGTGGATCTGGCAAACTATAGGCCCATCAGCATGACCTCTATCCCGGGGAAGGTCTTAGAAAAGTTTATTAAAGAGTTCATCCATAATGGACTGACTGACACCAACATCCTGAGGGATATCCAGCATGGGTTTGTTGCGGTTAGGTCTTGCTTGACCAATCTCATTTCCTTCTACAACCAGGTGACCTATCACCTGGAAAAGGAGAAGAGATTGATGTTATATATCTTGACTTCAAAAAAGCCTTTGATCTGGTTTCCCATGATCACCTCTTGGGAAAACTGGCCAATTGTGGCCTTGGGTCCACCACGATCCACTGGCTGGG
>NW_005842301.1:672926-681984 GCF_000455745.1 Alligator sinensis | reverse complement strand
AGGCTGAGAGCCCTGGGGCTCTTTAGCCTGGAAAAGCGCAGGCTCAGGGGTGATCTGATGGCCACCTATAAGTTTATCAGGGATGACCACCAGTTTCTGGGGGAACATTTGTTCACCAGAGCGCCCCAAGGGATGACGAGGTCGAACAGTTATAAACTACTACAAGACCATTTCAGGCTGGACGTAAGGAAGAATTTCTCTATTGTCCAAGCCCCCCAACGTCTGGAATAGCCTGCCATCAGAGGTGGTTCAAGCACCTACATTGAACACCTTCAGGAAAAAATTGGATGCTAATCTTGCTGGGATCCTATGACCCTAGCTGACTTCCTGCCTTTGGGCGGGGGGCTGGACTTGATGATCTTCCGAGGTCCCTTCCAGCCCTAATGTCTATGAAACCTATTAAATGAAATTGGTTGTGCCATAATTATATTTGTATAATGGCTTGTTTTGGAGCCTGTTAACTCATCTTCGTTGAAATCTTTGTTATCCATGACAACAGTACAAGGCTGACATGGAGCAATTTCACTTGGACACAATTGACCGTACTGAATTGATTACAATGTATCCACTGAAAGTATTGAACTATGGTCAGATTTGTAGTGTTCCAGCCGTGCCCATGCTAAAATTCCTGCAGTGCCCATGCTGAAAATTCATCCAGAACACCATTATAAGAAATGCCAAGCTTTATTGCCTTCTGAATTTGGATGAGTTCTTTATTAACCATCATGTTGTGAACATACATAGATAATGGGATTTGTATTGGCTGTCATTTTTCTGTGATTAGATGCAACAGTCCTTCAAACAGAAAATGTACAGCTGGTTTCAGTCATTCTGCAACCAGTGTGACCTTCTTCAAAACCATTAGCAAGTAATGCCACAAGATTGTGAATGTCATTGGGTGTGTTGTCCTCTTTTAGTTCACTGATCTCACATGACCACAGGATTCCAGCCTCTGTCCAATGTTTGGAATAAAGAAGCTTGGCTACATTCCGTATCGTTTCTGGAGTTTCTGTACCCCAGCTAGACAAGGTTCCTTGGGTGAATTTGATATCTTTTATTAGACCAACCCAAATAGTTGGAGAATAGTTATTAAGCAAGCTTTCGAGTTCAAAAGCCCTTCGTCAGGCTAAGGAAGTTTCAGCAGTTGGTGTGTGCTCTTCCTGGATGGAATGAAAAGACCCAACTATTAACTCCAGCTATTAACTCCACTTTCAACATATGCTCCTCCGTGCTTGGGGGAATAAACTATGGATGATTTATTTCTGCAGTACCTGTAGTGAAACCCAGTGTATTTTCAAAATGATCTTCAAGCTTCTTGCAGAGAGATTGTAGAGCATGTCTGTCATCACAAGCCTTCCAGATTTCTTCATTGGTGATCATCAAATCTCCTTATAGCTGTGTATACTCAAAGAATACTTCTCAAAGTGTATATACCTCTTTGTAGATTTCTAGACTCTCAACAAGAGAAGCACAGGGCTGCCGGAAAGCCTCATTTTGGTTCTCTGCTACCCATTTTTGCTGCTGTCAGTGATCTTAAGTTTCTTTTGTGCGCTCATTATAGACAGGTCTGAAAAATAATTTCCACCAGTCTTTATGATAACCTGTATCCAGTGCTGCTGCTTTCAGTATTCCACCGTCGCTGTTTTGGTAAATAAGGCTTGCAAACATAATTTTTTTTTCTCATCTTGAACATATTGGACTGCACCTTTCAACGTTTTCCAAGCACTGTCTGTTTCAGTTCAGTGAAATTTTACAAATAACCTACTGCTTAGGAAGTCCGGTGCTGTTCCCTTCCAAGGGTTCCTCACAAATTACACACAAAGAAACTAACGAGGAACATCCTTGACTACTTACTTGTGATTCAGTTGGTTCATCAGTAACTTCGGTATCAGTCTCTTCTGCAGCACTTAACAGATTGTGTGCCTCTGTTGCGTGCTTCAGGTTAACACCTACAACATTTAACTTCGTTTTTATGCACTTTCTTTGGCTTATCATCAACCTGTATTCGCTCATAAAGATATCAAAACTTGTGCCTAAGTCTTTCCATTCTTAAGCTTTTTGTGCATATGTTCCATGTATCCTGGGAAGGTTGCTGTAAGGGCTTCTTTTTGGATGTTGAAATTTTATCACATATGATACACACATTGTTGCCACATTTTTTTTAGTTGATTCTGTTGGTGCTGCACGTAAAAGTGCTGGCCTCTTGGTTTGTTGGGAAGTTCCAGCCCCTGTTCTATCAGCCATTGTTCTTAATTATTCATCTTCTCTTCATTCACTAAAAAAGAAGAAATAAAAAATTAATGTAGATAAGTAGCAACAAAAGAATAGGATTACCAAAATATTGAGTGTATACCATTACATGTTACATATCTTGCCTTAAAAAGAAGTCCGTATTGTTGTTGTTTTGCATTTAAAGGCTTAGAGCTGCCAACCATTAGGCCATTACTCATCAAAAGACAAAAAAAAGTTCATAGGTTTTTGCCATACCTATTTAAAGTTGTTTAGAAAATCAAAATTGGCCTCTTGGGTACCGAGATACCAACATTTATTCATCTCATTAATCATGGCCACCGTTTTTTAAGATGGCAGTGAAATGCCAAGATTAGAAAAGTGACCTCCAGCCTAAATTTCTTCTTTAGTGCCTCAGTTATGAATTTCAAAAATAATGAAGAAGTCCCTCCCAAAAAACACACAGGCTTTTATATATATGACTGGACTAGTAAGAGGTACACATAGAGATAAACCCAGAGCAGCTAGGTAGTACTGAGAAGACTGGAGGCAGAGAGGCCACATGGAGCTGTGTGATGCTGTGTGTGGAGAGCCAGGATCCATGGTATTTTCTTCTGGCTTTGTTTAATACTAAATAGCTTAACTAAAGAGTGGCTGGGACTGGTTACTTCCAAACCTGGAGTCAAGGGATGGACTTTAGCATCCAAGTAGTTTCTTCTTTGGTGAAGCTCATGAATTAAGGAACATTTACTTGTTTGTTTTATACTGGATCCTGTTCCTTTTGGACTGCATTAATAAATTAAAGGACTGTGATTAGTAATTGATCTCCCCCGGTGATCTCTCCAAGCTGAAACAAATTGGTAATTGGATTCCATAATGAAATCAACCATCGGTGTCTTGAGAGGAAATGGACAGGGTGTATGGGAGGAGGAGCCCTGTAAAACAATCCTTTGAGATGAAGGTATCCCACTGTCCTCCAAATAATATTCATCCTCCCCTTTTCTCTATTACAATATGTCATGGGGGTGAGACTGGAGGAGAAGACAAGGATTAGACCCTTGTACTGGGGAAGTGAAGATGATCCAACAGCAACCTCTCGCAATGAACTACCCAAAGGTGGAAGTTTCATCATTTGATGGTTTTTACCATCTGAACTGAACATCTGGACTCACTGACTTACGCTGCAGGTTTAACAACTACCACCCTTCAATCAAATTTTCTCTGCAATACTCCTACACTAGCACTGATTTTCTAGGCACCACAGTGTATATCCAGAAGGGCTCTCACAAAAAACTATATACAGAAAACCCATGAACCATCACAGCTACATTCACAGAAACAGAAATCACTTCAAACAAACCAAAAAGGCTATGATCTAAAATCAGGCCTTCAGATACCACTGCATCTGCTCTGAGAATATTCATGACACCCATCCTGCCAAATTGAAATCTTTTTTTAGCCAGCAAAGACAATCCAGCAGAGAAATAGACCATATCTTTCAAAGTGCCACCCAGATATTCCACAACAACAAACTACACTAGAAGAAAAAAAAAAACCCTTTGCTGATCACACATCCTTGGTTGTCACCTACCACCCCACATTTGAACCTATAAGAAGGCTCAAACAACCAAAGCATAGATTTGAAAAGAAATCAGGCCTTGAGCAAAATATTCCTGGCCCTTCCCCCCACTCTCTGCTCTTGGTCTTTAAACACCCCCCAAACATTGTCAGATTCATCATCAGAAGTAAACTTACTGTTGATCAAAATGCACTGAATAATCGCTCCCTTTCTAACTTCACAATCCTCATGCTGAAAAGGAATCTATACCTTAAGGCAGGGCTGGGAACAGAAATTCATAGCTTGCCTGAACACTTGAAAATCTTGACTTAACAAAAGCAGTGGCTTTATGGCTCATTACAATTTACCAATCACTTCTACTGATCTCCCTGCATTCTACAGGTAATAATGACCCTCTTCCTTCTTCCATGGTCTTGGTCTTCCACTATCTAGATTGTCTGTACAACTTCACGTCTATTGTTCCTATTTCAAATGCTTCCTCCATTCCCTAAAGCAGATTTATATAAAGTTAAACACAGACTTTTTTTTTCCTTTCTGTTATTTAACTTGGCATGTGTCTGCTTTTTTCTCAGATCTGATAAAGACCACTTTTGCCTGCACTTGTGTCCAGGAATTCCCCCAATTTTGCAGTTGGTTTAATAACAGACATCACAAAAACCCTTTACTTTTCATACATTTTCTGGGCTATCATGGCTACAACCTACACCAAACCTACTAAAACAGAAGTATATATCATTCTTTTCCTGATAGTCTATATCTGTATGTGTGGGTCATAGATACCTTAAAATCAGGGTCAGGAGTTCTGTTGCAGTCAGACTTGTGTTAGTTCTTTTTAAAACAGTCCATTTCTTGTTAGTTTCTTTTCTTATTATAACTATTCTTACACAGGTTTGTCTGCAATGAACCATCAAGGACAAAAAATGTTACTTAGTTTACTTGTAACTACAAGAACAGGATTGTCTATAGATATTTAGAAGTGTATAACATATGGTTATATCAGATACCTGTGGATGTGGGATGCTTGTCTTTGAACTCTGACCTAGTTGAACAAGAACAGGAAACTGAAAAAAATCTAGGTTAGTGTTGGTTGACCATTCTGCCTTAGCCCACCATGAAAAACAAATTCTTAATGAACATTTGTGGCTATGAATGAGTTTAAAAATTATTAGAAAGAATAGAAAAGAAAATGTGTCACTTTCTTTGGCATAGGATATTCTGCCTCCAAGTGTCTTGTACTTTAATAAATATTGATTTCGTAAAACAAAAAATCTTAGATAATTAAAAACTTTTGTGTGTGCAAGAATGTGGATAATTGTGAAAAAAAACTTGAAAGGAATGGTATTAAATCTCTTTGTCTTTTCTTTTTTTCCATGGAAAGTCTTAAATTCTGCTAATTTTTTAAATAATTATTTATTGAACAGATTGTAAAGATATTTCTTGGCAGCTTCCAAAGTGCTTCCTAAAACAATTTTTACACGGGGTGCAATTTCTTCCCTATCTTTGTCTTTAGTTACATTATCTTTTTGCCTATATGTGAAGTATGCCTTAAATTCCTAACCCCGGTTTATTAAACTTTTTCTGCATAACATTCAGGGTCAGATCCTATCCAACCTGTTCAGCATTTAAGTGGGCATATGTGCCTAACTGCAACTCTATTTTTTCCTGTTCAGGTCCCTGAAAAATAGTTAAAGCAACTATTTTTGCGGAGTAGCTTAATCTTCCCCTTAAAATTGGGTTCCGTCAGAAGCTGTGCTGACAAGCTGGTGAGCTTGGAGATCTCATGAGGATGCACTGCAGTCAGTGGGGAGTGTCTGCACCCTCTTGCTCTGCCCTCCTAGATCCACCGACATCATTCTACAGAACTTTAAGTCTTGAGTGCAACCTTGTGTAAAATGAAATCTAATTTATTGTGGCTGGAGATATTTTTTCTCATTTAGATTTAATTATGATAGGTACTACATTCTAAAAGAAACAGTAATAACCCATCTCAGCTTAGTGGGGTGAAGTTCCTTTCACCTACCATAAAGGGCTCTATTTAAAAGTAAAAGAAAACAAAAAAAGAAAAAAAAAACCCTATAAAACTGTACAAACTATTAATTAAACCAAAGCAGCCTCTGGGGTATAACTTTTTAAAGTACTTGCTTTTGGATAGTTCTAATCTTTTCCTTACTTCCTGGGACTATTTGGTTTTGGGCCAAGATCTTGTACATTTGTACTGTGGAGATTTCAATTTTTTACAGATCCCAAGTTTTAAGCAAAAATTATAGAAATTGCTTATGTTTCACTTAGTAACTTAATACTTTTATTAGGTTTATTGCAGTTAAGACTGTAAAAGTTTGAGCAGAGATCATTGTTTCATTAGCAATGAAGTAAGTCAAGCACAAACTTTCTAACAATCAAATTTGTGGTTTGGATACCTGGTTTTCTTTTGTAATAGGACACCCTGTAGAGTATGTATATCTAATTCTTTTTTAAAAGAAACTTGACACTTCCTATTGTTCTTTCAATCAGATTCTGGAAAAAAACATTATTGCAATGTTTTATCAGTTTTGGTTTTAAATGGAATACCAGAATTTCGACCTCTATTCATTATATACAGGGGCAGACTGACCAAGTCCCAGGCTAGGATCCGTGTTATAAACCCAGAACATATCCTCTCACCATTGAAAGTTTCTGCTTCTAACCTGGTTAGATGTAATGTGGGTACAAAACTTCTGCTGAATCCAGTTGAGCCAGAATTTCACTTGTTGGATTCACAGATCTCTTTCATCCTGTTACAAGGGGAAGAGAGAGGACTCAGGCAACTATAGGCCAATCAGCCTAACCTCCATCCCAGGGAAAATCCTGGAAAAGCTCATTAAAGAATCTATGTGCAATACCGTCAATGAGTGTAAGATTTTGAATGACAGCCAGCATGGCTTCATCATCTCCTTCTACAAACAGGTCTCTTGCCACCTACACATGGGGGAGAGGGTTGACATTATATACCTAGACTTCCAAAAGGCTTTTGATCTAGTATCCCATGATATCCTTGTGGAAAAATTGGAAGATTGTGGGCTTAACTGCTCAACAGTTCAGTGGGTGGGAAACTGGCTGCATGGTAGGACCCAGAGAGTTCTCACCAGGATGACACAGATCCATTTATGAGAAGTGGCCAGTGGTGTCCCTCAGGGGTCCGTATTTGGACCAGTGTTTTTCAACTTCTTTATCAATGATTTGGATGTGGGGATGAAAAGCTCACTGGCCAAGTTTGCAGATGACACCAAGTTATGGGGGGAGTGTGGTCATGCCAGAAGATAGGTTGCAGATACAGGCGGACCTGGACAGGCTGGAGAGTTAGGCAGACCGGAACCAGATGAAGTTCAACACTCAGAAGTGTAAGGTGCTCCATCTGTGGGCAAACAATCCCCAACATACCTACAGGTTCAGTGGCGACAATTTTTCTTGCACCACGGCCAAAAGGTAGCTAGGGGTAGGGATCAATCATCACATGAATATTAGCCGGCAGCGCGGTTTTGTGGCTAGCAGGGCAAGCAACATGCTGGCATGCATTAACCATGGCATCTCATGCAAAACTAAGGAAGTGATACTCCCACTGTACTCCAAAATGGTGAGACCACAGCTGGAGTACTGCGTCCAGTTCTGGGCACTGCACTTTAACAAGGACGTGGAAGACTTGAGCAGGCTCAGAGAAGAGCCACCTGTATGATCAGGGACTTGCAAGACAAGCCATACGAGGAGAGGCTGAGGAACTTGGACCTCTTCAGCCTACAGAAGAGAAGGTTGAGAGGGGACTTGGTAGCAGCTTACCACTACATCAGGGGAGTACATCAAGAATTTGGTGCAGATCTGTTCACCAGGGCACCCCTGGGGAATATGAGAAGCAATGGATACAAACTCCTGGAAGGCTACTTCTGGCTCAAGTCCGGGAAAAACTCCTTCACATTCAGGGTGTCCAGACTGTGGAATAAACTCCCTCCAGTGGTAGTGCAGTCACCTACTCTGGAAATCTTCAAAAGGAGCCTGGACAGTCACCTCACTGGGTCACTTAACCCCAGTTGTCTTTTCTTGCCTAGTGCAGGGGGACTGGACCCAATGATCTACAAGGTCCCTTCCAGCCCCTAACAATCTATGAAACCTTTCAGCTTCCTTGGCCCAAATGACAAAAACAGTTTAGGAAAATGAATCAAAAAGAGATACTAGAAAAATGAGGAAAGGAAGCTTAAAATAATGCATGACTAATGGTTTTAGTGAATTTTTTCCTTTATTATATGTCAGTTTATTATTGCAAATTCATTTATATTAAGAAAGAACTTGCGTAACAGAGGTAAATACTGGTCTACATTTGTGAATGGGAGATTTCTTTTCTGCTGGTTAAATCTTGTGACTGTCCAGATGAGTTTAGTTTCTGACACTGTGTTAGAGAAGTGTGCTCTTGTACCAATAGCTTGAGGAAGATAATAGAACAATTCCAGTATAGTGTCTTACCTTTTGCACCATAGTTTCATAGTTGGTAGGGTTGGAAGGGACCTGAGCAGATCATCAAGTCCGACCCCCTGCCATGGCAGGAAAAAGTACTGGGGTCAAACAACCCCAGCGAAGTGTTCATCTAACCTCCTCTTAAAGACCCCCAGGGTATAACACCATACTTCTGGTGTTAGTGTTATGGGAACATGCTAGTGGCATGTTATAATAACTTCACTTTAATCAATGAAAAAGTTAAAACTAGCAATTCTTCAAGTTAATTTTTCATGAGACATTTATGGCCTCCTTGGTGACCTTGTTGTGCCCCAGCTCAAGTCTGGGATTGTGCCTGGTCTGCAAAGGCCAATAAAGATACCAGGGGTGAAAGTACAAAGAAGGTTTATTGCTAGCAATAAAAGGTGCAAGCGGAATAATTCACGTAACAAGCACACCTACTACTACTTCTAAGCATCTTTTATACAGGAGTTTTCAAGCCTTTGCAAGCGTGCTTGTTTAATGATTGGTTATAAGTGAGTGACGCAAGAAGTTCTTTACTGAGCATGTCTCTATACCTGTGTTTTAGCCATGTATCTCATTTACATACATGTGTGTTTCATTAGCATACTTTTTCCCCACCTAGGGGTGTGATTTTTAGTATTTTAATGAGCCCTTTAACCCAGTACTCTGTTTCTTCTTTTGTTTTCAAGCCCCCTTTATCTAAGACTGTCTCCTCCTTATCATTGCAGATGGGCATTCTTCACATAGCATTCTCTTCTTCTTCGTCTT
>NW_005842301.1:667500-672859 GCF_000455745.1 Alligator sinensis | reverse complement strand
CATTCAATTTGATTTAACACAAATCTAGTATCATCAGCTTTCTTTGTTTGTAAAATCATTTGATTTACCTTAGGCCTGAAGATAGATATAAAAACAGGTAAGCATTGGATACAGCAACAAACCATGATTCCTCTATGTATCTCATTTCCATACATGTATGTTTCATTAGCATACTTTCTCCCCACCTAGGGGTGTGAATCTTAATATTTAAATCAGCTCTTTGCCCTACTCCACTAATTCTGTTTTTGTTTTCAAGTCTCCTTTATCTAAGACTGTCTTCTCCTTATCATTGCAATTGAGCATTAGTTACAGAACAGAGACTTTTGCTTGGGCTATGTGTAGTGGTTTCTAGGTCAAACCTAACATTTTCCCCCTCTGGAGCATTTTTAATTATTTTTATTATAATTGCTCCACTCAATTTGTTTCAACACAAACCTAGTATTCTCAGCTTTCTTCGTTTGTAAAATCATTTGATTCACCTTAGGTCTGAAGATAGATAAGACGACAGGTGAACATTGTATACATAGGATATTTGATTGGTCTTGTTACAAAGGATTCTTCTACCTTGGTTCAATTTGAAGCAATTATTAGTACAATTAACTATTAGGAAACATTCAGAAGCATTAGCTGTTGCCTGAACCCGTACGGAAAACATGTCTCTATTCTTCTCTTTTACAATAGTCCCCCACTTATATATATTCTGATATGTACTTTTCTTCTCTACATTCTTCAGCATAGTATAATTTTGTAAAATTTTTAAAGGGGTTGGTACTGCGATTAAGCATGAGGTAAAAACCAGGTGAGCATTGATCCCTCCCGCTAAGCAGAAGTCCGTTCTATTTAAAATTTCCCGGGCCAGATAAATCCAGACATTTTCCTGAGGGTCAAATTTTTGTTGTAAAAGGTTTTCCCCTCTTATGAGAAGGAGTGGACAGATCAGGACGCCCCACAATAAAACCTTGACCAATTTCATGATAAGGGCTCTAAAACTTGATCAAAAATTGACAAATTATTTAAAGTTCCTTTCTTCTGAATAGGAATTTTAAGTCTCTTATTGGCTCCACCTTCCACTGTTCTCTGCCTCCAGTCCCAGAGTCTGAAGGGGTTCCTTCTTGTTCTGGTCCAGCCACCGGCTTTAGGCGACTGGAATGTATCCAAGTCTTATGTGGTAGTGTATGGTTTGTTTAGGCATGTGAAATAAAATAGGATTTAACCCCAAGGCTAGGTACAGAAATTACACATAAACACACACCAGTGATCAGAAACCAGTTCAAATCCGTAATACAACAGAAGTTCAGTGCACATAAACCTTTTTCAAAATAGCCAAAACTGGTTTAAGATGTACCCAGATGGATATAGTATCAGGCTTAACTGATTTAAGTTAAATCAGGTCATTAAACTTCTGTCCCAGATCCTCTCCAGATTCAAAGTTAACTCTCAGTACCCCAGTGTTCCAGGATGATTTGCATCTCCCCCACAAATCCCCCCTTGCAGAATGGGTGCACTAGCCTTGGCTCAAGCTGTCTGCTCCAAGTGAGTAGGGAGGCATGCTCTAGTGTTCCCTGGCTTCTGGCCTGAACCACTGCAGGCATGTGGTTGCATTTCTGGAATGAATATCTGTTCACTTGCTTATTAGTTCAATCTACATAGCATAGACCAGTCTGTGAGGAGTGTATCAATTCAGCCTCAGGCTTTTTGACTGTCTGTACTTAGCCTAAATGTATTGATATTGAAATTATCAAGTATAATGAACCAGACTGTTCTGGAGTCCTTGAAATATCATTTTACCCTGCTGACTACTTTTGATTACTTCAAAAATGTTCAGTATAGTTTTTCAGCAGAGTTGTATTTCTGGGTGGTGAATTGTGATTCCTGTGTACACTGTGTCTGTCTTAAGTGTTCAAATGACAAAGTTCTTTATGAGAAAGATATAGCTTTCATTTATAAGGTATTAATCAAATAGTAGGCGTACATACAAGGTAAGAATTACCAAGTAAATCAATTTTTCATTGTTTTTGGAGTTGTATCTGTTTTTGACTAATTGGTTTTCTTTGCCTACTGTCATTAAAAGTTTGTATGTTTATTTCATAATTCAGTAACTCATTTTTCAACTAACTTCCCAAAAATCCGGAAAACAAGAAATGATTTGGGAAATAGGATGTAAAATCCAAGATAACAGGCTGAAAAAAGGGAATAGTTACTCCAAACTTCTATATGCTTTAGGTAATAGCCTTCTTCATAGGTTCTCAAGTAATTGACATTTTAGAAAGGAGGAAGGGGTTATATATAAAGAAGGATAGCACCCCCTGAAAGGAAGGGGACAGGCATAGTGAAAAGAAAATATGTGGACACACTTCTATGGCTGTGGCATACATTCATTGAGGCCATATTTTCCATAGAGCTCAGAACTCAACAGCTCTCCTTACCTGCAGTAGAGGTTCCTAAGTGTTGAACCCTTCTGAGAAGTCTGACTTGGGAATGTGGACCTGGAATGGCTTGAGATAAAAACATATTTAGCAGCTGAAATAAAGAGTGAGTCAATTAGTTTACACTTATCTTCATACAGTTTTCTTATGAGCACTTTTTATTTCTTTCATTTGCAGACTGTTTCCATTCTAGAACAGAGACTGACGCTAACAGAAGACAAACTGAAGGAGTGTCTTGAGAATCAGCAGAAGATCATTCAAAATAAAATGAATTAATTAAACGGTAGCCAGTAAAGCTGAAATTGTTTGTTTGTTTTTTAAATTTGTGTTTGACTTTTTTTGTGTGAATGCATTTAACATAGGACATTTCCTATTTTTTGGAATGCACAATTATTGGTATCTGTAAAAATATGCAATTTTATTACTTTAAGAATAAAATCCTCTTTTTATTTTACTAAATACAAAATTATTTGTGATCCTTTGTGTACACCACCTGCTATGATAGTCTAAGTATTGTTTGTGCAGCATATGATTCCCCAACTTTGTAGAGTTGCTGATGAGTTAAATCTTTCAAAAAGAAAACTAAAATGTGAAAATCTGGAATTGTGAATGTTGTTCTGAGGCATGGGGGAATGTTCTCAGCCAGCATCTGGCTTGCTGTTGCTCTCAATGTGTAGGCTGCTGGGGTCTGTGTGTTCTGGAAGACTGACACTAGCAAGCAGTCTTCCTGATTCCAGAAGCAATGCAGGAAGAATTACTTGAATTTGTGTTGGTGTGGGGTGTCACAGGATGGGGTCCCTAAGGATGGCTGTGTTACCCCTAAGGCCCCTCGACCGTGCCAATTCGACCGAATGGGCACCCTATATTTTCGCCCGCCATGTCTTGATGTAATTATAAAGAAAGGGAGGCTGCCTTCAAGTCCCCTTTGACATGGTTCTGATAGACCCTCTGAACCCCGTGGGTTCCTGGACCCCTTGTGGGTCCCATTTCACAATGGATGTCTTGGGACACCCCAGCCTTATGGGCTATATGCATGGCTCCAAACCGCCCCTTTACCACACCCCAAGCCTTGCAGATGGTATTGACACAACGTCCCTCCGAGGCCTTGGTTTCACTCGGCCTTCAGGTGATTACAGGGCTCTCCGTGGCCCTGTCTCAGTCTCTGTGCCCACACTGGTGCTGGGGTCTGTTCCCCCCCCAAACACTGCGCCCTGTGGCACCAGGGCCTGTGCACCCCAAATACTGCGCCCTCTGTGGCGCTGGGGCCTGTGCACCCTGAATACCGTGCCCTCTCTGGCACTGGGGCTTGTGCACCCCAAATACCGCGCCCTCTCTGACGCCAGGGTCCCTCCACTGTAGTGGGCCCAAATGAGGCCTCCTCCTTCCCCAGTAGCCTCACCCAAACCACCAGTGTTATAAACAAAAGTAAAAAATGCAAGCCCCTAATCTATACCATAACTCAACTGCACAAGGTGCACTCTGCCCCTTAACATTACCAGGAGCAGAACTTAGGCCTCTTCCCTTCACTTCCTCTAAGAGGGCTCCTTCCACCTTGGCCGCTGGCAGAGAACTGCCTTCCCTAGTTCCAGCCTGGGGTTTATATGGGCCCAGAGCCCTGCCCCCTTCTGGTCAGGTGACCAGGTGCAGGTACAGGCTAATTTGCTCACTAACCTGTTGCCCTGGTAACCTGCACCTGGGCTTCTGCCTGTCTCTTTGGTCTTTCCCCAGGCAGTTTCTGCTCTTCTAGGAACAGACACCTTAGTGCTCTGCAACATGGGGTTGGTTAATTTAATAGAGTATGGAGCTAATGGGAGACTTCCCCACCCAGAGCATATGTATTACAATCATTATGGGGATGTCTTAAGTGAGGATTCCGACTCTCGCCTGCCACATCTTGATGTTGGAAGAAGTTTTCTATTGGGAGGAGTTAAGCTTAAACACCACTTGACCCCAAGATCTAGGACTGGTTTCTCCAGGACCTCCAACCTCCCATCTAACCCAGCTTTTCTTTAGTACCTCTCAGAAATTCAGCCAACTTTCATTAAACTAAAACTCACAGTGACCTTTCTTTTCAGAAATTCTCTTTTATTTATTAAGTTTCTTTTCTTTGTGTTTTAGGTTCACTCAGGCCTCGCCTAAGGAGTGACAGGCTCCACTACCCGTGAACTGCCATACTGCTTTGTCTGATTCAGGTAAGTCTATCGTACAGTCTCTTTAGGGATAAACCCTTTCTTTCTTGGAAAAAAAAATAAAGGAACTCAATCCAAACTAAATGGAACAAAGCCCTGACATGCTGGAATCTCTAGACTGCTCACTTTCCTCTGGATATATATAAGTCCAATAGTGTCCTGCCCCTTTAACCTGGCAAACTGCGTCAGGTATCTTGATTCATGAGTCTGCAGACATTAATGGACACTGGCTTGGTGTATTCCCCCAAACAGGTGAAAGGAAAAGGAAAGGTTTTACTTGCTTCAGTAGAAGCTCAGCCGCCTTCTTTGGTGCGGAGCTCCGTTGTCCCCACTGCGCTCCTGGCAGTGCTTCACCCAGCCAGTTTCTCCCAGTTTATTGTAGCTCCTCACAGCTTCTTAGCCAGCTGGCTGCTGGCTCATTGCTGCTGTGGCCATCCCATCTGTTCTCTGGGATTCCAGGACTTCTCTCTTCCCCCTTATCCGGGTCTCTTTTCTCCCTTTTTTCATTCCAGGGATGCTCTAGCTTTACGGAGCAGCTGCTCTGGAGCTTTACAGAGCAGCTGCTCCGGAACCGTGGCTCCTGGGGAGCTCTTTTTTTCCTTTGCCAGCTCCTGGCAGCACTCAGTAAATACCTCAAATCATGTATTACCGTGCCAGTGATTTGACTAGCAGTGACTGCCTCTGCCTCCAAAACCTCCTGCCGCCGCCGCCGAGCTGTGCTTAGAGCTGTGCGGCCCACGGGAA
>NW_005842301.1:666558-667371 GCF_000455745.1 Alligator sinensis | reverse complement strand
GTGGGGGGGGGTTTGGGAGGCGGGGGCGGGCCCCGCTGGCAGCGTGGTGGTGGCCATGCCTCCAGGTAAGCGGCAGCGCCACGTGCAGACTCAAGCCCTGCCCCCCCTCCCACCCCACGTATAGTTGAATTTGCGCAAGTTAAATGCGCGTATGATGTGACTGACCTGTATTTGGTTATTCAGCACCCCCCATTCCCCATGGGTGCCAGATAACAGAGCTTTTGCTGTACCAAATCTTGATGTGTAGTCATGCTCCATAAGGTCACTACAAACAGATTTTGCAGCCCCTTTATTTGTCTGAGATGCCCTCATCTTGTAATAGTTCTTACATCAGTTTTCTGTCTTTTACTTGCTCTATGCCAAGTTTGCACACCTGCAGCTTGCCTCTGTTCACTTTATTCATGAGTTTTTCCTTTTTATTTCTCAAGTTGTTCGGTTCACTAGAACCTTCTTACTTTCTACTTTGAGCTGCTACTGCTTATTGTTATTTCCTTCTTTAAAATAGGATTTTTGCTCATTTGCATTTTTTTTATTTATTGCCTGCCTTATCAGGTCAATCAGCAGTCAGTGAAGCTTGATTTCCTCAAGCTCCTTTTTGGTGCCTTAGCTTAACTATAGCTTAGCATAACCATGGCCTAGCATAACTGGAACTCCTACATCCCCCTAACTTTTTTACTTTTTAAGAGGAGAATGCTTTACGTATCATCCTGGAAAAGCATAAGGCACAGAACCCAAGGGACACAGTAGGCTAGATGCTGTTTTGTGATTACCTATTAACATTCCTCTGACCTGTTAATCTGTTTTGGACTGCTC
>NW_005842301.1:663534-666527 GCF_000455745.1 Alligator sinensis | reverse complement strand
CTTTCCCTCAAACACCTTCTAGATTTCTTTGTCCAATTTTATCAGTCAGATGTATTTGAGGCTGAAGAATGTTCAGTCCCAAGACTGTAAATTAATTCTACTTGAAGGGGAGTAGAAAACTTCTAAGTTTTCTGCTGTATTTTAACATATGAATATACTATAGATATTATGTATATTACAGAAGTGTCTACATGTTGCCTTACAGTAATGTTGTTACTGCACCATGCTGTACCATATGCGTGGTGCATGATTATTTTTAGCCACTACTTCATCATAGTGGCACGCTAAAATGGGGAAGCACACTGCTATGGCAAAGAAACTGTTGGTCCACTACAGTGACATAGGGTGATGTATAGATGCACCTTATATTTGCATTTGTATATATGGAAGAATAATATAATAATTTATCTATTATCATTACATTTTGTTTTATAGCATTTTCTAAGCAAGCCTTTTTGTAGCCTACATATTTGTTTGTATAATTGGTAATATAAGCAAATTATAAACTAAGCATCATTATTATACGCAGCAGTAGATAACTGCTGCAAGTTGATTTGAACTGAGTTCTATAGCTTTGTTTCCATTTAAAGCCCATATTTCTTGTTGAAACCTTATCTTTTTCTGGTATCTACACATATCATAGTACATCAGCAATATCACAGAGGTACAATCTGGGTGCATCTACAGGTGTGCTTTAATGCACATTAGCCTATTTTAAAGCACATTAAATCATCACTAAAATGGTATTTAGTTAATGCACATTAATGTAGGGTAATGTGCATTATCACTTAAAAACCGTGCTCTTTAGTTAATGTGCATTAAGACAGACTAATGAGCATTTTCCCTAGTACCTCACAATGGAGGTACTAGATTTAATGTGCATTAATTAAAGTGCATTAATGCACATGTAGATGTGCCTGCTGACTCCCAAAGCACTTAGGACACATCTACACATGCAAGTAATGCTACTTAGACTTAAGTTACTGCATAGTAAGTCAGCCCAGTGAATGCATCTACACGTGCACCCTGTTGGGAGCAACTTTAATATTTATAGAATTAAGTAGATCCAGGGCTGCTCCTGCCCTGCTCTGACCTCCTGCAGCTGCCTGGATGCCAGGGGTCTCCAAGGGGGGATGGGCACAGCCTGGGAGGAATATCCAGGGGGGCTAGGCAGGCACAGCTTGGCAGGGAATGCTGTTCCAGGAGCCTGTGGCAAATGTGCCATGGATGCTCCCTGCTCCCCCTCCCCCCAGCAGTGGTGGACAGGGCACTGTATCGGCGAGGTATCTGGACCACCTCCTCCGCCACCCCCTGTAGTAGGGCCCTTGGGCTGCTGCCTATAGACTCCAAGCCCACAGCGCTCCCCCAACACTACATGCACTCCAGATGGTTTCTCTGCATGCAACAGGCCCCTAGCTGCCTAGCTGGAAGGGCACTGCCTGTTGAATAAAGTTCTGTATTGCCTCCTGCCTCCCTGCTTGCCAGAGGGCAGGCCAGGGGGCAAAAGACCAGGTAGGGACTGCAGAGGAGTTGCAAATTTGCTCCTGGTCAGCATCTACACATGTGCTAATGCACATTAAATCAAATTCCTGTGGGCATTTTTACACATGTAAGCACCACAGCATTGGGTGCTAATAAAAGTGCATCAGCGCTGAGAAAATGGTGGCGGTGTGCTTTTGAACTAAAAAACATAGGGTGCATCCACACATGCAGGCATGTCTGCTTGCAGCAGCTTAGATAGAAGCAGTGGAAAATTTGAGCCAGGGCTTTTTGCCTCAGCGCATGTTCCCGGACATGCACTTTGGTATGGGACAAATTGTGCCACTTCAGGCAAAATAACCCTGCCAGGCTCCTCCCAGATCTGTAGCCAGAAGGATCTAGAGCCTAGGGCCAGCACTTGTCCTGGCCCCAGAAGTATAAAAAGCTGCCCTTCGCTGGCCCCAACTGTATAAAAAGCTGCCTTGTGTTGGCCCCAGCAGTATAAGTACTGCATCCAGTTCTGGGCACCGCACTTCAGGAGGGATGTGGACAGCATTGAGAGGGTTCAGAGGAGGGCCACCCACATGATCAGGGGGCAGCAGGGCAGGCCCTGCGAGGAGAGGCTACGGGACCTGAACCTGTTCAGCCTTCACAAGAGAAGGTTGAGGGGGGATCTAGTGGCCTGTTACAAACTCATCAGAGAGGACCAGCAGGTATTGGGGGAGTCCCTGTTCCCCCCGAGCACTACCAGGTGTGACCAGAAATAACAGTCACAAGCTGGCAGAGGGTAGATTCAGGCTAGACATCAGGAGGCGCTACTTCACTGTCAGGGCGGCTAGGATCTGGAACCAACTTCCAAGAGAAGTGGTGCTGGCTCCTACCCTGGGGGTCTTTAAGAGGAGGCTAGATGAACACCTTGCTGGGGTCGTTTGACCCTGGTGCTCTTTCCTGCCACAGCAGGGGGTCGGATTTGATGATCTGTCAAGGTCCCTTCTGACCCTACAAACTATGAAATTATGAAACTATAAAAACCCACCCTAGCAAGCAGCTCAGGGCTACTCACTCTCAGGAGGCTCTGGGAGAGAAGCCTCTGGGAGGAAGCTGGCCAGGCCCTTTCCTGTCCCAGGCTGCTGCGAGCTTGGTCTCAGGAGCTTCTGGGGAGAAGATGGCTAGCTTTTTCCTGCCTCTGGCTACTATTAGCTGCTGGCTTGGTCTCAGAGCTTTTGGAGTAAGTTGACCACACCCCTTCCTGCCTTGGGTGACGGCTGCTGCTGCTGTTGTTGCCCTCCCAAGGGGGGTCCTCTGCTGCATGCTGCTATACCCCTCAGGGAGGGGCCCACTGCACTGCACCCCAGTTTCTGCACCCCTGTTCTGGTCTGCTGCCTAGCCTGCCACCAAGCCACAGTCAGGGAACAGTCTGGGGAGGGAGCCTGCGCTACCTGTGGGCCTCTCCCCTACCATCATTGCCAAAGCCTAAAGGAACCTTGCCTGCCCCCGCTGCCTTGGCAGGCCCT
>NW_005842301.1:649908-663306 GCF_000455745.1 Alligator sinensis | reverse complement strand
GGCCTGAGGGCTTTCGGGACAGATCTTCCACAATCAAAGCCCCTCCACTGCTCCAGCCATCTTTTACACCTGCCTCAGCAACCTTCTCTGTGTGTTTTTTGCCCTTGTGTGGTAAGTCATGTGGTCCACTCCCCCTGACCTGGTGTTTGTTGCATGGCTGAGTAAGCCAGATCAAGTTTCCCCAGCCTTTGTGTGTGTGTGTTGGGGGTTTTTTTCCCTTCCCCCCAAATTCTCAAAAGCATAGGCCTCCCGGTTTTTATCCTGTAGGACTGTGGCTCAGTGAGCTTCAACCCCCTTCCTCCCTATCCCCCTTCTGCCCCACAACCCCAGTCTGCCCCTATTAGATTCACCAGCCCCATGAGATATTTTGTTTTTCGTTATTGCCTTCCCTGCCCTTATGTGAAACAATGGCAGGGCAGGAACCTTCTGCGGGGGACAGATGCCCCCGCAGAGCTTCCTCCAGCCCCCACTATGGGGGTGGATCCCAGCCAAGCCCCCAAGAGGATGCATGCCCCTGCAGCCTCCACCCCAGAGGCAGAGTCCAACCAACCTCCTCCAGGGGTGGAGAAGCCTGCAACCTCTGGGGGGAGAAAGCCTGCAACCTCTGCTGCAGGGGCAGGTGGGACTCTGGTAAGGAGCCAACAGGGCCAGGGGGTTACCCCTGGCCAGGTGCCACCATCCCACCCCCGGACGGGTTCCCAACCCCCCTCTCCCATCATCAAGGACCAAGGGCAAGGGCAGTGGGAAGGGCTCCTCTTCAGCCTCCACAGCTGGGGGTGGGAACAGCAAGAGTCCTGCCCCAAAGCCTAGACCACCAGTGCCTGAGGGAACCAGGTGCACTACACTAACCAGCACACCCACTCAGCCTGTCCCTGGCCCTAGCTCAGGCCCTATCAACATGGCCCCCCAGGGGAGGAGCCGCAGCTATGCACAGGCAGTTGTGGGGAGACCTGAAGCCGGGGGGGCCTGGACCCTCCACTGCCGGCCCTTCCAGCTCGGGCAGCGGGGCCCCTTTTCCAGCACTCACCTGCAGGCATGGAGTGAAGTGACAACTGCCCAAGTGGGAGAACCAGCACTTTGAGACCTGGGTACAGGCCCTAACTCGGGTAGTGGGGGCCCCCAAGATCGTGGTGGTCTCCTGCTTTCATGGCAAGGGGGTCTTTTTCCTTGCCTCAGAGGCCACTGCACAAAAGGCAGTGAAGAGGGTGTTCATGGTGGAGGGTGAGTACGTCCCCCTCGAGCCTCTAGAAGAGCTGGGGACCAGGGTGGTCCATCCTTCCCTATATCCCCAGTTGGACCCTGCTCCCCCAGCTCCAGACCCTGGGTAGAGTTATCTCTCCGGTGGTGGCCCTTTCACTGGGGTGCCAAGACCCTGGCCTCCGCCACGTGTGCTTTTTCTGTTGCCAGGTCATGATCCAGCTGATGGAGCAAGGCTGGAGGCTGAGGGGTGCCTGGTAATTCCTTATCAGGGTGCCCTGGTGATTTTCTATACACTGGGGGACCTGCAGTGTTTCACGTGCTGCGCCCCAGGGCACTTGCATCATGAGTGCCCCATGAGCCAGGCTGGGAGGGCATCTGTGGGTCCCACTGGAAAAAGGGGTGCCCCTACCGCCAGTGCCCCACCCCCCACAGGCCTCCCTGGCACCCCAGCCACAACTACAAGCCTACCTGGGAGCTCAAGGGACCCCACCCCTCAACCAAGTCTAGTGAAGTCCCAGGGAGGGCACCAGCAACTGCGGGGAGAGAGGGAGCAGGGCCCCCCTGCCTCCAGTCCTACCCACACTGTGGCTGCCTCACCCCACAACCCTCACCTTCTCTTGCTGGAACCTGTCTACCTGAAGACCACCCCATGGCTGAGTGAGTGCAGGTCCCCTCCGGGCATAAAGGAAAGAGGAAGGCCCGGGTACAGCTGGAACCCTCTGATGTGGAGGACTCCTCTCCCCCTCCCAAGACCACCACACTTTGCTGCACTTTCCCGAGGCCCACCCCTCTGGACAACCACCATGCTCATGGTGCATTTGTCCGCTTGCGCATCCAGCTCCTTTGGGAGATGGACTGCAGCTCCTGCTCCCTCTATGCCCTGGAGAGGAAACGGAGGGCCAAGAAGTACATCACCTGCCTTCTGGTGGGTGACGGCACCCCCCTTATGGATCCAGGCAAGATGCGCCAGCGCACGTGGGCCTTCTATGAAGAGTTCTCCTCCTTGGATCCAGCCAATGCCGAGGCCTGTCAGACCCTGTGGGAGGGACTCCCGCAGATCAGTATGGGTGACCAGGACCAGCTGGAAGCTCCTCTCACTCTGGCTGAGTTTTCGGCTGCCCTCCACTTGATGCCTGGGAACAAGGCTCCGGGCATTGACCGGCTGACCTTGGAGTTCCACCAGGCTTTCTGGGACGTCCTCAGTCCGGACCTTGCTGCGGTCTGGGCCAAATCTGAGGGAAGTGGGGAGCTCCCCCTGTCATGCTGGAGAGCAGTGCTGACCTTCCTGCCAAAGAAGGGAGATCCCCGTGACTTAAGGAATTGGCGTCCCATGTCCCTCCCCTGCACGGACTACAAGGTAGTAGTGAAGGCCATCTCACTGTGCCTGCAGTCCATGCTGATGGACATGATCCATACCAACCAGATGTACACAATGCCCGGACATTTCATCTTCGACAGTGTGTACCTGGTTCGGGATCTCCTGGAGCTAGTGCGCCAGGAGAGCCTGTCTTTCACCGTCCTATCCCTGGACCAGGAGAAGGTATTTGACAGAGTGGATCATAGGTACCTCACAGGCATGCTGTGGGCCTTTGGCTTTGGGCCCCGCTTTGTGCAGGCTCTCCAGGTGCTGTACACCTCTGCAGAATGTTTGGTCAAGCTCAACTGGACACTGACAGAGCCCGTTCAGGAGAGGGGAGCGTCAAAGCTGTCTGCTATCAGGCCAGCTGTACGCCGTGGCCTTGGAGCCCTTCCTCATTCTCCTGCGGAAGCAGGTGGCAGGGTTGATGCTCCAGGAGCCGGTGGTGCAGCTGGTCCTGTCAGCATATGCTGGCGACGTACTCCTCATGTTTCAGGACTCAGGTGACCTGGCGCAGGTGGAGGCCTGCCAGGCATTGTACTCAGTGGCCTCCTCTGCCTGGGTCAACTGGGTCAAGAGCTTTGGCTTGGTGGTGGGTGACAGGTGGCAGGTGGTCTCACTTCTACCCGCGCTCTGTGGGATCTGCTGTGGCGTGGGCTCGCTGCTTTACTTGGGGGTCTACCTATCCCCCACAGACCCCTCCACCAGAGAACTGGCACCAGCTGGAGGCAAGGGTGGTGGAGCAGTTCCAGGCATGGGCAGGGCTCCTGCAACATCTCTCCCTGCGTGGGAGAGTGCCAGTGCTGAACCAGCTGATCTTGTCCATGCTCTGGCACTGCTTACACACCCTGCCTGTGCCCCCTGAGGACCTAGCGGAACTCCAGAGATGGGCACTGGAGTTTTTCTGGCTGGGACAGCACTGGGTCGCCTCAGAGGTCCTAAGCCTCCCTTTGCAGGAGGGCAGCCAGGGCCTGGTTTGCCTGTGCAGCCAGGACTTGGCATTCCACCTTCAGGCCCTGCAGCAACTGCTGTACAGTGTTGGCAGCCATGGGGAATGGGGCCACCTGGGGCGCGCTTTCCTCTGCCACTTCCAGGGTCTCTGATACAACTGGCAGCTCCTCAGCCTGCAGAGCTTCTCCCTGCAGGACCTGTGAGGGCTGCCAGATTTCTACTGGGACCTCCTCCGGGCCTGGAGGCTGGTCTCTGCCTCTAGATCCCCCGCAAGTCGCCCAGGGTGCCAACCTGCTCATCGAGCCCATCCTCTGGAACCCCCAGCTGGAGGTGCCAACAGCAGAGGTGCCCCAGTTGCAACAGAGGTTGATCCTGGCTGGTGTCACCTGTATTGGAGACCTCCTGGACTACAATAAGCAGGAGTGGGTGGACCCTTCTGCACTGGCCCAGTGCATAGGTCTACCCACAACACATGCAACCTGCCATCTGGTCGAGAAGGTGAAATCTGCCCTACCTCCCAACGCCCTTGCCTTTGTTGACCAGGTCCTGCGTGATGGCGGTCCCCCCGTGTCCTCCAGCCCACCGGAATGTGTCGTGGGGCCGGCACCTTGCCCAGCTTCACTGTCTAACAGTCCCAAACTCCATGAAGACCATTTTAGGCTGGACATAAGAAAAAATTTCTTTACCATCTGTGCTCCCAGAGTCTGGAACAGACTCACCCAGACATGGTGCAGGCACCTACTCTGGACACCTTCAAGATATACTTTATGCTTATCTTTCTGGGATCATTTGACTCCAGCATGCTGAGCCTGTACTCTACCCTCATCCCACGAGCCACTGGGGACCTCACCTGACAGCTCCTCCATGGAGCCATTGCCATGAGCATGTATGTGGTGAGCTTCATGGACACCCCGGTCTCCTGCCCCTTCTGCGGGCAGAGAGAGACCCTGGCATTCATGACCCTTGAGTGCGCCAGGCTGCAGCCCCTCCACCTCCACTGCCTCCTCTTGAGGTGCTGGTTGAATTTCACCCCCACCTTTTTTTTTTTTGGTCATCCCATCCACAGCCCCACAAAGTTCCGGGACCTCCTAGTCAACCTCCTCCTGGCCCTGGCCAAATGGGCCCTGTATTTGACCAGGAAGGAGGCTGTGGCCGGGAAGGTGCCCAGAGACTGTGGGGCCGCCTTCCTCTCACTTGTCCATGCACATCTCCCGGTGGAGCACCAGTGGGCAGCATCCACTGGCTCCATGGATGCCTTTGAGAACAGGTGGATGCAGCCCAGGGGGCTCTTTTTGGTGTCTCCCTCAAGCGCACTTATTTTCATGTTTTGACCCTTTGACCCACACAACACTCCTATCCTGTTTTTTGCCTTTTTTGTCCCAAGAGTTCTGTTGTATCTTTCACCCATTGGCCCCACACAGTAGGAGCTATTAATTAGCCAGGTGGGCCTTAGAGCCCACGATACTTGAAGGATACAAATAGACAGGAGCTTCTGGGGGAAGAGCCTCTGGGAGGAAGCTGACCGTGTCCCTTCCTGCCTTGGGCTGCTGCTGCTGTTGCTGGTTGGTGCAAGCTTTGTCTCAGGAGCTTATGAGAAGATGGCCAGGCCCTTTCCTGCCTCTGGCTCTGCTAGCTGCTGCCTTGGTCTCAGAGCTTTTGGGAATAAGTTGGCCTCTCACCTTCCTGCCTTGGGCTGCTGCTGTGCCCCCCACAGGGGGATCTTCTGCTGAACGTTGCTGCCCCCCCTCAGGAAGGGGCCCACTGCAGTGCAGCACACCACAGCACCACACCCCAGCTTCTGCACCCCTGTTTTGGCCTCCTGCCCCGTCCGCCACCAAGCCCCAGTTGGGGGACAGACTGGGGAGGGAGCCTGAGCTGTCTGTAGGCCCTTCCTCCTCCACCATCACTGCCAAAGCTTAAAGGCACCTTGCCTACCCCAGGTGACTTGGCAGGCCATCCCCACCTTCACTTCCACTTTCACCAGAAGCACGACCTCAGTGGCTGAACTAGATGGCTCCCACCATCACTGCTGCTGTTGCTGCTTCTGCCCTGGTTGCTGCTGCTGTCCCCTCTCAGGAGAGGGAGATTCCCTGCTGCACCACCTTGCACCACCTGACACCACACCTGCACTGGATTACTTCCTAACTGACTGACTACCCTGCCCTCCCCCACAGCTACATCACTGCATCTGATCCTGCTTTGTTTTCCTGCCTACCGCTCTGGTCCTGAGTGCCTGGCTGAAGGCCTGAGGGGCTTCTGGACAGATCTTCAACAAAGAAAGCCCCTCCACCACTCCAGCCATCTTTTACATCTGCCTCAGCAGCCTTCCCTGTGTGTTCAGCCTTTCTCCCTACCCCGTTTCTCCCCCACAACACCCGTCTGCCCCTACTAGATTCACCAGCCTCACTGGATATTTTGTTTTTCTATTTTGTCTGCCCTGCCCTCATGTGAAACAATGGCAGGGCAGAACCTTCTGGGGGGCCAGGTGCCCGTACAGAGCTTCCTGCAGCCCCCCAGTATCGGGGCGGATCCCAGCCAAGCCCCCAGGGGATGCATGCCCCTGCAGCCTTCACCCTGGAGGCAGAGACAGAGTCTGACCAACCTCATCCAGGGATGGAGAAGCCTGCAACCTCTGCCACAGGTGCAGGCAGGACTCCAGTAGGGAGCCAACAGGGCCAGGGGCTCTCCCCTGGCCAGGCCCCGCCTGAAGGGGCTCCCAAGCAGGGACCAAGCGCAAGGGCAGTGGGAAGGGCTCCTCTTCAGCCTCCTCTACAGCTGGGGCTGGGAAGGGCAAGGGCCCTGCCCCCAAGCCTAAACCACCAGCACCTGAAAAGGATGTTGATAGACTTGAGAGGGTCCAGAGGAGAGCCACTCATATGGTTAGGGGCTTACAGGACAAGCTCTGAGGAGAGACTGAGGGACCTGGACCTCTTCAGCCTCCACAAGAGAAGGCTGAGAGGTGATCTTGTGGCTGCCTACAAATTCATTAGGGGAACACAGCAAGGGATCGGAGCTGCTCTGTTCACCAGAGTGCCTCTTGGGGTAACAAAGAACAATGGTCACAAACTGACAGAAAGCAGATTTAGGCTAGATATCAGGAAAAAACTTCTTCACGGTAAGGGTGGCCAAAATTTGGAATGGGCTTCCAAGGGAGGTGATGCTGTCTGCTACCTTGGGCGTCTTTAAGAGAAAGCTGAATAGGCATATGACCCCAGCACTCTTTCGCTGTCCTGCCTAGGCAGGGGGTCGGACTCAATGATCTGTTGAGGTCCCTTCTGACCCTAGCATCTATGAATCTATGAACTAGATTTTTGCAAAAAAGTTCTTTGAGGGGCACAACCTCACACCACTCCCCTCATTGCAGCCCCACACACAGCAGCCATGTTGCCAGAGCAGCGTGGAGTGAGCAGCAGCAAGCAGCTTCTGTGCACAGTTCCTCTTCTCCCTGCCATGCCGGGTCACACCTGCTGGTCGGCAGAAGCCTCAGGGAAGGGAAGCAGGGTGCAGGGGACAGCAGAGCCATGTGAAGAAGCTACTCACCATTGTGAGCTCTGCACTGCTTTCCTCCCCCAGGGCCTCCACAGCCCAACAGGCATAGCCCGGCACAGCAGGGAGCCCCAGAGCTGTGCGGAGAAGCTGCTTGCTGCTGTGAGCTGCGTGCTGCCCTGGCGACACACCTCCTGCACGTGGGGCTGCAATGCAGGAAGTGGCGCAGGGTTGCACCCTGCTTATGTGAAGCAGTGGCAGACCAGGAGCCTTCCTCGGGGGGCAAGTAGGACTCTAGCAGGGAGCCAGTGGGGCCAGGGGATCTCCTCTGGCCTGGCCAGGCCACGCCCCACGCCCCGGGGTTCCCAAGCCCCACCCTCCCACCATCAGGGACCCAGCATAAGAGCAGTGGGAAGGGCTCCTCTTCATCCTCCACAGCTGTGGATGGGAAGGGGAAGGGCCCCGCCCCCAAGCCTAGACCACTGGCACCTGAGTGGACCTGGTGTGCTACACCAGTGAACATGCCCACTCAGCCTGTACGGACAAGCACCAGCCCTAGCCCTGGCCCCACCAAGGCGGCCCCCTAGCAGGGCAACTGCAGCTATGCAAAGGAGGCTGTGGGGCCTATTTTCATATATTCGTAATTGAGCCCTGCTCCCCCAGCTCCAAACCCTGGGGAGAGTTATCGTTCCAGTGGTGACCCTGTCACTGGAGTGCTGAGACCCCAGCCTCCACCACGTGTGTTCATTCCGCTGCCGGGTCATGATCCAGCTGGCGGCAGAAGAGTGTCTCAAGGCTGAGGGATGCCTTGTGATTCCTTTTCAGGGGGCCCTGGTGAGGTCATTTTATATCCTGGAGGACTTGCAGTGCTTCCGGTGCTGTGCCCTGGGGCACTTATGCCAGGAGTGCCCCATGGGCCAGGTGGGGAGGGCATCTGCGGGTCCCATGGGCAAAAGGAGGGGCCCCTGCCCCCATCACCCCTCTTTTGGTGGAGTCCCGGGGAGGGAGGCAGCAGCTGAGGGGAGAGAGTGAGCCCCCCACCCCTAGCCATGCCCCCCACTGTAACTTCCCCACCACCCCGACACCCATCTTCTACCGGAGCTTGTCCACCTGAGGACCACGCCGTGGCTGAGTGGGTGCAGGTCCCCTCTGGGTGCAAAGCCAAGCAGAAGGCCCAGGCACAGCCGGAGCCCTTTGAAATAGAGGAACCCCTTCCCCACCAAGGACCACCATGAGGGCAGGGGGAGGGGCCCAGCTTCTGACACCCCACCCCCAGGAAAGATAAAACAGGTAATCCCAGTGGTGGAGGCTTCTTGGCTGTTGGACAGTCCTGAGCAGGAGCCCATGGAGGAAGCCCCTTGCTCCACTGGCCAGAGCCTACCCCCAAGACCATGGGCACCAAGTTTGAGGCCTTGACCAACCCAATAGTAGGTCTGGCAGTGAAGCCCTCCCCCCTGATCTGGCGGAGATGGGGGCCCTGGGGCTCAGTCCAGTGATTCCTGAGGGTGGAAGTCCTCCTTCCCAGGACCCTGAGGCAGGCACCAATGCCACCCTGGCACTGATGCCACACCTGACAGGTCTCCTCCCCCCACAAAAACCTTGCTACCAGCCCACCCTTGCTACCAGTCCAATACCAGAGGGGGTCAAGGTGGGCTCCCCTGACTGACAGGATGATCTTGTCCAGAACCCAATGCAGACCCCCTGGGGTTCCAGCTCTGCCCTGCAATCTTGTAATGGTGTCCCGTCCCCACCCTTACCTCCACCCCCATTCCAAGAGGCTGCAGAGCTCTCCCAATCCCAAGCAGAGTCCAGGGTCTTAGCAGACCAGGAGGTTCAGACTGCCTGGGGAGCCCACTGAGCCCCAGGACCAGGAGGAAGACACCCGAGAACTGGCAGGCTCCATGAAGCCAGCAGACCTCTTGATCCTGGCGGTCCCCAGGGAAAAGCTACTTGAATTTCTTGTCTGTGAGTAAACCCGGTGGTCTGCCAGCAAGGTGCAACTCACCTTGGACTGCTGGGGAGACTTTGACAGTGTCCTCAGTACAGCGAGGGCGCTGGTGGGGGAAGGCAAAGAGCCCAAGTGCTGCAACGCCCGGATCTATAGGTGGGCCTACAATTTTGTAGATGCCCTCTGTGCTTATGAGAGGGTGCTGCGCAAGCCAGCAACACTCCACTAGGCACTGAGGCACATAAGGCCCTACCAAACCATATACTCCACCCCTGCAACCATGTGGTCATTTAAGATCATGACCATCCATGTCCAGCGCTGCAGGAAGGGTCTCCAGAGATGCCAGGTGCTGTCCTTCCTTCAAGAGGAGCGGGTATCCCGTGACATTCTTGCAGAAGACCTTGGTAACTGGCTGAAGAGGCTAACTGATGGCTGGAGTGACGAGGCAGGGTCTTTTTTAGTCACCTCTTGCCCACCTCCTGCAGGGTGGCCACCCTGTTCTCTCTGGGTCTGCAGTCAGAGGTTCTCCAGGATGTTGAGGTGGTGTCAGGCCAACTGCTGCACCTCTGGGTCCAAGTGCAGGGGCTGGTCCTGAAACTTCTGAACATGCACATCCCTGCAAAGGACCCAGAGATAATGGACTTTTTCCATCAGACAGCCATTTACCTTGGCAGCCTCAACCCTTGTGAGTGCCTGGTCCTTAGTGGGGACTTTAACATCACCCTGCATGCATGTGACCAGTCAGGCAGAGAGCGGAACCAGGCCACCATCGGTGTCCTTGGGGAGAACCTTATGGAAAATTCCCTGGTGGATGTCTGGCATATCTGCCACCCTGACAGCCCCACTGCGTTCACCTACGTGAATGGGGGGAGGAACAGGCATGCCACTTCCAGTTGGACTAGAATTATATCTCTGCCAGGGCCCACTCTGGCATCCAGCCAACCCCATTCAGCGATCACCACCTTGTCTGGGCCCAGGCCATGTTGGGGCCCGGGCATCCGGGGTCAGCCTACTGGCATTTCAGTGATAGTCTGCTGGAGGATGTGAGCTCCAGGGAGGCCTTCTGGGAGTTCTATTTGGCCTGGCAGGAGCAATAAATAGGCTGCTTTCCTCTTGGCTTGGTGATGGTGGGATGTGGGAAAGGTGTGCATCCCGCTCTTCTGCCATGGCTACACTCAGGGGCATACCTGGCAGAGGGAGGCGGTCCAGAAGCAGCTTAAGGGGGAAGTGCTGGAGCTGGAGAGGTGCCTGGCTGCTGACCCAACCAACCCACCCCTCTGTGGAGTGTTGGGAGAGGCAAGAAGAGCTTCGTGCTCTGAACGGCCACCACATGTGTGGTGCATTTGTCCGCTCATGCATGCGGTTCATTTGGGAGATGGACTGTAGCTCCCGCTTTTTCTATGTCCTGGAGAAGAGGTGGGAGGCCAAGAAGTACATTGTCTGCCTTCTGGCAGTCAATGGCACCCCTCTCACAGATCCAGGTGAGATGTACCAGTGCCTGCAAGTCTTCTACAAAAAGGTCTTCTCCCTCGATCCAACCAGCACTGAAGCCTGTCGCACCCTGTGGGAGGGACTCCCACAGGTCAGCATGGGTGACTGAGACTGGCTGGAGGCTCCTCTCACCCTGGCTTAGTTCTCAGCTGCCCTCTGCCTGATAAGAAAGTGCCAGGCATTGACCAGCTGACTGCTGAGTTCTACCATGCATTCTGGGATGTCCATGGCTCGGACTTTGCCGTGGTCTGGGCTGAATCCGAGGGAAGTGGGGAGTTCCCCTTGTCATGCCAGAGGTCTGTGCTGACCCTCCTTCCAAAAAAGGGGAATCCCTGCAATCTGAGGAACTGGTGTCCTGTGTCCCTCTTCTGCATGGACTACAAGGTGGCAGTGAAGGCCACCTCTGCTCCTGCAATCTGTGCTGGCAGACGTGATCCATCCCAACCAGATGTACACAGTGCCCGGACGTTCCATCTTTGACAACCTGTACCTGGGTTGGAACCTCCTGGAGCTAGTGTGCCGAGACAGCCTATCTTTCACCCTCCTGTCCCTGAATCAGGAGAAGGTATTTGACAGGGTGCATTGTGGGTACCTCACAGGTATGCTGCTGGCCTTTGGCTTTGGACCCTGCTTCGTGTGGGCTCTCCAGGTGCTGTGTGCCTCTCCAGAGTGTTTGGTCAAATTCAACTGGACTGTGATGGAGGCCATTCCATTCAGGCGAGGGATACATCAAGACTGCCCAATGTCAGGCCAGCTGTATGCCTTGGTCTTGGAGCCTTTCCTCATCCTCCTGCAGAGGTAGGTGGCAGGTGGTGGGGTTGGTGCTGTGGGAGCCAACAGTGTGGCTAGTCCTGTCAGCATATGTTGATAATGTACTCCTCGTGGTCCAGGACCTGGGCAACCTGACACAGCTGGAGGCCTGCCAGGTGTTGGACTTGGCAGCCTCCTCTGGAGCCATCATCATGGCTGTGTATGTGGCAAGCTTTGCCAATTCCCCAGTCTCTTGCCTCTTCTGTGTGCAGAGGGAGACCTTGGCGCACATGACACGAGTGCGCCAGGCTGCAGCCCCTCCACTTCCACCTCTGGAACCTCCTCCTGAGGTTCTGGAAGAATTTTACCTCCCCACACTTTTTGATTTTTGGACACCCCATCTGTGGCCCCACCAAGTCCCAGTACCTCCTGGTCAACCTCCTCCTGGCCCTTTCCATATGGGCCCTGTACATGACCTGGAAGGAGGCTCTGGGCAGGAAGGTGCCCAGGGACTGTGGAGCTGCATTCCTCTCTCTGGTCTGCACATGTTTCTGGGTGGAGAACCAATGGGTGGTGTCCACCAGCTCCTTAAATGTCTTTGAGAACCGGTAGGTGTGGCCCAGAGGGCTCTGCTTGGTATCCCCCTCAGGAGCACTCATTTTCACATTTTGACCCTTTGACTCATCACTCCTATCCTGTTTTTTGTTTTTGTTGTCTCACGAATTTTGTTGTGTCATCCATCCATTGGCCCAATATAGTAGAGGCTACTAGTTAGCCAGGTGGGCCTCAGGGCCCACAACCATTAAGTGACACAAATAGACAGGAGCTTCTGGGGGAAGTTGGCCATGCCTCTTCCTGCCTTGGGCTGCTACTGCTGCTGCTACTACTAGCTTGCTCTCAGGAACTTCTGGGGGTAAGTTGGCCACCCCCCTTTCTGCCCCAGGCTGCTGCTGCTGTTGCCACCCCACCATGGGGGGTGGTCTCCGGCTGCAGGCAGCTGCCCCCCCTTGGGGGGAGGGGCCCACCACATCCCCACCACGCTCTGCACTCTGCATCCCCACCACACTCTGCACTCCTGTTCTGGCCTGCTGCCCAGCCCACTACTAAGCTACAGCGGGGGGACAACCCGGGGAGGGGTTCTGCGCTGCCTATGGGCCATTCCCCCCACCATCACTGCCAATGCCTAAGAGCACCTTGCCTGCCCCCAGATGCCTCAGCAGGCCACACCCGCCTTTGCCTTCACTTTCACCTTTATCTGAAACATGTCTTGAGTGGTTGACCTGGACGGCTGCTACTACCGCTGCTGCTGCTATTGCTGCTGCTGCCACCTGTACTGCTGCTTCCCCCCCTCAGAGGAGGAGGGATTCTCTGCCACACCGCGTTGCATCACTCTGCACCGCAACTGCACTGGATTACTTCCCTAATTGACTGTTTGCTCCTGCACTCCCTTAAAGCTGCCTCACTATGCCTGATCCTGTGCCTTGTATTCCTGCTTGTTTCTCTGCTGCTAAGTACCTGGCTGGAGGCCTGAGGCGTCCCTGGACTGAGCTTCAATAAATGGAGCCCCTCCACCACTCCTGCCATCTCTTACACCTGACTCAGCCGGCTCCCCTGTGTGTTTTGCCCTTGTGTGATAAGTCCTGTGATGCACTCCCCTTGCACTGGTGTTTGTTGTGTGACTGAGTAAGCCAGCTTGAGTCTTCCCAGCCCTTGTGTGTGTGTGTCTCCCTCCCCCACCTTCCCCAAGCATAGCCAACCCTGTTTCCTGTGGGGCTGTAGCTCAGTTAGCTTCAGCCCCCTTCCTCCCTGACACCCTCCCCCCACAGCCCCAGTGTGCCCCTATTGGATTCCCTAGCACTGCTGTGATTTTTGTTTCTTTTTTCTCCCCCCCCCTCCACTTTTTGTTTTACGCATTGAATAAGCTAGTTACGTGAAGCAATGGCAGACCCGGAGCCTTTGGCCAGGGGGTTGGGGCAGAGGCCCCTGCAGAACTCCCTGCAGCACCCACTGTGAGGGTAGTTTCCAGCCAGGCCCTCAAGGGGACTCATGTCCCTACAACCCCCACCCTGGGGGCAAAGTCCAACTGGCCCCCTCTGGAGGTAGACAAGCCTGTAACCCACATTGTGGGGGCAAGTGGAATTCTAACAGGGAGCCAGTGGGGCCAGGGTATCTCCCCTGGCCAGGCCTCCCCCGGAGGGGCTCCCAACCCCCCCCC
>NW_005842301.1:645709-649890 GCF_000455745.1 Alligator sinensis | reverse complement strand
GGGCCGGGGTATCCCCCCTGGCCGCGCCCCCCCCGGGGGGGCCCCCACCCCCCCCCCCCACCCTTCACCATCAGGGACCCAAGGCAAGGGCAGTGGGAAGGCCTCCTCTTCAGCCTCCTCCACAGCAGTGGGTGGGAAAGGCAAGGGCCCTACCAGCAAGCCTAGACCACCAGTGCCTGAGGGGACCAGGTGCACTAGACCACCCAGCACACACACTCAGCTCTAGCCCTGGCCCCACCAAGGAGCTGCAGCTATGCACAGGCAGCTGTGGATCAACCCGTGGCCATAGGGCCTGGACGCTCCACCACAGGCCCTTCCAGCTCAGGTGGCGGGCCCCCTTTCCAGCATTCACTCGCAGGCTCATGGTGAAGTGCCAACTACCCGAGCGGGAGAACCTGCACTTTGAGATCTGGGTGCAGGCCCTGGTTCTGGTGGTGGGGGCCCCCAAGATTGTAGCAGCCTCCCGCTTTCATGGCAAGGGGTTTCTTTCTTGCCTCGGAGGCCACTGCACAAAAAGTGGTGAAGAAGGAGCTCATGGTGAAGAGCGAGTATGTCCCCCTCAAGCCCTTAAAAGAGCTGGGGACCCAGGTGGTCCTCAGCTCCGTCCCACCCTATATTCCTAATTGGGTCCTGCTCCCCCAGCTCCAAACCCTGGGGAGGGTTATCTCCCTGGTGGTGGCCCTCTCATTGGGTGTCCAAGACCCCGGCCTCTGCCACATGCACTCATTCCGTTATCAGGTCATGATCCAGCTCATGGTGGGAGCATGGCTCGAAGCCAAGGTGTGCCTTGTGGGGCCACATTCCTCTCACTGATCCACACATGGTCCACACATGATTCCAGGTGGAGCACCACTGGGTGGCATCTACCAGCTCCCTAGATGTCTTTGAGTACCAGTGGGTGTGCCCCAGGGGGCTCTGCTTGGTATCCCCCCTCAGGAGCACTCAGTTTCATGTTTTGACCCTTTGATCCTCACATTACTCCTATCTTGGGGTTTTTTTGCCTTTTTTGTCCCAAGAATAATCCCTGAGAACCACTTCCACATCCTGTCACTGCTCCGTGAGGTCCTGGCTGGGCTTCAGAAATGGGTGCTGGAGTTTTTCTAGCAGCTCCTCCATGGAGCCATCTCCTCGGGCATGTATGTGGTGAGCTTTACTGAGACCCTGGTCTCCTGCTTCTTCTGTGGGCAGAGGCAGACCCTGGTGCGCATGACACTCAAGTGTCCCAGGCTGCAGGCCCTCCACCTCCACCTTTGGAACCTCCTCCTGAGGTTCTGAATGAACTTTCATAGTATCATAGTACTTAGGGTTGGAAGGGACCTAAAGAGATCATCAGGTCCAGATCATCAGGAACGGGTGCTGGGATCACATCACCCCAGCCAAATATCTGTCCAGCCTCCTTTTAAAGACTCCCAAGGTAGGAAAGAGTACCACCTCACTTGGGAGCCCATTCCAGAGCCTGGCTTCCCTAACTGTAAGGTAATGTCTCCTGATGTCCAGCCTGAACCTTCTCTCTAACAATTTGTGGCCATTATTCTTAGTAACCCTGAGTGGTGCCCGGGGGAACCAAGCCTCCGCCAATTCCCACTGGTCCCCCCTGGTGGGTTTCTAAATGGCCACCAGATCCCCTCTCAGCCTTCTCTTGTGGAAGCTGAATAGGTTCAGCCCCTTTAGCCTGTCTTCATAGGGCCTGACCCGCTGCCCCTTGACCACGTGAGTGGCCCTCCTCTGGGCCCTATCAATGCTAGCCACATCCCTCTTAAAGTACGGCACCCAGAACTGGACACAGCACTCCAACTGTGGCCTGACCAGTGCCACATAGAGGGGAAGGACCACCTCCCTGGACCTGCTTGTGATGCATCTGTAGATGCACAACAAGGTGCGGTTAGCCTTACTGACCACTTCCTCGCATTGGCGACTTATGTTCATCCTGGAGTCAATGACTCCAAGATCCCTTTCTGTTACCGTGTTGACAAGAAGGGTGTTCCCCAGCCTATAGGTGTGTTTCTGGTTCCTTCTCCCTAGATGCAGTACCCTACACTTGTTTGTGTTGAATTCCATCCTATTTTCATCCACCCACCTCTGTAATTTGTCTAGATCTAGCTGGATTCTGTCCCTCCCCTCCAGTGTGCCCACCTCACCCCACAACTTGGTGTCATCAGCGAATTTGGACAGCGTGCTTTCCACACCCACATCCAGATCACTGATAAAGATGTTGAACAGTACAGACCCCAGGACCAAGCCCTGGGGGACTCCCCTGCCCGCATCCCTCCAGGTCAAAAATAACCCATCCACCACCACTCTCTGGGTATGACCATCTAGCCAATTTGCCACCCATCTGACTGTGTAGGCATCAATGCCGCAGTCACCAAGTTTTTTTAAGAGAACTTGGTGGCAGAAATTTAAGAGAATGTGGTGGGAAACCATGTCATAGGCCTTCTTAAAGTCCAGGGAAATGACATCCACCACGACACCTTCATCCAGGGACTTTGTGACCTGATCATAAAAAGAAACCAGGTTAGTCAGGCAAAACCTGCCCTCAATGAATCCATGTTGGTTCCCCCTGAGCATTACCTCCACTGCTGGGCCCTTGCAGATGTGCTCCTTGATAATTTTCTCAAAGATCTTTACAAAGGGGTCCTCCTTTCTCCCCTTCTTGTAAATGGGGACCACATTGGCCCTTTTCCAATCCTCTGGTACCTGGCCAGTGCCCCATGAGCACTCATACAGCCGTGCCAGGGGCCCCACTATGACCTCTGCCAACTTTACCTCCCATCTTTTTATTTTTGGCCACCCCATCATGTCCCAGGACCAGAGCCATCCAGTCTGGGGCCCAGGACAAATCAGCCTGTGCAGGGCCCCCTTAACACCATGCAGGGTCCATGGGACTCCCGCAAAGGCAGGGCATGGGCTGGAGCATAATTTAAAAAAAACTAACTGATCACGATCAGTGTCATGCCACCTACATTCTGAAATTCACCTTCCTGGACTTCCTTGCAGCAAACTCTGCTATCAGATCGTGGTAATCCAGGTTTGATGCTACTTCCTTCTCAATTAACAGAATGGCAAATCCACCCAGCCTCTCTTGAGACATAGTTGTCCTTAGGTAGTTCTTAATCAGGTTTCATTTGAAAAAACTTTGCTTCCCTGAAGCCACTGTGATTGGGATTGTTAGCAAAATCCTGTATGCTATAGCTGTGTTTGGGAAGGTTCTGTCAAGTGATTTAAGGAACTGAAGGTCTTGAAGTGCAGCACTTGTTTCTTCAGGGATTAATTTTCATAGCTCCAGAAACTCTGAGAAAAGGTCGACACCATCAAGTTCTCCATCAGACAATGCAGTGCCCAAATCCATGCACCACTTTCTCATGTCATCTTCTGTCATTTCTTTGAGTTTCTTCACATCATACAAAAAACTGAAATTGTCAGCCTACCCTTGCATTTGTTCAAATCATGTGATCAGTAACAGGAGATCCTGGTCCACGATGACCAGAAAGTAATTAGTTTCTAATACTTTCTCAAGTGAATTCTCTTGATCCTCCTCACCTCTCTTTTATTTCACACATTGTTCTCTGAATTTAGGTTCAACATCCATTTCAGATGCTATTTCTGTTGCTCTGTTTTTGGATGAAGTAAATCCAGTGTTCCTGTATTTTTGCAGAAAGTCAGTTAGTCCTTTGAAGTGTGCAATAGCCACATCAAGCTGCAGTTCCCTGGATTGAAGTGTCTTACTCACAGTGTTTCTGGTGAACATGATGTCATACCACACAACCATTGCAAACAGAAATTCAAACTTTTCAAGTTCGTAGTTGGCCAAGGACTCAGCCTCACTTTTAACTTCTGAGTCGTCACATTCTTCAGCAACTTGAAGCAAGGTGTTCCTGATATCACTTGACTGGTAGCAAATTACTTTTAAACTCTCTACTCAACGCTCCCACCTAGTGTCTGACAATGGCTTTGGCATTAGAGAGGGAGCATGCTCTCAATATTTGCCATCTATTAGTTGAAGCTGAAAATATATTGTAAATTCGCTGTACAACTCCAAAAATGTTATGGCTTTTGAACAACATTCCACCATATCTCCCAATACTAGATTTAAGTTGTGGCAGCCATAGATTCATAGATGTTAGGGTTGGAAGGGACCTCAATAGATCATTGAGTCCAACCCCCTGCATAGGCAGGAAAGA
>NW_005842301.1:641591-645678 GCF_000455745.1 Alligator sinensis | reverse complement strand
TAACTGTGAAGAAGTTCCTCCTAATGTCCAATCTAAATCTGCTCTCTGCTAGCTTGTGGCCATTATTTCTTGTAACCCCTGGGGGCGCCTTGGTGAATAAATACTCACCAATTCCCTTCTGTCCCCCCGTGATAAACTTATAGGCAGCCACAAGGTCGCCTCTCAACCTTCTCTTGCGGAGGCTGAAAAGGTCCAGTTTCTCTAGTCTCTCGTCGTAGGGCTTAGTCTGCAAGCCCTTAACCATACGAGTGGCCCTTCTCTGGACCCTCTCCAGGTTATCCGCATCCCTCTTGAATTGTGGCGCCCAGAATTGCACGCAGTACTCCAACTGCGGTCTGACCAGCGCCCGATAGAGGGGAATTATCACCTCCTTGGACCTATTTGTCATGCATCTGCTGATGCACGATAAAGTGCCATTGGCTTTTCTGATGGCTTCGTCACACTGCCGACTCATGTTCATCTTAGAGTCCACTAGGACTCCAAGATCTCTTTCCACTTCTGTGCCACCCAGCAGGTCATTTCCTAGGCAGTAGGTGTGCTGGACATTTTTCCTCCCTATGTGCAGCACTTTGCATTTCTCCTTGTTGAACTGCATTCTGTTGTTTTCTGCCCACTTGTCCAACCTGTCCAGGTCTGCTTGCAGCTGTTCCCTGCCCTCCGGTGTGTCCACTTCTCCCCATAGCTTTGTGTCATCTGCAGACTTGGACAGAGTATATTTCACTCCCTCGTCCAAGTCGCTGATGAAGACATTAAAGAGTATCAGTCCAAGGACCGAGCCCTGGTTTATGTCTCACAGTGTGTACTCATCTATTGTCTTCATTGCAAACAATCTTCTCTTTATTTCAAACCATTTTGTTGAGCTTACAATTTACTCATCAGATAAGTTGTGAGATCACAATCTGTCATTGAGATGTTTCCAGACATTGTAGCCTTCCTTTACTAATTTGCGTGCCATTTTTGAGCCATACAATCTGCAGCAGAGGCAAAAAGCTGCATCAGCTTTCTTCATGTATACCAGCCAATTTCTTCCAATCCTTTCTCCATTTGGCAAGCTCTGTGTGCATAAGTCTTCTGAAAAGTGTCAGTTGTCATCATTCTTTGGAAAAACATAGTCATTGCCAGTTATTTTCACAGGCCATCTCTCCACTAAAATGTCTATTGTCTTGTTGTTAGGTAAATCTGCCCAATTTGCTGGATCATACATATCTTCTTCAGGGGAAATAGCATTGGCAGACTTTTCTATTTCAACAGCTTGTGCACATTTTGCAATATTATCCTCTTCCTCAGCCTTGATACAATTGCTGGAGTCCACTGATTCAGCATTTTCCTCGCTAGCCGAAACACTTTTAGAAACCATAAACTTTTTCAGAGACTCTTTCAGTGCCTTATCCGTTTCTTCTCTTTTCTTTTTTTTCAGCCTTTTTTCCACACCCAAGCTCTATTTTCTCCATTTGTCTCTGTCCCTGATAGTGCTAGCCTTGTATCCTACTGTATATAACTACAGGACTGGTCCTTTGCATTAATAAAACCAATGGTGGGAAGGGAGTGAGGCTAGGGCTGTAGGGGCAGACATTTGGGGCAGGGGGTGAGACTGAGCCCTAAGCAGCTCATCCTGGGGGGTGTGGCTCCCCCTGCTGCACCCTGGGAGGCGTGGGGGACGAGTACCCCTGGATCTGTATGGGGCATGCTGTGGGCTGGGGTGCTGCTGGGTGGGGCCAGGCTCTTCCCAGTGGGGGCGGGGGAAGAACTATGCTCATGACGGGCCATGGCAGGGCTGGGAGGGGGCTGCAGCCACCACAAGATTCACCGTAGCCCACCTGACACTGCTCCCAGTGCCACCACAGCCCACCCAGAGCACAGCACATCCCCCTGCTGGGAAGAGCCCAGCAAGGTCCCAGCCCACAGTGGCAGCCCACCCTGCCCTGCACAGGTTGGGGTCACACGCCCAGGCCCCCCCATGCCTCCTGGGATGCATGCAATGGCGGGATCCACCACCTCTTCCTATGCCCCTGGACAAGTCATTGCTCTGTTCCATGCCCCACCCTGGCTGTGCATGGCCTGGTGGGGTGGGCATGGGGATCCCGGGGGCTCTGTCCTCTCCAGTCCAGCAGCACAGCTGAGGCTGGCCCCACTCCAGCCCTCAGCTCTGGGGCCCCTCGGGTGGTGTGCAGCTGGGGTGGGGGGAGGCACCTGGGGCCAGGACCAGGAGGCATTCGGGCTTGGCACCACTGGGGCCCAGAGGCAGCCGGGGCCAAGGTGGGGAGGCAGTTGGGGCTGGCACGGGGAGGTGGCTGGGGTCAGGGCCAGGGTGGGGAGGCAGCCAGCGCTGGTGAGACACAGTGCTGGGCAATGCCGCTCCCCCCTCAGTGGCCATTTCCCCTCCCCCATCTGCCTCTGCGCAACACACACACACACACTCTAATGGGTGTGTGCAAAGTATTGCATCTGACACTGTGATGTCAAAGCGCGTGACCCCCCAAAGCCTGGGGCCCAGGGGAGTTGCCCCAATCCACACCCCCCAAGGGACAGCTCTGCCTGGGACCTCACCCCAGTTCAAAGTCCCTGGACTTCCTGGTCAACCTTCTCCTGGCCTGGCCAAGTGGGCCTTATACATGACCAGGAAGGAAGCTTTGGCCAGGAAAGTGTCCGGTGACTGCGGGACTGCTTTTCTCTCACTGGTTTGCACATGCCTCCTAGTGAAGCACCACTGGGCAGGGTCCAATGGTTCCTTAGATGCCTTTGAGGGCCGGTGGGTGCGGCCCGGGGGACTCTGCTTAATGTCCCCCTCAGGAGCACTCATTTTCATGTTTTGACCCCTTGGCCCACATGACACTCGTGTCCTGTTTTTTGCCTCTGTTGTACCTAGACTTTTGTTGTGTCATCCACCCATTGGCCCCATACAGTAGGGGCTACTAGTTAGCTGGATGGGCCTTAGGGCCCAGGGTAATTGAATGAAACAAATGGACAGGATTTTCTGGGGCCTGGCCAACTGATATCTGAGGACACTAGCCCCTTGTGCCAGCTGGACTGCTGATGCATCTCTAATCTAGAGTTCCCTGCACACTTTACCCACTGCAGCACTCTGGCAGTGGGGGCTGCTGCCTGGATATGACCTGCTGTTACCTGCGACAGTGTGTGGCCCCAAGGCTGTGTGCCTGCCAGCTCTGGATGGAGACTGCATGGCCACAGTAGAGGCATCTGCACCTCTGGGCCAGCTGCCAATGGGCTTTGGCTGCACAGTTGACCTTTGTGTGGCATAGCTGCCATGTGTGCCCCCAACTGGCCATCTGAGCAACTATCACCCAGAAGATGTTCTCAGTGTGGTGACCTGCTTTGAGCTGTCAAAGCATGCCCTCCTGGCCCTAAATGGCCAGGAGGTCAGCCACTTCATTTGCCCTCCAGCTGCCCGGGTCCTGCCACTTGCCTCACTAGCAGGAATCCTAGTGTTCCCTATTTAAAAACTGCAAAATCTCTGATGAATAAAATCCCAAATTCACTCTTTAAAATAGTCCAAAATCCATGTTCTTGCACAATTAAAACAAGACCACTAGAGAGAAAGAGAGAGAGAGCGAGGGAGAAATCAGCTGGGAAAGGTTATATCGATATATGTACCATTTTAAAGCAATTTGGAAGCCTACCAGTGTCTCTATTATCACGATAAAATAAATTCTAAATATCAATATGCTTTGATGTTTGCTTTTGGCTTTCTTATCATAGAACAATTAGAGCTCCCCCTGACCCCTTCACTAACCAGGATGTAGGGACAGGTGTCCCTGCAGCCACAGCTCCTGCCAGCAGGTCTCATCCTGTCTGGCAGCTGGGCACACTGGGTGCGTGATGCGGGGAAGTAAGGGTTTGCAGGGGGAGGATGGGAATAGGTGTGGGTTGATGTGGGGGTGGTGTGGGGTGTGTGGTCAGTGTTCCCTCTAAGCTGCATAGCATGTGCAGCCTCACAGGTGCATCTGACAGTGCAACATGAGCATGGCCACACATGCTGAGCAGCTCAGAGGGGACGCTGTGTGTGGGTGGATGTGCGGGTACTGTGGGGTTTGTAGAAGGGGCTGGGAGGATGTGGGGGTGGTTTGGG
>NW_005842301.1:630725-641519 GCF_000455745.1 Alligator sinensis | reverse complement strand
TGCTGAACCCCCAGTCCGTGCAGAGAAAATGAACCCAGCCAGACCTGACCCAGTATAGCCTGGCACGGCCCTCTAGCATGCTTTTACACAGAACCAGGACACATGGGTCCAGCACCCATGGCTCTTTCCCAAAAGTGCACTCTAACTGGGTGGGCTGGGCTGGGTCATGTTGGGCTGGCTGAGCCCGTTCTCCATGAGGTCAGGAGGTGATGCACCATGGCCCATTGTAGGCACAGTGCTGGGACTGTGCATCACTTCCTGACCCTCATGGAGACTGCGCCCAATGCAACCCAGCCCAGCCCACCCAGCTAGCATGTGCCTTTGGGCAGGAGCCATGGGTGCTGGAGCTGGGCATCTCAATCCTGTGCCAAGCCATGTTAGTGGGCTGTGCCAGGCTGGTTCAGGTCGGGTCTGGCCGGGCCCATTCTCCCCGGTACGGCCCAGCTGGTGCCATGGTGGGGGGTGGGGCGGGCATTTGGTGGCCCCCCGACAAATCCAACATTCCACCACACCCCACACCCCCCCCTGCCACTCCCAAACCCCTACCACTCCCCACACACTGACTCGCACACCCCATACCCACAACCCTCCCCAAAACCACATAGCCCCCAACCCCATCCCTTCTTACCTGGGACAGTGCTTGGGGCCAGGTCCCACCATAGCCTTGCCCTGCTTCCATTTGCACCACAAGCAAAGATTGCATGCTGGGGCAATAGAAGCACTATAGAGGTGCTCTGGCTGGATACCAGAGCATCCCTGGAGGACCCACCACTGGTTTGCCTCTGTGGGGTTTTTTTGATACCTGGATTTCCAGGTATCAAATTTAGAGTCGACGCAGCAAATATGCAGTGCAGGGAAGTTTTTTTTGCTCTCAGCATGCCTCTTGCAGCATCTAAAACTGATTTGAGATGCTGTAAGAGGCATGTGCAGGCTTGTCTGGACACACCCAAGTGTGTTAGGGCCATGCCTTGTAGGCAATAAACCTGGATGAGACTTTGCACTGAACTGAGCCTATAGTCATTCTTTATGACAAGATTCAGGTTGGGATCTCCTGATTGCAACTTTTCCAGCACTGCAGTCCCTGAGACTTCAACATTGACACCACATCAGTAACACCTGACAAGGACATGAATGACAGCACCATTTACAGGGCATTGGGATAATGGAGAAGTGTCTCACTGGGAGCTTAAAACCCCAGGAGGAGAGCAGAAAAGCAGCAAGTAGAGAGGAAACAGTATGCAAGCAGGATACCAGCTGTGAGTAGAACATACTTGCTACCAAGGAGGGACTCGGCTGTTGTGCTGGGGTCAGAGCCAAAGAGCTTCCCTCCTAGTGCCCAGAACAGGGCAGCAAGAATTTGTTTTGTTTGTTTACTTGTTCATTTTCTTCCTTCTCAAAGCCTGTGCTTTATTTGAGAGAACTGGCTGAGGAACTTCTCAGAAGAAAAATCCTACCTGTGGAACCCAGAAAGCTAGGCAACCACTTAGGTGGTAGAGGAAGCAAAAAGCCTCAGCCAGAAACAAATGGATACTGAAGCCTGACTGAAATGACTGAAGGGATTACACCACTGTGTTCCAAAAGCTCCAGTTTCAACAGCAGCAATTTAAACAGAAATTGCAGAAAGAGCAGCAGTACTTTATGCTTCCGATACTGGAACAGGTGAAGCCCAGCATGCAGGTGAATGCTACTACCCCAGCCCAAACAGAAGTGGCCGGAGCCCTCACAAAGATGGGGCAGATGATGATCCTGAGGCTTTTCTAGAAACCTTCAGACAGCTTGCTGGAATGTACCAGGGTCCCCAGAAGCAGTGGGCAACAATCTGGCTGTTTACCTGACAAAGGAAGCTCAAGTAGCTCAGGCCCTGAGAGCTGAGGCTGCACAGAATTATGACACCTTCAAGACTCCCAGCATCGATGACATGGGTCACACAGAAAAGTCATACTGGTGGTTAAATGGTTCTGGGAAGAGCCATTTTACCCAGGCTCCCAGCCCCAAGCAGTTGCCTAGCCTCTCAAGGACTTGTGTATATGATGACTGAATCCTGAGTCTTGCTCAGTCACAGAGATAATGGAGGTGATAGCTGTGGAGCAATTTCATCAGATATTGCCCATGGAATCCTAAGAATGGGTTTGCAGACACCAGTTGGTGATCTCAAGGAGACGGTCCATCTCATTGAGAATTTCCTTGAGCCAAACTAGAGGCTAAAGGAATGTGCCCAGAAAGGTATGAACTCAAAACAAGAACAGACTCCTACACCCAGCCTTTCAGTGGATATCCTGTTCAAGATCTTTTCCAAGATTCCTGCCTCAATCCCCAAGGAAATCAGGGTGGGCTCAACAGTATCTGACCACACACTTGGGAGTAGAAAAGGATCTCCACAGGTGTGAAATTCAACAGCAAATAAAATATGCCAGTGATGCCTTTGGACATGTCTGAAATCATGTCTTCAATAATCATGATTTCAAGACCCAAAGCAAACTTCTCATCTATCAAGCTGTTCTCAACCAGGCTGTTTGGGACCAGCTCTCTGGTGGACATGCATAGGTGGAAGCCCGTCGTGCCCCTGAGAGCCAAGGACCCCAGCTGGCCATCCAGAGGACTCCAATCCTGACCCCCAGGATGGAGCCAGAAGGTAAGTGGGACCCATGGTTGATGGGAACTAGGTAGGAGTGGGAGACAGCTGAGTGGAGCCGAGGAGGGTCATGCCCCGCAACCCCCCAGATCCTACTTAGCCCAGGCCCCCAGGGAGTCATACAACTGGAGATGCATAAACAGGTGAGCTTTAGGCCTGGTGCATGAGTTAGCACAGGAGTTTGTGTGGGAGTGGGCATGAAAGGGCCACCAGCGGGCGCACTCAGCCCTGAATTGCACCCCCAAGTAGAGATGCATGGCACTCCTCATACCTGTTGCACCCCTGGGCAGCTGAAGCCCCCCATGCTGAGGGGCAGACTTCCAGCACTGGATCTTGGGTAAAGGAGACAAAGGACCAGCCCTCCCCCCACTCTCCAGGGAGGGATCTGGGAATCCAAGGAATCCCCCAGATGCTCAGGAAGCCAGGGGATCCCCCTGCAGGCAGCTACTCAAGCCTGTTTGCCAAGCTGCAGCTGCAGCAACAGCAGCTGGTGAGGACCATGGGGTGGTAATTACACCTACCTGGTCTCTTATTTAAACAAGCACCTAAGGAGCCATGAGAACAGGGTCTGCCCTGCAATATGGTAATGGGATTGTGCTGCACCCCTAGGCTTCCTGATCTGGATGAACCACCCCTACTTGGTACCTCGGAGGTCTTTACCCAGGTGGAGCATATGGTACTGGCCTGCATGCAGATGAAACCCTTGACTCCAGGCTGCGGAGGCTGCCTGGCACATCTGCTGGATACTGGGATCTGGGGCACAAGCACTCCCACTTGTGGGATGTGCTCTCTGGTGGAGACTCTGGAGGGCTGTGTGAGGGAGCTCCAGAAGGAGGTACACAGACTGTGAGCCATCAGGGAACATGAGGTAGATATTGATGCTTACTTCCGGCCCTGCACCTGGAGAAGGATGCCATGGAGACCAGGCAGAAGATCAGGCTTGAGTAAGATGCCCCAACTGACGGTGGGTGGAAATTGGTCACATCAAGCCCAAAACCACATCAGTTGCTTCACCAAAAGCCCTACACAACAGCTACCCAGCTGTCACACCATCGATGGATAAGGTATCTGTGTCCTCTGCACCAAAGACTGGACAGTAACAGCTGCCCCTCCAAGAAAGCAATGAAAGATGATTGTCATGGGAGACTCCCTGCTTCGGGGAACAGAAGGTCCCATTTGTTGTCCAGACCCCTTTGCTTGAGAGGTCTGCTGCCTTCCAGGAGCCAGAACCTCAGATGTTATGGTGAGGATCCCAAAGCTGATCTGCGCTACAGACCACTACCCCATGCTCCTTGTCCATGTGGGCACCAATGACATGTCGAGAAACAACTCTGCGAGAATCATGAGCAACTACAAGACCATGGGGACAAAGCTCAAGGAACTAGGAGCACAGGTAGTCTTCTCCCCATCCTCCCAGTTAGAGGCCATGGACATCAGAGGGAGGAGTGCATTGAGGAAGTCAGCCAAAAGTCAGAGATGGTGTCACCATGTAGGTTTTGGATTCCTCAACCTTGGCATGCAGTTCAACGGCACTGTTCTACATGCAAGAGACAGTATTCACCTCACAGGCGGAGGGAAGAGGCTCTTCTCTATGAGGATAGCCAACTTTGCTGAGGAGGACTTTAAACTAGGCATGTCTGGGGGAGAGAGGGAAGCTTCCACTGCTGTTCATGACTCCTCTGGCTAAGATGACCCAAGGGAGGTCATTCATGTAGTGGACACCCAGATGTGTATCAATGTCCTGAGACACTTGCAGAGTGACAGAAAACCTGAGGTGACTAGGGGTGAATTCAGGTGTCTTTATGGGAGCACCAGAAGCATGGGTAATAAACAGGATTAACTGGCACTCCTTCTGGTAGATGAGGAACTTGACCTCATTGGGTTGTGAATATTGAGGGCTATAGGCTGTATAGGAAGAATTGGGTTGGGAAGAAGCGGGGAGCTGTGGCTCTATGTGAAAGAGCAGTACCCATCCCTGCAGGTCCCTTTGATTGCAAGGAGAGGTCCCTTGAGACCCTCTGGGTCAAGATACAAGAGGGTTCAGGAGAGGGAGACCTGATGGTGGAAGTCTCCCAACCAAGAAGAGGAGAGTGATCAGGCATTCTGCAGGGAACTGACTGAGGCAGTCAGCACTAAAGACTTGATTGTCATGGGTGACTTCAGCTACCTTGATATCTGTTGGGAAGACCATTTGGCCAGCTCCAGCAGGTCAACCAAATTCTTGGCAGCTATTGATGACCTGTTCTTGACACAGACTGTGGAAGAGCCAACTAGATATGTTTCCAAGCAGCAATCATTATAACACAAGCTGATACACTGAGGAAATAAGATCTTTTGCAATGATAAAGACATTCATCATGAGCCCCTTCTCATGCACGTGGATGGGGAGTGGGCAGAGCTTGATTCATAGGTTCATAGATGCTAGGGTCAGAGGGACCTCAACAGATCATTGAGTCCGACCCCCTGCCTAGGCAAGAAAGAGTGCCGGGGTCAGATGACCCCAGCCAGATGCCTATTCAGCCTTCTCTTAAAGGCTCCCAAGGTGGGGGAGAGCACCACCTCCCTTGGAAGCCCATTCCAAATTTTGGCCACCCTTACCATGAAGAAGTTTTTCCTGATATCTAGCCTAAATCTGCTCTCTGCCAGTTTGTGACCATTGTTCCTTGTTACCCCAAGAGGCGCCCTGGTGAACAAAGCATCTCCGATCCCTTGCTAATGAATTTGCATCTCCGAATTTGCATCTCCTGAATTTGCATAATGAAAAGCATCTCCAATCCCCCTAATGTATTTGTAGGCAGCCACAAGATCACCTCTCAGCCTTCTCTTGCAGAGGCTGAAGAGGTCCAGGTCCCTCAGTCTCTCCTCAGAGCTTGTCCTGTAAGCCCCTAACCATATGAGTGGCTCTCCTCTGGACCCTCTCAAGTCTATCAACATCCTTCTTGAAGTATGGCACCCAAAACTGGATGCAGTACTCCAACTGCGGTCTAACCAATGCTGCATAGAGGGGAAGTATCACCTCCTTGGATCTATTTGTCATGCATCTGCTGATGCATGATAAACTGCGGTTAGCTTTGCTGATGATTTCATCACACTGACAACTCATGTTCACCTTGGAGTCCACTATGGCTCCGAGATCCCTTTCTGCTTCTGTGCTGCTGAGAGGGTCACTTCCCAGGCAGTAGGTGTGCTGGATATTTATGTGCTCTAGGTGCAGCACTCTGCACTTGTCCTTGTTGTACTACATCCTATTGTGTACTGCCCACTTTTCTAAACTGTCCAGGTCCATCTGCAATCGTTCCCTACCCTCCGGAGTGTGCACTTCACCCCACAATTTAGTATGATCTGCAAACTTGAACAGAGTACACTTCACACCCATATCCAAGTCACTGATGAAGATATTGAAGAGCACAGGTACAAGGACCGAACCCTGCAGGACCCCACTACCCACATCTTTCCAAGTTGATACCGACCCGTCTACTACCAGCCTCTGGGTGCAACCTCCAAGCCAATTTGCCACCCACCAGACTGTATAAACATCTATGTCACAGCCTCTTATTTTATTTATGAGACTAGGATGAGATACCGTTTTGAAGGCCTTGTTAAAGTCCAAGAAAATGACATCCACCTCCACCTGCGTCTAAGCATTTTGTGACCCTGTCATAAAATGAAACCAGATTGGTCAGACATGATCTACCTGCTACAAATCCATGCTGGTTTCTGTGCTGCATTATTTTTCCTGCTGGACTCCCACAAATATGATCCTTCATAATCTTTTCAAAGACCTTTCCAAGGATGGAGGTGAGACTGACTGGCCTATAATTACTTGGATCCTCCTTTCTCCCCTTCTTGAAAATAGGGACCACATTGGTCCTTTTCCAGTTCTCCAGGACCTGGCCTGAGCACCACGAGCACTCAAACAGCTGTGCCAGTTGTTCTGCGATGACACTGGCCAATTCCTTCAGTATCCTCGGATGCAGCTCATTCAGGCCTGCTGACCTGAACACATCCAGTCCATCCACGTGACTCTGCACCAAGTCAGTGTCGACAGTTGGTGGGCTGCTGTCTCTCTGATGCCCTTCTAAGAACCTGTTAGGAGACTTAGCTTGAGCCCTGTTCAGGAACACTGAGGCAAAAAACTCATTGAATACCTCAGCTTTGTCCCCCCTCTCTGCCACTAATTTCTCCTCCTTGTTCAGTAGGGGTTCTATGCTGCCCTGCACCTTCCTTTTACTCCCTACATACCTAAAAAAATACTTTTTGTTGTCTTTAATTTGTGTTGCCAGCCTCAGCTCCGTAGTTACTTTGGCCTTTCTAACTGCCTCCCTGCAAGTGCGGGCCAAGTAGGTATATTCCTCCTTGGTAGCTTCCCCCTGCTTCCACTGCCTATACGCCTTCTTTTTTGCCCTTAGGCTCCCCTGGATTTCCCTGTTTAGCCAAGGTAGTTTTTTGGCTCCTTTCCCCCTTTTCCCTCATACTGGGATAATCTCCCTCTGTGCCCAAAAGGGAGCTTTAGGAATGACCACCCTCCCTGGACTTCCATTTCACCAATATTCTTCTTCAGCAGTGCGTCGTTGACTAGACTCCTAAGCACACCTTCCTAAAGTCAAGCACTTCCACCCGACTAGTTATCTTACCCACCCTACACAGTATGGTGAATTCGATTGATTGGTGGTCACTGTCCCCAAGGTGACCACAAATCTGCAGCTCCCCTACCAGGTCCCTGCCCCCACCCTGTAGCCAACACCAGGTAAGGCATTCCCCCTAGTGGGACCAATTCTACCTTTCATTACACTGGTTAGCACAGATGATATGATCTATCAAGGGAAGCAATCTGATACTGGCCTATACCTGAAGAAAATAATTTTATTTCCCACCACCCATCTACACAGGGAGAAACAGGGAGGGACTTGTAGCTCTGTTCTATGCTCAGGGCAAAGAAGCCATATGCTGCACCTTGGTACAAACTGAAAGTAAACTGTCAGTCTAGCTCCCAGCTATTAGTATTGTCTTTTCCTCTGGATAGAGCTGAGTAGCATAACTATTTCAGTAACAGCTTTGCTTGTTGAGGACCATCAAATTTAAACCTGTTATTTTGATATCTGGGGGAAGATTTATTCACAGTATCTAACTAGATGATTAGATGCAGACCACAAACTCCAGGGCAATATGCATTACTTTGATTGTATAAAACAAATAAACAACAATAATAAAACAAAATTAGGGGAACCAAAAATTAAAAGAACCAAGTTTTAGAACAGGGTTGTCCAACTTTTGGGCACCTGGGGGCTGCAAACAGTGCAAGCTGAAGACTTGGGGGCTACACATTGCAGGGTGTCCATCTCCCCCCCCCATGGGCCCCTTTTGTTGCACATGGATGGCCTACCTTGCATCATAGGCAGCCCAACTCCCCTCCCACTGTCATCCAGCACCCCCACTCCCCTCCTGGCCATGCACAGGCAGCCCACCTGCAGCACACATCATAAGCAGCCTGCCTCTCTCCTTTACCAAGCATGCATGTAGTCAAGCTCTCTCCCCTGCAGCATATGCCTTCTTCCCACTGTGCCACCCTACCTCCAAGAGCAGAGGCAGCAACCAGAATCTGGATTAGCGAGGAAGAGCCTAGAGACCCTGGATGTTGCTTCCATATCAATAGACAGAGTGGTGGCTGGGCAGGAGCCCATGGGCTGCCAGTTTGACAGCCCTGTTTTAAGTGTCTTGTCTTATAGTTGCATCTACATGCAACTTTGTCTCAATCTATTTATGTAAATCATATGAAACCCAAATTAGAATTCTGTCCATCTGGTTTGCTGTAAATTGTGTTTCCACTGACAAAGCAAACTGCAAAAGAAAACTTATCTCTGTACAATCTACGTTATCTGAAAGGAAAAAATTCTAAATAATTCATATAGCTTGTGGAGGTCGGAAACCAGCATCTAAAACTGACCCTTGGAATTTCCACATTGTGGCTGAGTGGTCAGGAAATCTGTTTGCAAGAAGGGCTAGAAGCACACAACTTGCTCTAATAACCAGCATTGGGGAGAAGAGGGAAGTTAAGTTTGCTTTTTGACTGATTTTTGTTTAAAGAATCCTCCCTCCCTCTCAGCCATTTCTTCCCCCCCACCTAAATGCAGAGGCCATCATTATAGGCATCAGACACCCTTAGCTTTTTGCTAATTACACAGAAGTGGTAGGGTTGAGCAGTGACCTCTTTTGTCCCTTCTTTTGCCTTCCCTGTCAATGTAAAGTGTGTGTGTGTACATGCGTGTGTGCGTGCACACGCATATATCTATAGGCCTAACTCTCTTCTCATTTATGGCAGCATAATTGGGAATAACTCCTTTGATGTTAACAATACTTCATTGCTATAAATGAGAGAAGCAGGCCCCCGAGTTTCTTGTATAACAGTACAGGATATTGTTGCCAGATGGACCAGAGACAATGACTTAGAACTTTGTTACAAGGTAGCTTTGGGTGGCTCCTGGAGCTCTTGACCCCTCACTATCTGTACAGTAACAACTTAAAGTAGTTTTAAGCACTTGTTATGCAGCTCAAAGTAGAGCCACCCCAGGACAGGATTATTTCTGATCTGTACTACTCAGGTCCTGTTCCATTAAGGTGTGTCCACTCCCCACAGATGTGCTGCTGAAGTTGAAGTCCTCCGGTATCCCAGGATCTTTCACACCCCCATCCACAGAACAGGGATAAAAGCCTCTCCTGGTTCACCAGCCCGCTAGTGGCAATTCACAGCTAAAGCTCCTAATCCTTCCCTGCTCACCAGGTCTCTAGTTGCAAGTCACAGCTCTGCAGGTGAGGGGCATTCAGAGAAAGTTTATGGACTAAAGGTGTGAGCTCTTGACACCTGTATTGTCCACACATAAACACTTGAAACTAGTTTTAAGCACTTATTAGCAGGGATCCTGGTTTTCTCTGATAAAAAAATTCCCAATTTTTGGATTTAAAAAAATTACCCAAAATCCGCATTGTTCCAGGATTAAAATTAAATGCCACTAATATATAGATATATATAGTGGTTTTTCATTTTAATCGTGGAAGAATGTGAATTTTGGGTTACTTCTTTTAACCCAAAAATTATGGATTTTTTTTTTTTTTTAACCAGAGAAAACCAGAGGTAGCTCAAAGTTATGCCACTCCAGGGCAGGATAATACCTGAACCATGTTACCTAGCTCTTCTTATGCTAAGGCATAGCCATTCTATAACCATAATCAAGGAAATAGGGTAAGAACATTTTCTGCAGCTTAAGCCTCTGTGAAAGGAGGTCATGCTGTCTGTCAAAAAAAAGGCATTTCCTGCTCTCACTTCTGCAACTGCTCCCTGCCTCTCATTCCTGTGTTTCTGTAGCCTCTGAGCATCCTGAAGGGACTCCACACCACCAGTGAGGCCCCTCCAACATTCCAGCTGTGCTAGTTGCCTCAGCATACCCCTGCAGCTTTCCCCTCATGTGGGGAGTCCTGTGCTTCACTGCCCTTTTCCTCTATGTTCATGGACCAGCTAAGCAAGCCAGCTGCATTCCTCTTCCTCCCTCTTGTGTGCATCTAAGTCTGCCTTTTTGTGTTCCCCCCAGCCCAGCCCATTCCAGCCCATTCCAGCCCAGTCCCTTGTGGAGCCTCATCCCCATCCCCAACTCTGTTCCCCAACCCCCTACCCACTTTCCTTCCCTCTTCTCACCCAGCACACACCATCCCCACAAATCACCATCATACCCTTCCCCTACAGTGCAGCTGGAGGAGGTGCCTTGCTAAAGCCCTCCTGAAAACCTCAGTCCCTTTCCCAGGTAGAGGGTCCTTCTCGTACTTACCTGGTCTCAGCAGCACCCGGTCTTTAGGCCTCTGGGCTAGGCCGTTTGCTCAAACCAGCCCTGTGGGTGCCTTCTGCACACCCTTCCACACAAACTCCTGTGCAAACTGCCATCCATGCCTTAGTTGGGCCACACCTGTTTACATGCTCTGTTCTCACAGCTCCAGTCACAGGGCTCCCTAGGGGGCTTGGCTAAGCAGGGACCCTCTCTTGGGCCTGATCCTCAGTGGAGACGCATAGGTTCATGCCTGTTGTGCCCCCGGGAGCTGAAGACCCAGACCTGGACACCCCAGTGAAGAGCCAGGTGGTAAGAGCCGGGCCATGAGAGAGGGCGGGTGAGTGTAGG
>NW_005842301.1:624561-630694 GCF_000455745.1 Alligator sinensis | reverse complement strand
CTCATAGGGGCTGAAGGAGTTTATGTGTATGTGTGTGTGCAGGGCCATGCCGGGCAGGACTCCATCCCTTACCTCCCCTGGGTCCCTACTTACCTGAGCCTTCCAGGGAGTTCTGCAACCAGAGCCATGTGAACAGAGCGTGCAAACAGGCGCAGCCCAACTAGGGCGCAGCAGTTTGCATGGGAGTTTGCATGGAAGGACACGCAGAAGGTGCCCAAAGGGCTGGTTTGAGCAAACAGCCTAGCCCAGAGGCCTAAAGAGCAGGTGCTGCTGAGACCAGGTAAGTACGAGAAGGACCTCGCAGCCATGGCAGTGACTTGCTGTGCCCATCAACTTCAGCTTCTCTGCACTGAGACCACCACCCAGAAGGAGACTGCAGCCCTGGACTGTGGGGGCTGTCTGGTGTGGTAGTGGTTGCTGACACCCAAGCATGGGATCACCCCTACTTGTGGGATGTGCTTCCTGGTGGAGTCCCTGAAGGGCCGAGTGTGGGAGCTTGGGAAGGAGATACACCAGCTGCATACCATCAGGGCCCATGAAGACTACATAGACAACTACTTGCAGACCCTACTCCAGGGAAACAGAGGAGAGAGGAAGAATGTGGAGGAGAAGGGGGAGGAGGAGGCCATGAAGAAGACTGGCCACAAAGACCCCCTGGAGCTACCTGGAAAACAGTTGTCTCTGGATCCAGAGCATGCAGAGTTAGGGCCACTCCTCCCTGGCACTGCACAACAGGTACACTCCCCTTACTACACAGGAGAAGTCTCCAACAGAGACACAGGAGGAGGAGGGAAGTATTCAGGAGGTGAGTATTCCCACCCCTAAGAAGAGACGCTGTGTGTGTGTGTTGGCGGGGGGCTCTCTCCTGAGAGGCACAGAGGGACTGATCTGCCATCTGGACCCCTTAGCCTGAGAGGTCTGCTGCCTCCCTGGGGCCCGCATCTGTGACATTGCGGAGAGGATCCCCAGGCTCATCCATCCCTCCGACTATTACCCCATGCTCCTTATCCATGTGGGTATGAACAACACGGCCAGGGGCAACCCTGGCCAAGTCATGAGTGACTATAGGGCTCTGGGAGGCTGGGTTTAAGAGACTAGGGGGTCAAGTAGTTTTCTCTTCTGTGCTCCCTGTTGCAGGCCATGGATCCAGGAGAGAAGGCTGCGTGGAAGAAGTCAATAGATGCCTCAGATGGTGGTGCTACCACGTAGGGTTCAGTTACCTCGACCACAACTTCAGAGAGAGAGGACTTCTAGGATGAGATGGCTTTCACCTCATGCAGAGAGGCCTTGTAAGGCCCTGTTCTCAGCCAGGATAGCTGATCTACTGGACAAGGCTTTAAACTGACTTTGCTGAGGGATGGAGAAACTCCAAATGGAGCATGCCTGGGGACTGGCACACAGGAAACCTCCCTTGTGGAGGACACTAGCACAACTTTTTTTTGAAAATGCTAACCAAACAGTTCTCCCATAGCATATCAGGAAAATGAGGGTGTCAGTTGAGGGCCTCAGCTACCTGTACACCAATGCCAGGAGCATGGGAAATAAACAGTTGGAGCTAGCTGTCCTGCTCTCTAGTGGGCAATATTGTAAGGAGTGACCTAGAAATTACCATGCAGAGACCAAGCAAAAGGGAATGTTATGTGACGAATGTCCATCTGCAATGATAAGGAGGAGACAGTCTTAGATAAAGGAGGCTTGAAAACAAAAGCAGAATCAGAGTACTGGGTTAAAGGTCATTAAAATACTAAAAATCACGCCCCTAGGTGGGGAGAAAGTATGCTAATGAAACATACATGTATGTAAATGAGATACATGGCTAAAACACAGGTATAGAGACATGCTCAGTGAAGAACTCCTTGCGTCCCTCCCTATAACCAATTAGCAAACAAGAATGCTTATGAAGGTCCAAAACCCCTGTATAAAAGATGCTTAGAATTAGTGATTTGTGTGCTTGTTATGTGAAATTATTCCGCTTGCACCTTTTATTGCTAGCAATAAACCTTCTTTATACTTTCACCCCTGGTATCTTTATTGGCCTTTGCATACCGGGCACGATCCCAGACTTTAGCTGGGGCTCAACAATATGACCTGGTCGGGATCACGGAGACCTGATGGGACTCTCGCATGACTGGAGCGTAGCCATAGAGGGCTGCACAGAAGGGACAGAGTAGGAAGAAAAGGTGGAGGGATAGCTCTCTACATGAGAGAGCAATACACCTCTCTGGAGGCGGACATTGCCTCCAAAGATAAGCAACTTGCAACCCTCTGAGTCAAGCTACCGGGTGGGAGAGAGGGTGAGGTGAGAGAGACCTAACTGTGCGCATTTACTACAGGCCACCAAAGGAAGGGGAGGACTGGATCTGGAGTTCTCTTGAGAACTTACAGAGGCCATATGCCCAAGGGACTTGGTTGTCATGGGTGACTTCAATTACCCAGATGTAAACTGGGAGGAACACTTGGCTAGGTCAGATCATTCATGTAGTTTCCTGACTGCAATCAAGGAGCTCTTTCTGACCCAGGAAGTGCAAGGGCCAACCAGAGGTAATGCTCTCCTGGACCTGGTCTTGGCCAAGGGAGATGATCTGGTGTGGGGCTTGAACACTGAGGGTAACCTGGGCGACAGCGACCATGAAATTATCAGGTTAACTGTCTGCCACAAGGTCAACAAATCAACCAGGAGGACTTCAAGAATGCTGACTTCTACAGGCTCAGAGCATTAGCTGGGGAGGCGATGAGGGACCAGGAAGGGAGGGCAAATGGGGTTGCACAAAGAGTGGTTGCTGCTCGAGGACACAATCCTCGAAGCACAAAAGAACACTGTTCCTGCAAACAGGAAAGGTAGCAGGAGGGCTGGCAAGCCATCCTGGCTTAATAGGGACATTACAGTCATTTTAAAAAAGAAAAAAGAGGTGTACACACAGTGGAAGCTAGGGACGGTCTTCAAGGAGTCAAGAAGCACTATACTTTAGTGGCCAGCACTTGTAGGGGAATGATCAGGAAAGCCAAGGCAGCGACTGAGTTTAGGTTTCACCACAGGAATCAAGGACAATAAGAAGTGCTTCTTTAGGTATGTAGGGAGTAGAAGGAAAACAAATGGAAGTGTGGGACCCCTGCTCAACACCTCAAGGCAGCTGGTAACTGATGTTCAGGAAAAAACTGAACTCCTGAATGCCCACTTTGTTTTGGTATTTCATTAAACCAAGGGGCAAGTCAAGTGAGATAAGGCTCATAGGGGGGATGCCAGGACTGACAGCCTCCCCACTGTGGATGCTGAGTAGGTGCAATACCAACTAGAAAAGCTAGACATTTATAAGTCAGCGGGACCGGATGGACTTCATCCGAGAGTGCTGAAGGAGCTGGCTGAGGTCATTGCAGAACCCCTGACAAAGCTCTTTCAGAATTTGTAGTGCAAGGGGGAGATCCCTGAGGATTGAAAGAAGGACAACATTGTGCCCATCTTTAAGAAGGGGAAGAGGGAGGACCCAGGTAACTATAGGCCAAACAGCCTAACCTCTATTCCAGGAAAAATCCTGGAGAAGCTCATTAAAGAATCTATGTGCGATACACTCGTAGAAGGTAAGAATCTGAATGACAGCCAGCATGCCTTTGTCACAGGTAGGTCTTGTCTTACCAATCTCATCTCCTTGTACAACCAGGTCTCTCACCACTTGGACGTGGGAGACAAGGTAGACGTTATATACCTAGATTTCCAAAAGGCTTTTGATCTAGTATCCCACAATACCCTTGTGGAAAAACTGGAAGATTGTGGGCTCAGCTGCTTGTTGTTTCAGTGAGTGGGAAACTGGCTACAGGGTAGGACCCAGAAAGTTCTCATGAATGGATCTGTGTCGTTTTGGCGCTAAGTGGCCAGTGGTGTCCCTCAGGGGTCCATGCTTGGACTGGTGCTTTCCAACATCTTTATCAATTATTTGGATGGGGGAGTGAAAAGCTCGCTGGCCAAGTTCGTGGATGACACCAAGTTATGGGGCAGTGTGGTCATGCCAAAAGATAGGTTGCAGATACAGGTGGACCTGGACAGGCTCAGGAGTTGGGCAGACTGGAACCAGATGACTGATGCTCCATCTGGGGGGCAAATAACTCTCAACATACATACAGACTCAGAGGTGACAGCCTGACCTGCACCGCAGCTGAAAGGGACCTAATGGTAATGACTGACCACCGCATGAACTTAAGCTGTCAGTCCGAGGCGGTGGTCAGCAGGGCAAACAACACGCTGACATGCATCAACTGATGCATCTCGTGTAAAACTAAGGAAGTGATTCTCCCTCTGTACTCAGCACTGGTGAGATCGCAGTTGGAGTACTGTGTCCAGTTCTGGGCACCACACTTCAATAAGGATGTGGAAAAACTTGAGAGGGTCCAGAGAAGAGCCACCCATATGATCAGGGACTTGCAAGGCAAGCCATATGAGGAAAGGCTGAAGGATCTGGGCCTCTTTAGCCTCAAGAAGAGAAGGCTGAGAGGGGACTTGATAGCAGTTTACCGCTATATCAGAGGAGTGCATCAGGAGCTCATTGAACAACTGTTCACTAGGGCACCCCTGGGGAAGACCAGGACCAATAGTTAAAAATCCTGGAAGGCTGCTTCAGGCTTAATACCAGGAAAAACTCCTTCCAGGGTGTCCAGACTGTGGAATAAATTCCCTCCAGAGGTGGTGCAGTCACCTACCCTGGAGGTTTTGCTTACAGGACCCTACATATCAGCCACTGGCAGGAGGAAGCAGGGAGGGAGAAGACAAAAGAAAGTAGGAAGGGATGTGATCTTGTCCCTAATCCCACCACCACCACTTCCCTCTCCCTCTAGCCCCACACACTTCCTTGCAGAAGTTCCAGGTACAGCTTGAGCCCTCAGATACAGAGGGAACCCCCACCTCTCACTTCCCAAGACAGGAGTTGAACTCCAAGGGTGCATCTAGATGACTGTGCATGTGCGATATGCAGCACTGCACACCTATTTGCAGTGCCACACACTTCATGCACCACACAGGCTGGTATTCCCCACACCACTAATTTGCAGCATGGTTTTGTTTTGTTTTTTTGAGATCAGGAGTTCCCAGTGTCAAAAACACCTGTGCCTAAAGTAAGCAGGGCAGCGCATATAGTGGCAGCGTGTATCATCTGAAACCAGAACCTGGCCAGCTGGAGCCACACTCTAGCTGCCAGTCAGGCTCTCTGTTGCCAGATTGCCACATTTACAACCCCCATGGGCCCCCAGAACCCCAGGTAACCCCTAGACCTCATAATATTCACAGCTTTCAGAGGCTCCAGTATCACACACGGACACTGCGTTGTCTTGTCCTAGCATGATGAGGACGTTCTGGAGTCGCCATCTGGATCCTTCGGACACTGGAAACCCAACTCATGGGCCAACTGCCATTGACCCTCGTCTCCCAGGATCCGCAGCTGTTGCTTCGTGAGTCTGGAGTGGTGTAATAGGAAACCAAACATAATCCTCTCCTCTCTCGTCCTCTGCGGCGGTTGCCACACTCGCTCTGGGTCATTCGAAGTCCCTGTGTCTGACTTCATGAGCGCTTGGACTCGCAGAAGCTGTCGCAGAAGGTTGCAGGCCGGTTGGCTGGCTAACGGGTTGAGGAGGACTCGAAGGACAGTGGTGTTCCTCCCTCCATACACCTCAACACAAGCCTCTACGCTGTCAAAAGTCACCGGAACAGGTCCAGGGCTTCTCAGGTGGTGATGCAGCCACGGTCTCCGCTGCTGGGTCAGTGTCAGTTCCAGCGCGTGCTCCCTGGGGTTCCAGGAACCGTACGAGCTTCCTATCACCGCCAGTAGGATCTGCTCTGCACTAATCCTCACCGGATGACCCTCGTGCCAGACGTGGGGCTTGTGATCCACTTGACCCACGACGAGTGCTGGGAGCGGAACAGGCCAGTGAGTATTGTATGTTAGCCAATCTATATCGGTGGCGTGTCCTCCACTCCGTGAGGCTTGTCGAGTGAAGAAACTAGCCTCCTCCAGATCAAGCAGGTCAGATCCAAACTCCACGACCAGACTTCCTAACCATACAGCCAAGGTCTCATCGGGCTTGATCCTCGACTCTTTGCACAGTTCCTGTAGCTCAGTCCAGGCTCTAGTGTAATGGGTAGTGTAGATTG
>NW_005842301.1:619481-623590 GCF_000455745.1 Alligator sinensis | reverse complement strand
CAGAGATGGCTTTACTTACACTGTAGAGTCGTATACAGCGCAGGCAAGAAGAGACTTCACACTTCAATCGTAGTGGGAACAATTCTAATCTCTAGTCGCTAATCGAGGAGCTCTTGTAGACCGGGTAGCTCGGGTCTAACTTGGGCATGCAACACGGAGGATACGTCGTAAGGCTTCGTCGACGGGAAGTCGTTGGCAGGTGATCAAGCTGCCAGAGTTCCACTCCAGGGGGAATTGCGGAGTTCTCCAACTAGGGCGGAAACGCCCCTAACCTTTTATACGGCTAGCAAGCCAATTGCCAGCCGCCACGTGGGAATAATTTAACATTGGCCAATCGTGTTCTGCAAATCTGCATTTCCTCGGCAGGAACTCTATCCCCGCCGGAACTCTTCACCATGCCGAGAATTCTCCTGCCTTACCGTGCCTTGTGCTGGAAAGTTCCACTGTGTCGAGGCACTGATCCAAATCAGCTCTGACAGTAGTTACCCCGCCCCAACAGACTCAATTGAGTCTGCTCCAATGCACTATAATTACAGGGCATCAGAGCAGTCTCACTCTGCTCTCTAAAAGTGTACAGGCACTTTTAGTGTTCCACTCTAAGAACAGGCAGGCTAACAGTTTCTTTGCATGCTCATGCCCACGTTTCTTATGTGCATCAAATAGGCCTGTCTCCAGCAGGGACACCACCACTTCTTCCTGCTGGAGCTTCTGGCTGCTGGGCCAGGGAGCAGGAGGAGCAATGAGCTGCCAGTTTCCTGCTCCTCACCTCCACCTGGACTCACACCCCCTTCCCTTGCACACAGCCCCTCCACACTGAGTACAGCCCCATGACATCCTGTAAAGCCCTCAGCAAGCCACCCTCTCTCTCCCAGGTGGAGCCTAAGGTTCCACCTCCCCCACCCCACCCCACCCTACCCCTAGCACCCCATGGCAGGGCAAGAGCCCCCCTGAGCAGGATTCCACCCTAGCAGCCTCCAACAAGCACCAGCAACTGAGACAGGGGAGACCCACCAGATGGGGGGCTTTTATAGTCCTCTTCCAGAGGTTCCCCATAAAAATCTATTACATGACAGGGGATATGAGATGCTTCTGCTGCCAGGCACAAGAGCACCTCCACCAGGAGTGCCCCCTCAACCAGACAGGCTGCTGGATACAGCTAGAGGTCCACTCCAGGAGGGTAACCCACCCAGGGCATGGAGATAGAGCAGCAAGCTCCACCAAGGCAGAAAGGGAGGCAGCTCATGAGCAAAGGGCTGCAGACTGCTGATCTAAGCTACAGTAGGGAGAATAGGAGGGTTATCAGGAACAGAAGAACATCTGTGAGTGTCAGCAGAGTCACATGACTGGAGGGCAGGGATTAAGAGGCACATAAAGCCAGTTCCTAAACCCAGACAGGCAGTTTGGCCCTTCAGGTATCCCAGAAAAAAGCTCTGGACCAAGAAGGCTGCAGAGAAGTTCTTGGCTGACAGCAGAACTGCCCTGAGTTCTGCCTGTAAGGCATCCTGAGTTCTGTCAGTAAATTTACTGAGGAATACAACCCAGGGTAAGAGGAAGTTTGGTACCACAGTCAGCAAACTAGTGTATTTTTTAAACCAGTGTGGGCAAAGCTTATGTTACAGCCAGAGGGCTTGCTCCTTTGTTATATTTAACCAGTGGACCAGGTTTGGGACTAGTAAGGGGAGGCGAAGGTCCCAGTGATGCCTAAAGGGCACATGACTGCTTTGAGCCCCTCCTGGGGCTGGGCTTAAGGTTTTAATAGACAGGGCCTGAGATCCCAGGGTCCAAGAGGAAAGGAGAACAGGGCCAGGGGCCCGGTGCCTGAGAAGGGCAGAGACTAGATTCCTAGAGGGTGGATACCAAAGAAGTTGGGCCCAAAGCTGAAAAAAAAGATGAGATAGGGGCTGAAGCTCAGAAGCCAAGTCCAGCTCATTGAGCTTAGGCAAATGGGCCCAGCAAGAGAAAAGGGGTGGAGGCCCCAACAAGAGCATAGAGGCCTGGAGAGGCATGATATTGGACTGAGGCTGAGTGCCCACTGAAATGATTAACTGGTAACACCTGCAAGGCATGGGCATGCCTGTAGGAGAGGTTAAATACTTTACCATGAAATTAGCCCTTAAGGTGACTAGTGCTCTGGGGTATGGACAGGCCAGAAAGACCAAACAAGCTTTTGGAGGTCAAGACAGAGATCAAGGAGGTTTCAGGAAGGACCTAACAACAGCTAGTAGATCAAGACTCACTCTAGGACCCTAGGCAGCCTCCCTTTATCCCAATAACAATAACAGCAAGGCTTGGAAGGTGAGAGGGCAAAAGAAAGAGGGGCATCACAGCTGCCCCTGGGGCCTCCTGGTCCTGATACACCCCCTTCCCACCACCTAAAAGCTGGGCTTATCTCAAGGTCACCCCCACCACCACCTGGGCTGCATCAGATACCTCATCCCCAGGGAAGTGAAAAAATAATTACAACCACTGTGGAAGAAGATCCAGGATCACACAGTTGTCCTGAGGCAGAGGAGCCAGTGGAGGATACCCCAACTCCATTGTTTACAGTTTGCCCCCCCCATCACCACAGACACTGAGGCCCATGCCTCAGACACCCTTGGGGCAGATCTGGTGGTAAGCCCCTCCCCCTCTGACCACCCCGGGGGAAGCAGAAGCCCTGGGGCTCATGCCAGTGAGCCCCAATGTAGACAATCCCCTTCCTGAAGGCTCCAGGGAAGACACCATCACCATCAAGGTGCCTAAACATCTCCTCCTGACCCTGCTGGAGCCACCCTTGCCACAGACCCCAACATGCCCGTGGCCCCAGTATAGAGTGGAAAGAAACAGTCTCCCCCTCTAAAAAACAGACAAACCCTGAAAAACCACCTGCTTTTTGCCATGCTGCTCCTTATGCCAACCCCTTCCCCACCCCAAGGGACTCCCTCGACTGGTGTTGGGTGACACAGGTGGTACGTGTGGTCTTGGGCTGGTTCCCCTGTGTGGTTCCCCCTGTCTCCACTGGGGCAGAGGAGGGTGAAACATCCACCCAACCCAGAAACCAGGAGAAGCCCACCAAACCACAGGACCAGGAGGAGCATGACCAGAAGTCTGTGGGTTCCATAAAACTTTCAGATTTCTCAGCCCCACTGCTACCCAGTGGCCTCGTCTACACGTTCGGTGGACTGTAGTGTTCAGTGGACAGTACTAAATGACTGTGCAGTAACCAGTGTTACTGAACAGTACCATCGCTGCACAGTTTTTTCTTGATGCTACTGTGCAGTAGATTGTTACTACTGCGTAGTATTGACACCACATGGTTATTGCCTGGGAACACTACTGCATGTTAGCAATGAGCTACAGCACAGTAGCTTGTTGCTACTATACCATAGTGTCTCATGTAGATGTGCCCAGGCGGTTGCTCTAGTTCTTATAGTGCATCTTGCCTTGGACCACTGGGGAGATATATATAAAGTCCTCAACTATGTAAGGGCTCTGGTGGGGGAAGGCAAAGGGCACAAGTGGCACAACATAAAGAATTATCAGTGGGCCTTCAGCTTCCATGATACCCTCCATGCAAGGGGTGGGCAATTATTTTGGCTGGAAGGAAACTTAAATGAGTTTTCACAAAACATTAAGGGCCATATCCATCTCTCTCTTCCCTCTCTTCTTTTTTCTCTCTTCTTTTTTCCTCTCTCTCTCTCTCTCTCTCCTTTCTCCTCTTCTCTTCTCTCTCTCTCTTTCTCTTCTCTTCTCTCTCTCTGTCTCTCTCTCCCCCTCCCTCCTTCCCTCCATCAAGAATCTAGCCCAAAGCTCAGCTGTGGACCCAGATGGTGACTTCTGCTGTGGTGGGCAGGCAGTGGCATCAGCTGTAGGTGCAGCCAGCTGGTTCTGGACCCCTGATGTATAACCTGCTGGCAGTATCTAAAGCTAATCCTGCTTCCCACCTGGCACAGCAGAAGATCCTGTCTGGGTCCACAGCTGATGGCACCAGCAGGTTTTGGATTAGAGCTCCAAGCAGGAGGTTTGACCACACTGGGAAGGGTTACAGTGTCAACTGAGGAGGCCGCCAGCAGATTCTGCATCCAGGCTTTTGAACCTGCTGGTGGCATCCACAACTGACGCTGCTGCCT
>NW_005842301.1:614091-619199 GCF_000455745.1 Alligator sinensis | reverse complement strand
AGCCCCTCCCCCTCTGACCACCCCGGGGGAAGCAGAAGCCCTGGGGCTCATGCCAGTGAGCCCCAATGTAGACAATCCCCTTCCTGAAGGCTCCAGGGAAGACACCATCACCATCAAGGTGCCTAAACATCTCCTCCTGACCCTGCTGGAGCCACCCTTGCCACAGACCCCAACATGCCCGTGGCCCCAGTATAGAGTGGAAAGAAACAGTCTCCCCCTCTAAAAAACAGACAAACCCTGAAAAACCACCTGCTTTTTGCCATGCTGCTCCTTATGCCAACCCCTTCCCCACCCCAAGGGACTCCCTCGACTGGTGTTGGGTGACACAGGTGGTACGTGTGGTCTTGGGCTGGTTCCCCTGTGTGGTTCCCCCTGTCTCCACTGGGGCAGAGGAGGGTGAAACATCCACCCAACCCAGAAACCAGGAGAAGCCCACCAAACCACAGGACCAGGAGGAGCATGACCAGAAGTCTGTGGGTTCCATAAAACTTTCAGATTTCTCAGCCCCACTGCTACCCAGTGGCCTCGTCTACACGTTCGGTGGACTGTAGTGTTCAGTGGACAGTACTAAATGACTGTGCAGTAACCAGTGTTACTGAACAGTACCATCGCTGCACAGTTTTTTCTTGATGCTACTGTGCAGTAGATTGTTACTACTGCGTAGTATTGACACCACATGGTTATTGCCTGGGAACACTACTGCATGTTAGCAATGAGCTACAGCACAGTAGCTTGTTGCTACTATACCATAGTGTCTCATGTAGATGTGCCCAGGCGGTTGCTCTAGTTCTTATAGTGCATCTTGCCTTGGACCACTGGGGAGATATATATAAAGTCCTCAACTATGTAAGGGCTCTGGTGGGGGAAGGCAAAGGGCACAAGTGGCACAACATAAAGAATTATCAGTGGGCCTTCAGCTTCCATGATACCCTCCATGCAAGGGGTGGGCAATTATTTTGGCTGGAAGGAAACTTAAATGAGTTTTCACAAAACATTAAGGGCCATATCCATCTCTCTCTTCCCTCTCTTCTTTTTTCTCTCTTCTTTTTTCCTCTCTCTCTCTCTCTCTCTCCTTTCTCCTCTTCTCTTCTCTCTCTCTCTTTCTCTTCTCTTCTCTCTCTCTGTCTCTCTCTCCCCCTCCCTCCTTCCCTCCATCAAGAATCTAGCCCAAAGCTCAGCTGTGGACCCAGATGGTGACTTCTGCTGTGGTGGGCAGGCAGTGGCATCAGCTGTAGGTGCAGCCAGCTGGTTCTGGACCCCTGATGTATAACCTGCTGGCAGTATCTAAAGCTAATCCTGCTTCCCACCTGGCACAGCAGAAGATCCTGTCTGGGTCCACAGCTGATGGCACCAGCAGGTTTTGGATTAGAGCTCCAAGCAGGAGGTTTGACCACACTGGGAAGGGTTACAGTGTCAACTGAGGAGGCCGCCAGCAGATTCTGCATCCAGGCTTTTGAACCTGCTGGTGGCATCCACAACTGATGCTGCTGCCTGCCCGCTGCAGCAGAAGCCCCTACCCAGGTCCACAGCTGATGCCGCCACATCAAGAGCTGATGCTGCTGGGCAGAAGCAGTCCTGCCGGCTCATCCAGCATAGTGGAAACAGCCCCACCCAGCACCACACAGTGGCCAGTGTCACTGGCCACCCACAGGCCAGATCCAATGAGTTGGTGGTCACCTGCCAGTGAGCTGGATTTAATCTGTTAGTGGGCCAGTTCTGACCCATGTGCCGTATTTTGCCCACCTCTGTTCATGCCTATGAGATGCAGCTCGACTCAGATGGAGACTGCTACTAGACTCTACAACTTGTGTTGTCTCCCCAGGAAGCCCTGTTAAGCCTACTAACACCCCCACCAATGAGTTTCCTCACCATGGTGACCCTTAAGTGACCATCACCCATTCTGCATGAGTGATTCTGCAGCCCAAGAGCAGGGGGGGGCAGCCTAATGGCACTTCAGCAACAGGCTGATGTGGACTTTTTGGTAGCCTTCTAGGAGTTCTGGCTGCCCCGGCATGAGCTGTGGTGGTTCTTTCCCCTGGCATGGAGATGGTAGGATATGGGGAAGATGCATGTCAGGGTCTATTGTTGCCACTACAACTCTGGGCACACCCAACAGACAGGTGGACAGAGAGCAGATTGAGAGGGAAGCGCTAGAGTTGGAGAGGTGCCTGGCCATTCTTAGACAACTTGTCCCTTTGTTGATAGTGTCAGGAGAGGCAGGAAATGCTCCAAGCTCTGGAGGACTGCTGTGCTCATGGCCTATTCATGCTTTTGCAGGCCTAGCTTCTCTAGGAGATGGACCATGGCTATTGCTTCTTCTCTGCCCTGGAGAAGAGGAGGGATGCATATATATATATATATATATATATATGAAGGGGATTTGTACTAGGTCAAAGAACCTGGTCTATCCTATCATGGAGTGGACCTCAGTTCCACAACCATTTGGTGGCATTTTTTCCACCCAGAGGCAGGGGCGATGTGTACGGGTTGCACGGGGGTATACATGTACTCCCTGAAAGTGCCAGTGTATCCCCTGACCAGCCACGCTCCCTGTTTAACCAGTGGGCAGGGGGGCAGGTGGGAGCACCAGTGCCCATCCTGTGAGCACTGCCTGGGGAGCAGGGCCAGCTGCAAAAATAGCTGTGCCACTTCCAGAAATGGCCATGGGCGCTCCAAAAGCAGCACGGCTTTTTTTACAGTGAGTGAAATCGGCCACGGTCAGTGGGATCAGCCACTGGGGACCCTCCGAGTTGCTGACTGGGGCTGGGGGGGCATGTGCCCCCCTGACTCAAGAGGTACCAGACACCCATGCCCAGAGATAAGACTAATACCCCTCTTTAATGCACTCTTTTGCCCAAAGCCAACGGCGCTCTAGGGGTTGCCACCCAACACTTGGCATTAACATTCACAAGTAGTGCTGTCTACCTAAAATTATAATAGCAGGTGAAGCTGACCAACCTTCTGTAAAGGACAGCCTTGAATGTAAATAAAAAAGAGCCTTCCTACTCTGGAGTAGGGAGAAAGGCAGCATATGTGTTTTAGCTTTTGGATTGCTTCAAGCTTTGCTAGATTTCCTTTATATCAAAAGTGTATCATTATTGTGGTAATGATGCTCACAAGACCTCTGATTACTGCTGAAAAGCTGACACTTCCTTCGACACCAGGTAGGGGAAGGGCTGTTTGCTCCTCCATGCAAGTGTTCTCTCCCCCTGCCCCCAATCTCTGGTGCCTCCATTTTCCCACCAGAGAAGCAAACATCCCCTCCTCTATGCATCCCCAAGCTCTCTCTTCTTTCTGTCCCTTTTACAACCCCTATCCCACTCCCTTGGGCTGCTAGGCTATTGTTGGTGGCTGCTATATCATGACATTTTGTTGCAAATTGCATTTTTCATGAAAATCACTTAATTTCATGATTTTCACAAAAAATGCAAAATTGTGATTTTATCCAGGCCCTATAATAACATAACAAATGATTTATGTGATCACTTTTTCTTCTATCAGGATATTTATGAATCCAGATTGATTTTCTTGAATCTATTCACTATTTAGCCTTACTGAGAGTGCAGGAACAAACTATTCCAATGTGTAGGAAGACTAGCAAGTATGGCAGAAGACAAGCTTGGCTTAGCAGGGAACTCTTCAGTAAACTAAATAAAAAAAGGAAGCTTATAAGAAGTGGAAACTTGGACAAATAACTAGGGAAGAATATAAGACCATTACTCGAGCATGCAGGAATGAAGTCAGGAAGGCCAAAGCACAATTGGAGTTGCAGCTAGCAAGGGACATGAAAGGTAACAAGAAGGGTTTCTACAAGTGTGTTAGTAGCAAGAGAAGGATCAGGGAAAGTGTAGGTTCCTTACTGAATGGGGGAGGCAATCTTGTGACAGAGGATGCAGAAACAGCTGAAGAGCTCGGTGCCTTTTTTGCCTCTGTCTTCACAGGCAAGGGCAGGTCCCAGACTACTGCACTGGGAAGCACAGTTTGGGGAGGAGGTGAACAGTCCTCAATGGTGAAAGAAAATCTTAGGGAAACCTTAAAAAAGCTGGACATGTACAAATCCATGGGGCCAGATGGGATGCACGCAAGGGTGGTGATGTGATTGCAGAGCCATTGATCATCCTCTTTGAAAACTCATGGCAATCACGAGAAGTCCTGGATGACTGGAAAAGGGCAAATATAGTGCCAATATTTAAGAAAGGGAAAAAGGAGGATTCAAGGAATTACAGACCAGTCAGCCTAACCTCCGTCCCTGGAAAAATCATGCAGCAGATCCTCAAGGAATCCATTTGTAAGCAGTAGGGGGAGACAAAGGTTATTAGGAACAGTCAGCATGGATTCACCAAGGACAAGTTTTTCCTGACCAACCTGGTTGCCTTCTATGATGAGATGACTGGCTCTGTGGATGTGGGGAGACTAGTGGAAGTGGTGTACTTTGATTTTAGCAAGGCTTTTCATATGGTTTCCCACAACATTCTCTCAGGCAAGCTAAGGATGTATGGACTGGATGAATAGACTCTAAGGTGGATAGAAAACTGGATGGAGAATTGGGCTCAGAGAGTAGTAATCAATGGCTTGATGTCTAGTTGGCAGTCAGTAACAAGTGGAGCACCCCAGGGGGCCGGTCCTGGGGCCAGTTTTGTTCAATGTCTTTGTGATGGGCTAGCCAGTGGCAGCTTGGCCCAAAGGTTTTGAAAAGTGCAAAAATGATGGGGCGGGGGGGATTTCCTTTTCCACACCAATCAGGCCCCAAAAAAGGAGAAGTCTTCCCCTCCCCACCCATGGGCCAGGTAGGGAAACCAGACCTAAGAGGAGACTCACCTCTCATGTCACCTGATTGGTCCCACCAGCTACCTGGAGGAAGATAAAAGGGGCAGAGCATCTGGTCCCGGGGAGAGAAGAGATCAACAAGAGACAAAGGAGGGGGGCCTTGAAGAGCTGGTAAGAGCTGGCCAGTGGGGGCAGAGCAGTTGCCCCAGAAGAGCCCCAAAGCAGGTAGCAGTTCCCTTCTGCACGCAGGGCAGCACGCAGGGAATCCCCACTGGGGACCCTGGCCTGGGAGCTGCAGGCGGCAGCTCGGCTGGGAAACCGCAGGGGGCAGGGCCCTTCAG
>NW_005842301.1:602483-614081 GCF_000455745.1 Alligator sinensis | reverse complement strand
CCCAGAGGGGAAACCCTGCCTGGGAGTTGCAGGTGGCAGCTCGGTGGAAAATCCAGGCACTGGTTCCCTTTGGTGTGCAGAGCGGCGTGCAAGGAATCCCCAGCAGGGGACGCCAGCCTTGGAGCGGCAGGGGTGGCATCTGGGGTCTGATTCCACAGCGAGAGGCCAGGCAGTGTGGCGTGCATCCCTTTGGCATGCAAAGGCTCCTTAAAGGACAAAAGCCCAAGCTGCAGCCAGCTCCTCGGGCTTTGACACCTTAGGGAGAGGAATCCCTATTTACCATACTGGAAATCTGGGTTTGATTCCCAGGCAAAACAACTGAAGGATGAGTTGGTTGAAGAAGGACTCCCCACCTGGGAGGAGGGTTCCTCATCTCTTTTGTCCCACCTTTCCAGGGTGCCTGCATCTTTTATTTTGTTAACCTGAGTCTTATATTTTGTGAAACCCTGCACCTCAAGCTTGTTGTTGATTTGCCTCAGCTAGATGTATATGTATACCTTACCTTTACTGAATCCCCTTTTATTCTCCTGTACCCATCGCCCCCTCCACCTGTGCATCATATCTTTACTTGGTTCTTTCCGTATTAAACCCATATATGGTTAAGTTCCCACCAGTCTCGGCTCTACTATATAGGGGATAGGAGGGGAGTAGCTACCCCACCCACAGTGTACTAGCACTCACTAAAATCCCTTCATTTGGAGAGGGGGTACCTTGTCTGAGTACCACCTGGGTTACATCTTCATCAATGACCTGGAAGATGAAATAAAGTACACCCTCAGCAAGATTGCATATGACGCCAAGCTGTGGGGAGTAGTATATATGATGGAAGGTAGGGCTATGCCCTGCTGCCACCTGCCCCCTTCCACCCGGAGTGAGCCATGCCTGTATCGTGCCCTCCCCCTCCACCCCAGCTGGGCAAGTGGCAGCAGGGCATAGTCCCTCCCCCCCTGCCACCCTCCCCAAGTCCTGTGTCTCCCACCCTAGCTGGGCAGCTTGTCCCAGCTCCAATCCCTCCCTCCCCCGTGCCCCTTCCCTCCCCCTTCCGCTCACCACAACAGACTTCCCAGCTGGAGGCAGCTGTGTCCAGCATTGAAGACTGCTGCCTGTTTAGTCTATGGCCAAATCTCTGAAGTGGCACCGAATCTTTGGATCCAATTCAGCCGAATCGAATCGGGACAGTGATTTGAATCTCTGAATCAAATTGCTGTCCTTCCGAATTGACTGAATCTGAACCTAAAGTGAATGCTTGCGGCTTCACGCAGACCTACTGTTTCCTCAGCTAACTCTCCCCAGAGCCTTCCCAGACTGACACCCTGCCCTCCTACGCAAGTCTCCCTTATGACCCTTTTCCTCTCCATGGGTCTCCATGGGAGGAAGGATTACAGAAAGGTCTTCTTCCCATCACTGATCAGTGATCACAGCTTCTATCACAGCACAGCAACAGTAGGCTTGACATGGTCCCTGCCTGCAGAACTCTCCCCCTCTCCTGCCTCAGGAGCAGTGGTGACACATAAGGGGTGCACAGGGGTGCATGTGCACCCCCTAAGAGTGCTGGTGCACCCCCTAATGGTTGCACGCACCACTTAGGCGATGGGCAGAGGGGGCAGGCAGGAGCGCTGGTGTCCCCTCGCGAGCACCAGCTGGGGATCAGGCCTGCCAGGTGAGGTGGCCGCGCTCCCAGGTGGTGCACAAGTGCCAGCCGAGGAGCGGGGCCGCCAGCAGAAATGGCCGCGGCCACTTCCAGAAGTCCCGTGGCCCCTCCTGAAGCGCTGCAGCAGCTTTTTGGTGAGTGATTGGCCATGGGGAGACCCCACCCCCCGTCGCCGAGTGGTTGCTCGGGGGCCCCGTGTCTCTCCCAACTCAAGAGGCACCAGTCGCCCATTCTCAGGAGCCAATCAAAAACATGCATATGCTTTTGCAAATAACACTGGCTGCAACTTTTCCGCTCTGCCTTTGCAGGGATCTTTAGCTCTGCTAGAAATCCAGCAGCAGCTGTTACATTTAGGAAGAATTTTCTCACTAGGAGGGTAGTAAAACACTGGAACAGGTTACCCAGACAGGTTGTAGCATCTCCATCCTTGGAGGTTTTTAAGACTCGGCTAGAGCAAGCTTTGGCTTGAATGATCTAGTTGGAGATGGTCCTGCTTTGAGCAGGAGGTTGGACTAGATGACATCCTGAGGTCCCTTCCAACCCTAACTTTCTATGATTCTATGATTCAGAATTATTATACAATTAATTTGTGACGTCATTAACTTGGTGATTTGTTATTCATTACATAAATTCCAAAAATGGATCTGTGATACTTAGTTGCCATTAGTCATGTAAATAACACAACATTGTTCTTGTTCCTTGATTGGATAAATTTATGTAGTTTTATAATATAGTTTATGGTAAGAATTGTAGGCTGTAGACATGGTCAGTGATTGACAAACCACACTGACCATTGAAGACTAAGGACCTAGCAAAAGCCTAAGTTATGAATGATATGTGCTTAAGCTGGTATGCAATCAATACGCTTGTATTTAAATCACAAGCCTGGGAAAGTAAAATAAGAATATGTCTATCAAGCCCCTAATACTAGACTAGGCCAAGAATGAATAACTGCTTTTTGGAAAAGTGTGTAACAGCAGCTAGAAGTAACAATTGATGTTTTGCCTTTTGATAACAATTGAATTGCATGTAGTCAGCTAGAATCCTATTGCAATACCTATGTGTCTCTGTTAATCTGTTTTACTTTATAACTGGCAAAGTCAGCAAAGTAAAATAAATGGAACATGGAAAGTAGCGTTCCCACATGGTGAGGAAATGAGATAAGAAGTCCTGTCTCCCAGAACTGTACTTTTTCACTAGGACACAGACTCCAGCTAATTGGCATCCCGCAATTCCAAAGGAAAACTGTTTCATTCCAGTTCCCAAAGTCTCAGCGAAACAAAGCAATTTAAATAACGTCAATAAGAATATTTATTTAAATAATCCACATATAAATATTGGTTGTGAACAGGGGGAATCTGGGGAAGACCTCAGCAAATTCAAGACAACCTACCACTAGCCTTCATACCACCTTTCTCCTCTCTCCTGCATCTCCCCCAGTTGGTATGGGTGAGAATAGATTCATAGATTCATAGATGTTAGGGTCGGAAGGGACCTCAATAGATCATCGAGTCCGACCCCCTGCATAGGCAGGAAAGAGGGCTGGGTCTAGATGACCCCAGCTAGATGCATATCTAACCTCCTCTTGAAGACCCCCAGGGTAGGGGAGAGCACGACCTCCCTTGGGAGCCCGTTCCAGACCTTGGCCACTCGAACTGTGAAGAAGTTCTTCCTAATGTCCAGTCTAAATCTGCTCTCTGCTAGCTTGTGGCCATTATTTCTTGTAAAAAAATCTATATTGTGTTGTTCCAGGTAGCAAGATAGGCATAGAAACAAGTGTTTAGTTTTATGACTTGGAGTATAATCAATAACAGGTTGGGTTATAGACCTGTCTTGCCTCTTTAGCTGACTTGGGTGGTAGTATGCTTTACCTGCGAAGAGAGAATGGAGGATTACTGGGAAATGTAATTTTATCTTGACTTGTTGTACAAAAAGGATGATCAGTAAGGGAATTGTAACTGTCCCTGTATTCTGTGTCTAAGGTTGCAAAGAAGTCCTGATCGTAGATAGGCTGTAGTCTTGTCTCTCAGAAGACTGAATGGTACTGGGTTTTTTGGTAACAGAATAATCACTGCAAGTAAATTTAAAATTCCTAGAAATTGCAAATCAAGTGAAGCTTTCTATGCTATAGCCTATTTATTAATGGCTATAAATAACCTATTTATTAGATGCAAACTCAAAGCAAGTATGAGGTAAGGAGAACTAACTGACTGGAAACCAAAGAACAGGAAACTAGCCCTTATGAATTGATGTGCCTTAGGATGTGCCTCTGTAGTACTTTAGGCCTACACCTCCTAAAGATAAATTATTGGATCCACTTAATTTTATATGCTGCTACAACCAAATGATTATTCAATTTTATTTCCAATTGAACACTTCTGAGGTGGTGAAGCAACCTTTTGTGGAAGAGTATCTTATGGGCAAATTGGCTTCTTTTTCTCATTTTTATATGGCTTTAAGTATGAAGTTTCAATTTTTTTTGTGCCACTAGCTTTTTAGGAAAACATTTCTGTGGAATGTCATGCTAATAAAGCACTGAGGCACAGCACACAAGGCACAGAGTTGCTGGTATTGGGAGACTCATGTGAATGTAGGGCGTGAACATCAACTGACCTTTTTGATTTGGTAGGTGACTTCTAGTCTGGAACAAGAGAACAGGTAGTTGGCACTGAGGGAAGGCAACAGAATAATAGCACTCCCGAAGTGTTGTGCTGGTGTATTGGCTTCTATCCATGCCACAGAGCAGTCATGTCAACAGCTCAGGAGTTGCATTAGGAATTTTATCCCATTGTCACCGTGTAGGGGGCTTTGCCTTCCTGCATAGCAGGGGGTGTGGCCCTCTTTCCTGGATCTCTTGAACATATATTAACAACCCTTGGAGCAGCAGAACATTGGCCACCATTGTCCTCCTGCTCTACCAGTGGCAGGTTAGGGTGTGGTGCCTTGTGGTTGTGTCAGTGTTCACTGTGTAGTTTTACTTACAGGTTAGGCAATGTAATTGCTCGGGATGGTTTGCATAGGGATGATCCTCCCCGTGACACAGAATTGTATTAAATTAACTCCAAAGGTCCCTTACAGGCCTTCCAGAAAATCATAGAGCCCTTTTCCAAACTTCAGTCTATACTCCCAATTGTGTCAGCCAACTTGTGTCACTACCATTGCCACACACACATGGTGGGGAGGATGTTTGAACATGGAAAATGCTTGAGTTAGTAGAAATGTTTAAGTTCAATACAAGCAGCTTCATGTTAGTGTAACCTGGGCACATGGCACTAACCATGTGCCATGTCTGATTGTTGGAATCCGGGGGTGCCCAGTAGCGTAAGCCTCACCTGGCTTTGCTAGGAGCTGAAATGGGGCTTTGCAGCAGGGAGGGCCCCTTTTGCACTTACAAACCCTTTGCAACCACTGATATAATTATTTATAAATATTTAATTATATACAATTTATTTATATACAGAATGAGATATAACTAAAGTGGATACAAATTACACATTGCTACCAAAATAACTATATATACACTACACAAAAGGAGCACTGATAATATGGGGATAATCACTTGGGTGCCTACAGGGTTCACAAACTGATAACCTCTTAGGTATGATATAGGTTAAAGGAGAAGCATGAACAATAATTAGACATTGAAGCACTAATAAATAAATTGCTTAATATTTACAACATGAGGTATTGGATACTTATTTACAAACACTACTAATCACCTTTATGCACAATCAATTTACACACGATCCCCAGCTCCTTCCAGCACTGTGGTGGGTCCTTCGTGGCTGGGATCCTCCCAAGTTGGCCCAGGCATCACCGCACTCACTGATGGCAGCTGCTCCCAGATCTGGGTCTCTGCAACACACAATGCACACTGCCTCAGCCTGCGCAGTGGGCTATGCAACTCAGGCTGCAGAATAAAGCAGATACACTTCTCCCACGGGTCAACACACGGGCATGCTGGGTTTGGCTCCCGCAGCCTGCACCCTCCCTTTACGTCACACACCCTGTCCGAGCACTGGGACGCACTGGGCCGGGCTTCCACAGTCACGCACCTCTCACTCAAATTACACACACACTAAGCAGGCTTGCTTCTCCACAAGCCAACTCACGTGCTCTTCAGGCAGCTGCCTGGGGGGATAAACCCACTCCCTTGAAGCCCCGGCTTGAGTCCTGGGGCAGCAAGTGCCCCTCTGACCCATCGGGAGACCCACACAGCCCTCTCCCCACAGCGCGCGCCCTCCTCTCTCCCTCCGGGTGGGGGAAACTGTGCTTTTAAAGAAACCCCCCCCAGCCAGTCCTGACACTGGGATATTCACAGGCTTTCCCTAACCATCCCTCTCTGATTCCAAAACCCTGGCTGGAGTTTTTCCATTCTTTCCATTTATCAAGATGTTCCTGTCCAAGACAGCTTCATTTTGCCCTGAGTACAGGGTCCCCACTGAGACAAACTTCCTTTGTCCTCGTACAGTGTCTCCAAAGTGACAAGCCTCATCACGGGACACCCTCCAGTCAGGTAAGCAACCTTTCACTGTCTGTACATCAGCATGGTCCGTAAGTTAATAGTGCAGCGGCAAAGGAGACTTGGGTTCTATTGCAGGATACTATGGATCCTTGAAACATCATGTTGCTGCTTTGTGCCTTGGTTTTCCTCGCTGTAAAATGGGGGAAGATATCACTTCAAATACCTTTGTAAAGAGCTATAAGAATCATGGATAAAAAGAATTGCAAAGTCTCACAATTAGTATTGCACATGGTTAGGTATTTCTTAAATATTGGATATGTCATATGCTCTACTGTATAAATGGTTCAAAGATTAGAATCTGGTAGCTTTCTCATGCATTTTATTAGTACATTATTCCAAGGTGCATTGAATTTAAAGGAAATATTTTGTTCTGTGTTTTTATGAGTTCTCAGGTGTGTCTACATGAGATGTTTTACTTGAGATTAGAGCTAATTACTCTGCAGTAAGCATCACCTTCTACATGTGCAGATATTTACTGCACAGTAATTCGCTCTCATCATGAGTAAATTTGCTACCTGCAAATGCAAGTAGAAAATTTACTTAAGATTACTTGCTGTGCAGTAGTACACATGTAGACACCTGACCAGGAGCAACTGTGCTCCCAGTCAGAGAGGCAGTAGGGGGTGAGAGATTGCTCCCTTCCCCCAGGAGCTGCCTGCTGCCTGGAGGGCTCTACCACCAGAGCCCGGGTGGGGACTATGATCCCCTGCCCCAGCAGTAGGGAGCTCCCAGCCCCTGCTTCGCAATTACAGGGCCAGGGCTGAGAGATCCTAATCTCTCAGCCAGAGCCCCACAGTTGGAAACAACCTGAGTCTGAAGCCAGAAGGCCAGACAGAGTACAGAATCTGGGAGATCCTTGTCTCCCGGTGCCAGCTCCATGGTTGCAGAGGCAGTGCTGAGAGATTAGTTTCTCCCAGCACTGACTTTGTGACCATGGAGCTGGGCCTGGAGATAAGGATTTCCCAGTGTTAACCCCATGACCACAGGGCTTGGACTGGGAGATAAGGATCTCCCAGTTCCTGCCCCATGATCGTGGAGTGGGGGCTGAGAGCTCCCTGCTGCCAGGGCAGGGGGACATTGTCCCTGCCCAGGGTCTGGTGGCAGAGCCCACCCCAGCAGCAGACAGCTACCAGGGACAGGGAGCAATGTCCCAGTCCCTGCCAGGAGACAGGTGTCTCCTGGCCCCTGGCCTAGCACCCAGGGGGAGCCTAGTCCATTCTCTGCCGTCATTACTTTGACAGAGAATTTAGAGGGGCTGAAAAGCACTAGACTGGGTACCTAGATGACTGTCAGTAGTACCCACTGTACAAAACGGCCATCTGTCCAGCCACAGCCTTGATTCCAGGTTGTCAGCCTACCAGGACCAGCCTCTCACCCCAGTCTGGCACCACTCAATCTGAGCTTCTAAGCTAAGTGAAGTCGGCCAGAAACCTTCATCTGGCTCTGGCAACCCACCCACTCCTGCCACCAGAGTGGCTGGCCAGGTTCAGCTGACCCTTCACTTCCTCCCATATAAAGCCCTGACCTGGAAGAGGAAGTATCCAGGCACTAGGGCTCAGTCCCTACCCAGACTGCCTTGCTCTTCTTTATGGCTTGTGCCTCTGCCTGCCCTCTGCCTGATTTTCTGGTTACCCAACTGGCTTGCCATATGACTCCATGCTCTGTCGGATCCTTTGGCTCCTAACTAAGCCTATCCCTAAACCTTGTTCTTTGCTTGATCTCCTGACTGCTCAACTCAGCTTGCCCTCTAACTCTGTACTCTGTCTGGCCCTCTGGCTTCCTGACTCAGGCTGTTTCCAGACATGGTTCTTGGATTGACCTCCAGGTTTACTGACCTGGCATGCAACTGGATTCTGTTCACTCCTGCTGACCCCGGTCAGCCTTTTGAAACATGAGTGACCCCCATACCTAGCCTATGACCCACTGTGACCCAGTGTAACACTGGCCTATAACCCAGTGTGACAAGATGCCTGGACCACTTTCAGAGAAGGGGGTATGACACGGAGTCCAATTCCACTCCTGGGCCCCCAAACCTGTTTGATTTGATGGCTGCTACTCAGGGGGAACAGCAGCCCACACTGGATCAGCTGTCTCAGCTGACCCTTCCTGTCACATACTGGAGGCCCAGATGTTGCAGGTGCTGGTAAAGAACCAGTCCCTCCAATCACAGGCTGCATACCACCAGGAGGCCAGGCTACACTGACAGAAGGAGGTCTGACAGCTCCTCAGTGAGATTTCTATGCTTCAGACTCATCCCAGGGAATCTCACACATCCTTCCCACTGCCTGAGAGAGATAACAGTGACTGGCAGTCTCCTGATTATCAGTCTCCTAATGGCAAACACCTTCAGCTGGGCTGTGTGACTGGTGGAGTACAGTAGTTTTGTCTTACGTGATTGTGAAGCATTTCTCAGGGTGTTTTCTATTATGTTTGACAACTCCCCCTAGGTCTGGATGGCAGAGCCTGTGCTACAGAACCTGCATCAGAGGAAGGGTTCAACGCTATGTATGCCTCTCTTTTCTGCCATATTGCAGTAGACACCCAATAGAATGAAGTAACCCAACTTGGTAAGTGCCAGTGGGGGTTGTGCAAAGTGTTAAAGGTTGAACTGGTTTGGGTGGAACCACCTCCATGGTTTGATGTATTTGTAGACTTGGTAATCTAGATTGACACTCATCTCCAAGAGTGGAGGGAAGAGAAGAAGTCCTCTGTTCCCTCCTTTGGCCCCTTCCTGCTGCAGGTACCCCTGAGCCAAGGCAATTCATTGATGGGCACTGGTGCCTCATGCCACAAAATGAGAGTGATGCCAGCAGCTGGAGATGTGCCTTTATTAGGGGGTGCCAGGACACAGGATCACCCATTGCACTGAGACAGAATTAGGGAAATGAGCAGCACTGAATTCCCTCCACTTACACAACACTTGAAGCCTGCAGCAAATCTGGGCCTCAGAACACTGATCTAATATTGTATGTTCATCTCCAGATTCAAGGGAAGACCTGGTGTTTTTTTTCTAATGCTAACCACCTTGTTCAACTTTGGGGCAATTTTATTGTTGAGACTGTGGCTCAGGCCCTGAAAATCCCTCTGAGGAGATGGGCCAAGCCTAAGACAATTTACACCACAGATGGCTCACCAATGGCATCTGGACCCAGAGAGTGGGCAGTGACTGGTAGGGTCCGAGGTACTGATGATGAAGTTTGGTGGAGAAGCAGCTGGTTTTCAGGAGCTGGGCAAACAGCCCTACCTTGTCCCCTGTCATAAACACAGGAGCTCTGGACTAGTGTTGGTCCTCATAGTGCTTGTGCGCCTCTTTGGTTTACTAGAAGGGGCTTTCCAGGATCTTATATTCATGCCGCAGGTGGGTCACCATGTCTGCAGCTGTGGGTATTGGTGAGGTAGAGGGTAGGATGGGATGGAAGTGGGGGTAGGGGCAGGGGATTGTAGTTAGCATAGAAGGAGCTGTACTGGGTAGAGAAGAGGTATGCATTTCTGTAGGCAAATTCAGCCAGGATAGGAGGGTGATCCAATCATCCTGGTGGAAAATTAAAAAATATCTCAGGTACTGTTCTAACCCCTGGTTGACTCATCTGCTTATCAGTCTGTGGGTGGTAGGCAAATGAAAGACTGCTCCATCTCCAAGATCCAGAGAAATTCCCACAAGAAATGCAACATGAACTGGGGTTCCTGGTCTGACATGGTGCTAATAGGAGTCAGAAAATGCCTTTCAGAAATAACTGGTCTATTTCACAACAAGACAGCAGCCCACAGCAGGGAACAAAGGGTGTTTGTACATGCCATAGTGTTTAATCCTCATTAACTTAACGAGCATTAAAAATTTTAAACTGGTTTATTTTGGTATGTCGGGTTTGTGTTAGCACTCACCGTGCTTTAGAATGAATTAAGTCCCGTGGCAATTCCCTGCAAATTCCAGCAGGGGGAGCCAAATACCAATCTACCCCTGGTTATGTCTTTCCTAATGAATTACAGCAGGAGGCACCTGTTCGCCAGTAAACCGGCCTCCACAGTTCCTGCTCCCCGCCGGAAGCCTCATGCTAAGCTCCCCCCCACCCCGCACCAAGCTGTGGTCACTCCAAAACCCTGCCACTTGCACCCCACTAGGCTCCATCCTGTATCCAGTAGGTGACCCCATGACAATGCCAAACCACGTGCATCATCCATCCCCTCCCCTCAACTCCCACCATGTTAGGAAGTAATGTAAATGTATATATTATTTTTTTAAACTGTTTATATCATATAAGAAATATACGGGGGGTGAGAGAAGCGGGTACCACCCCGGGTGACTGGCAGTTGAGGCTGTTGATGGTGGCATTGGGCAAGGTGGAGTGGTGGGTGGGTGGTTGATGTGTTGCCAAAGCAGATGTGTGCCATGAACACTTATTACAAAATTAAAGGTGTAGTAATAGTACGGTGTCTGTGGGGGTGGGAGGTGCCAAATCCAACAGCTGTTAATTTTCCAGGTTTTAGGACTTTTCCCAGCATTCTCTAGGTGCCTGGCTTGGAACAGTTTCCATGGGGACCCCTCACAGGGGCTGCTTCACCCACTCCCGTTCCTGCCCACGTGACACCGTGAATATCTGTGGTCTTGTGTGCTTGTTTAGAAGAGTTGGAGTGTTGTGAAATGTTGAAATGGTGGGGTGTTGGTTAGGGTTAACATATGTCCGGGTTTTCCCAGACTTGTCCTCTTTTTTGGCCCCTTGTCATCCATCTGGGTAGGCTTTTTAAAATGAAAGCAAATGTCCAGGTTTTTGCTGTGCCTGTGGCTTTTCCCAGGCATGAGCAGCTTGAATGCTTGGGGCTGGGAGCAGCGGGTAAGGTGATTGGCTGACAGAGGTCATGTGCTCTGCTCCCAGGCCCTGGCAAGCTTCTTCCAGGTAATAGTGTGTGTAAGTGTGCATGGGAGCTGAGTGGGCAGCAGGACTGGTGGGGGGGCAGGGGCTGTGGGTCGGGAGTGAGGGATGCTGGCAGGGCTGGGGGGCAGGGGGCTGCGAGTTGGGAGTGAGGTGTGTAGCAGAATGCCATCTCTGTCTCTCCCCAAACTCTGCTATCAGACAGATGCTTAATCTGACAATTTGGTTACCATGGTCACTGCAGAGGGCAGACACCTCTGGCCCCATTGGCTTTAGGTAACCCTGAGTTGTAACCTGAGCTGGACACATTCCAGAGGGAGGGGGAAACCTGCTCCCTCTGCCTACATGACTGGCCTCATGCACCTGGGTGGGGGCTTAAACTCCCTATTGTTCTAAGCAATGTCATCATGACTGGGAGGGGGCTAGAGACCCTGCCAGTCTACCTGGCAACTAGCGATGCACTTCATAGTTTCATAATAGTTTCATAGTTGTTAGGGCTGGAAGGGCCCTATTGGATCATCGAGTCTGACCCCCTGCCCTGGGCAGGAAAGAGC
>NW_005842301.1:587401-602393 GCF_000455745.1 Alligator sinensis | reverse complement strand
ACTCACCCCCCCACCCCCCCCAAAGGAGTTTGTAGGCGGCCACGAGATCACCTCTCAGCCTCCTCTTGCGGAGGCTGAAGAGGTATAGGTCTCCCAATCGGTCCACATAGGGTTTTTTCTGTAGGCCTTTAACCAGATGAGTGGTCCTCCTCTGAACCCTCTCCAGGCCATCCACATCCCTCCTGAAGTGCAGTGCCCAAAACTGAATGCAGTACTCCAGCTGTGGCCTGACCAGTACCACATAGAGGGGAAGTATCACCTCCCTAGACCTGTTTGTGATGCACCTACTTATGCAAGAAAGGGTGCAGTTAGCTTTACTTATTACCTCATCACACTAGTGACTCATGTTCATTTTGGAGCTGACTACTACTCAGAGATCCCTTTCCACAGTTGTGCTACTTAGAATGGTACCTCCCAGGCTATAGGAGTGTTGATGATTCTTCCTCCCCAGGTGTAACACATGACACTTATCCTTGTTAAACTGCATCCTGTTCTGTTCGGCCCATTTCCCCAGCCTGTCCAAATCAACCTGGATCTGCTCCCTGCCGTCTAGTTTGTGTACCTCCCCCACATAGTTTGGTGTTGTCAGCAAACTTGGACAGGGTGCTTTCTACTCCCTCATCCAAGTCATTAATGAAGATATTGAATAGTACCAGTCCCAGGACGGAGCCTTGGGGGACTCTGCTGCCTACATTTCTCCAGGTAGAAACCAGCCCATTCACCACCACTCTCTGGGTGCATCCCATAAGCCAATTTTCTACCCACCAGACTGTAATAATTTACATTGCAACTGTTTAGTTTATTTATAAGAATTGGGTGTGACACTGTGTCAAAGGCCTTTTTAAAATCTAAGTAAATAACATTTAACTCTATTCCTTCATCCGAGCATTTTGTGACCCGGTTGCAAAATGAAACCAGGTTAGTCAGGCAGGATCTGCCTGCTATGAACCCATGCTGATTGCCCCTTAGCATTATTTTACCTGCTGGTCCCCCACAAATGTGATGCTTTACAATTTTCTCAAAGGTCTTTTCCAAGAATAGAGGTGAGACTAACCAGCCTATAGTTACCCGGTTCCTCCTTCCTCCCCTTCTTGAAAATAGGGACCACATTGGCCCTTTTCCAATCCTCTGGGACCTGTCCTGAGTGCCATGAGTGATCAAACAGTTGTGCCAGTGTGTGGCAAAAATAGAACCCCAGAAAGGAACTTACCTGGTAGAGAAGACGAGCGGAGCCAGCGTGAGGCCGTGCCGAGCTGAAGAAGCAGCGGGTGGAGACCTGTGGCCAGAGAGAGTGCCGCACCAGAAGAAAAACCCCCAAAAAACAGCTGATCAGGGAGGAGCCAGGATCGGCTCCCGCGCCAGCGTGGGCACACTTTATGGCCATGTGCCGATGTCGATTTGGCAGTTGGCCCACAGAACCGAGGATAAAAACCCCACCAGATGGGAAGCCCGGGGAACCAGAAGTGGGTTCCCCTGCGGGCACTCAACAGCTCAAAACAGAGCCGTGCCCCATGGAGGGAAAGTGGTGGCAGCCCCGAGAAGGGGTTTTTGGAAATATTTCAAGCCCAGAAGGGCAGTATTACTTACCTGAGGCAGAGCTGTGGATTCCTGATGTCTCCCTAATGGATTGGGCTCACCAGGAACTTGCGGAGAGACGGAGAGACAGCTGTCCATGCCACGGTGATGACAGACTAAGGAAATTGGAACCGACACTGGGAGTCAAGGTATCTTGGGATCAGGAAGAGGCTAGGTCAGGTCCACTGAGGCAAAAGCCGAGTGAGGCAAACTGATATCTGTACACGTTTATACAGTTTCAAACGGCCAAGACACATGTACCAACACCATGACCAAACCCAGAAGACCATGATTCAACATCATTGGTTGGCATTAGGTGGGGTGTAGGGGAGGCAGAGCCCCAAAATGGGAAGACTGACAGGAGGATCAAAGAGACAGAACATACATCTTCCTCCCTACTAAATACATTTATTCCAGCAAAGACACGGTATTCAAGAACCACTGAGGACTCTCTGGAATCAGACTTGATAACTGACCATCTTTCCTGCAGACAATGGTGACATCCGATAAATCGGTATGCACCGGACGCTCTGGTGAACGGCATGGCCGATTACACAGTGGCTCCGTTATGACTCCAGCTAATTCCCTAAGTACCCTAGGATGAAGATCATCAGGGCCTGCTGACTTAAATTCATTTAACCCTTCCAGGTGCCCCTTTACTAGGTCAGTACGAACAGTTGGTGGGTTGGTATCTATACTGGGCTTACCTAAAGTCCCAATGGGATGCGTATTTGTACTTGTGTCCAGGAACGCGGATGCAAAGAAATCATTTAGAAGCTCTGCTTTGGCCATCCTATCTGTTACCAGTTGCCCTAGTTCATCCTGAAGGGGCCCTAAGTTACCCTGCACCTTCTTTTTGCTTCCTATGTACTTAAAGAATGACTTTTTGTTATACTTAACTTTTGCTGCCTGCCTAAGTTCCATTTCCATTTTGACTGTCCTCACTTTTTGCCTGCAAGCTCAAGCCAAGCAGGTATATTCCTTCTTAGTGGCAGCCCCCTGCTTCCACAGCCTGTAGGCCTCTTTTTTTCCCTCCAGGCTCTCATGGATTTCCCTGCTCAACCAAGAGGGTTTCTTTGCTTTTTTTGCCTGCTTTTATGTGTACTGAGATACTCCTTTTCTGGGCCTGCAGGATTAGTCCATTGAGAAATGCCTACCCTTCCTGGACTCCCATCTCTCCAAGGCTTTTACCAGTCAGCCCCTCCCTAACTAATCTCCTGAGCTTGTTGAAGTGGCCTTCCTGAAGTCTAGCACTTCTGCCCTACTAGTTATCTTCCCCACCTTTCTCCAGATAGTAAACCCTATCAATAGATGGTCACTATCCCCTAGGTTACCTTGACCTGCAGGTCCCCCACCAAGTCATCCCCTGTGGCCAGTACCAAGTGTAGTAAGACATTTCCCCTAGTCAGAACGTGTACCTCATGCGGTAGGTAAAGGTCCTCTAAGGAGGTTAGAAACTTTCATGAACAGGCAGACCTGGCTGCCTGTTTCTCCCAGCAGATGTCTGGGAAGTTTAAGTCACCTGTGACAACCAGATCCTTTGAGCTCGCTGCCTCTGAGAGCTGTCTCAAGAATTCTAGGTCTAACTCGTCCCTCTGGTGTGGGGGTCTGTAGTAGACCCCCACTACCAAGTCCCTTTCACCCCGACCCCCCTGTAACCTGACCCATAGCATCTCAATTTGCCCTTCTTCTTGGCCCAATTTAACTACAGAAGATGTATATTGCTCCTTAACATAGAGAGCAACACCCCGCCCCCTGGCTTTTTTCCCCACTCTGTCCTGTCTGTATAGCCTGTTAGCCCTCAATGTCCACTGCCCAGTCATGGGTAGGATCCCACCAAGTTTCTGTTAGCTCAACCAGGCCGAATTCTTTATTTTCAAGCAGGAGTGCAAGTTCGTCCTGCTTGTTCTCCATGCTCCTAGCATTAGTATAGAGGCATCTAAGCCCCCCAGTAGGTGCCCTTGCTACTTCCCCATTCTGATGCTTAGTGGGGTCCTTGGTACTTACCTGGACTGTTCCAGCATCTAGCTTGAGGTTTGTTGTTCCTGGCCTCTCCCTATCATCAACATCCATGTCCCCCGATGAAACTAGTTTAAAGCACAGCATATGAGATCAGCCAACCTGTAAGGAAAGAGAATCTTACCTCTTGGAGAGAGATGTAGCCCGTCTCTCCAAACTGGCAACCAACAATTGCTGGCCTTCATTGGATCAGGTAAAAGAGGTCATAAGGTCTGTATAAATTAAGGACTGCCCAGGAGACGGGGCAGCAGACATGACGAGAACTCTCAGAGAAGCTGGACCATCTGAAACTTGCTCTCGCTCTTAAAACTCAATGTTCTGCTTGCCTCCAAAGGGAATCTTCACCTGCCTCTGGATGATGCTTGTGAGTAAGCTAACTGAGATCTAACTAGATATATAGCTTGCAGTAACACAGATTTGTAATCAAAGGCTACCATGCCACTGTTTACTCTAAGGGATTTCTCTGATATTGCTCTACCCTGTACCCTATTCCAAACCTACTCCTTGTGACCAATAAAGTTCTCCTTTGTACCTAGCATGGGAGACTCATTGGGAGAGGGTCTAAATTATGCCTTGATAAATCAAGGTCCCCTTGATTCGGCTGACTAAGGTAGACCACTATTTGTGCTTCAGACTGAGGGAAGCACCCCAAGTTCTTGTAGTGAGTCAAGTACTCTCAAGGACTACTCCACCTGTGTTTCCCAGAGGGTGCAGATCCAAGATCAGTTCAAACTCTGGATGGTGGCAGAATTACCCCCAGGCTTGCAGGTGTGCTTCAGGAAGGGGGTCATCTGGATGTGAGGCACCACCACGGAGGCACTCAGAGCCTAGAAGTTGGTTGGGTGCAATGAGGTGGGGGGCTCAACACAGGAGCACCCCCTACTGGCCCACCACAAGGGGTAGCAGTGGAGTCAAGGGGGCAGGGGCTGTGGGTCAGTACTGAGGTGCGCCAGCAGGGCTGGGGGGGTAGGGGGCTGTGGGTCAGGAGTAAGGGGCACTGGCAGGGGCAGAGGGGCAGAGGCTGTGGGTCAGGAGTGAAAAGCATTAGCAGGGTTGGAGGAGGGGGGCTGTGGGTCGGGAGTAAGGGGCACTGGCAGGGCTGGGGGCAGGGGCTTATGAGTGAGGGGTAGAGGCAGGGCACAGGTATATCTTTCCCCCCCACAATCACATTCCCCCTCCCCTGCTCCCCACTCCTCCCCTCCACAGGTGTCCTCTTTTTTGATCCTGGAACTATGGTAATCCTAGTGTTGGTGGGGTTGGGGTTGAATATTTACTTCACTCCCCCCCAGCCCCTCAATCTTTTCTGTATAATGGGGCAGTAAACAGAGACCATTTCTTTACTCCAAGAAGCGTTCTTTGCAGTTTCATATGGAATTTGGGAATAAAGAGGCTGGATACAGCATAGACCTGTAGGAGGATTTTGGTCCTTCCTCCCAACAACCTAGACAAGCAAACTAAGTCCAAGGAGTTTTACTTTAATGCACAATAGAGACTCCTGCAGGCTGCTCATACCACTCACTCCCCAGCAGCCTGTGCCCCCCACCCCACACCCACCTGGCCAGTGAGAGGTGTAATTAACCCTTTTGCCAGGACATGATTCAGGATGGCTAGGTGGTGTTGTGTAATGAGCCACCCCCCTCTGCCCCAGACCAATTCCAGCCTCCAAACAATAACCCCCTACCCCAATGCACCTCCCCCCATGCCCTGCTCATTCTCCACTGCTCCCTCCCCTCCCCTCACACACCCCTGCAGACAGACACAAATGTTTACGTTGTAAAGTAGTAAAATAATTTATTTTAATCAAGAACAACCATTGCTGTTGTTGGCAGCATCCATAATATGTGCTGCCAGGCAATCCTGCACAAGAGCCACCCAACCAGCTTCTCCTTGTGGATGTGTCCCCATTCCCTGCACTGCTACCCATCCATGTCTCTGTGTGGCCACTGCCTGTCTCACTTTGTCAGCCCATGACCAGCTGAAACCTCTCCACGGGTCTCACAGATGTGCAGTATGCAGGTTGCCACTATAAGGGCCATGATGTTTTCTGACTCCAGATTGAGCCTGCAGTTAAGCACCCTCAATGGTGCTTTCAGTCAGTCAAAAGTACATTCAACAGCCATCCTGCATTTGCTCAGATGGAAGTTGAAAACCAGCTTCTGCAGTTCCGTAATGTTTCCTCCATAAGGCTTGATGATCCAGGGCTTGAGGAGGTAAGCAGCATCCACTATTATAAATGGGGGAATGGCAACACCATGGATCACTGCTTCGGGGACTCCAGGTGCATAGTGTCCTTTCTCCATGAAGCCAAGCAGTGGAGTTTTGGAACATGTGCGTGTTATGTATGCTACTGGCCCACCCAGTATAAATGTTTGTGAACCAGCCCCGGTGGTCCACCACAGCTTGCAGGATCACAGAGGCAAATCCTTTCCTGTTTGTGAATGACTTCCCCCTCCCTGAAGGGGACTGCACTGGGATGTGAGTGCTATCTAACGCCCCCACGCAGTTAGGGAACCCTATGGTATTGAAGCCATCTCTGACTTCCTGAGGATTCCCAAGGCAGATAAAGTTGCTTGCCATGACGTCCTGCAGCAGCTGGCATACTTCACGAGTTGCCAGCCCTGCCGTGCAGGGAGGCACACCAAACTGGTTTGTGATGTAGCGGAGGCTGGACAGGGTGGCCAGTTTCATAATGGCCATGACTACCCTCTTGTCTGGCAGGATGGCCCGACACATGTTAGTGTCCTGCCTCTCAATTGTGTCCTTCTCTAGCATCAAGATGATATGATAAAACATCACCCTAGTCATTCAGAATGTCTTCAGCCACTGCTGATCATTCCAAGTCATCAAGCACAATTTTCTCCTACCAGTCCAAGCTGCTCTTGCGGGCCCAGACTGTGTGGTTGCTGGTCCTGAGGTTTATCCACACAGTCCTGTCAGCTTCCACTTCTTTGTGTACCTTTCGGCTGCCCCACTCTGCTGCATATCTAAGTCCCCTTTTCCATGAGGCGCCTGTACATGCATACATCTTCTTGTCACAAGCATTGAGAAACAGTTTCAATACATCCACTGCCATGGTTAGCTGTACCTGCATGTCTTGTAATAATTTCAAGGCCAACAGTAGGGTCATTGGCAAGGCATAGGGGGTGCACGTGGGTGCATATGCACCCCCTGAGCATGGTAGTGTACTCCCCTATGAAAAGGTGCTGCTGACAGTGTCAGCAGCACCTGCAGGCGGTTGCCGTTCGCCACCCCCCTGCACTACAGACACTGCAGGCAGCGTTGGCAGGTGGTCAGCAATCTGTGCTGGCCACTGCTGACACTGCCGGCAGTGTTTGCAGGTGGTCATCGATCCCTGGCTGGCACTCACTGCCGCCCCCGCCGCCTCCACTACTGCCAGTGCCAGTGGCATCTGTGGGAGCTCCCCACTTACCACCACTGCGCTCCTGCCACCGCCAGCACCACTGTGCCCCCCCAGCTGCCAGGGGCACGCGTCATTCATGAGTAGGGTAATCAGCAGCACTATCACCTCATTGCACTCCTCCTCCTGCTCACCCATGTCATCCAGATTCTCCATGTCATAGTTTCATAGTAGCTAGGGTCAGGAGGGACCTGAACAGATCATCTAGCCTGACCCCCTGCCACAGGCAGGAATGAATGCTGGGTTCACAAGACCCCACACAGGTGGTCGTCCAACCTCCACTGTCGGAGTCTTCACTCCATTATTCTCCATTCTCCACTTCCCATTCCTCACATATTTCATCATGAATTTCCATTTGGTCTTCCTCCATCATCCCGTATGGATTTTTGCAAACAAGGTTGATTGAACGTACACAGCAGGGCCGCTTCTCAGATCACAGCAGCACCAACAGCACCACCAAGTGGGGGGTTGTGGTTTGGAGCTGTATTCAATCAATGCTGATTGAATTCAGTCTAGCTACATTCTATCAATGACCATTGCATTTTAACTCTTATCTGCATTTCAACAAGTAACCCTGGGGCACTGGGTGTTTGCACAGTAGAGCCTTTGTTTGGTGGAGGGTGTTGATATTTACTGTGATGAACAATGGCAACCTGGCTTCAGGATAACTGTGTATACCATATGAATGGATAGCCATACCCTAGAACAATATAACCAGTGTAACCCTGGTGGTGGTGCTACCCACAGCCACGTCCAAATTTTTGGGATCCTGGGGTACCAATAGGACTAAGTCTACTCCCACTCCATCTACAGGCTGGGAGCCACCACTCATTGGAGTGCTCTCCCTTGGTCCTCCCCACACCAGACCACACACTAAATAACTTTTCCGAGGTCCCTTCCAGCCCTAATGTCTATGAACCTATGAAACTATTTATTATTTACAATAATAACTGAGAGATTGACAAATTCAACATCCCATAAATAACAAACAAAATATTTTCAATGAGCTCAATAATAATCTATATCAGCAGATAAAGCAAATACTTATCATAAAGTTGATAACATAATGATTTTGCTATAACACTAAGGCAACTTGTAACAGGTATATACACTTAATCAGCCAGGTTTCCACAAAATCACTTTGCCTGCAGCAAACTAATCCACTGTGCAGTGGCTGCAGTGGAGCCCCAGGGAGTGGTGCTGGCTCTGCCTCAGAAGAGGGGTGGTGATGCTGTCATCTGGACAGAAGATGGGGGTGCCTGTAAGGACCTCGGGTGTGGCTGCCCCAGAGACCAGGGTTTCTTCCTTTTCCCTGTCTTTCCTGGGTGCCTGGAATCAATCACACCATTCCCCAGACACTTCCCCAAGGCATCTCCCCTGCATTTGGCACCTGGAGTGCTTCTTCTCAGCTGTAATTTATTGCGCTCTCAGCTGGAGCTCCCACAAAGTCACAATTTCTTGCTGCTTTCTTTAGCTCTCCCAGAGAGCCTCCTCTAACAACCCCTGTCCCTGATTCCCTCCCAGTGACTCCCTGCACCCAGGGAACTTAAGTGGGGAGGGGAACCCATTTGCACAACCCCCGCTCCTTTAGTAAAGGATACCAGGCAATGCTGGGTACTCAGTAGCTGGTGGCTCCTCTGCCCTCAGCAGCATCTCACTCAGCAACAATTCTTCTACCAGTCGTCCTCTCAGAAGCAATTGTCCTGGTAGCAGCCCCCTCAGAAGCAGCCCTTCTCAGCACAGCTTCAGCTACTCCCTCCTCAGCTAGTCTCCCCCTGTTTTTCCCCCTGCCTTCCTGCCTTGGAGTTACAGCTGTCCAATCACGTGCATATATTCTGTGTGCACAGCCTGCTGCAGATCCTTGTCCCAAGAGTGCAAACACCCTGATTGAGCTTGCAAGCTCTGAGGAAACCCTCCAGCACCTTTACACCAGTGTAGCAGACTTACCTTTCAGAGTTTGGGTTAAGCCCCAGGCTTGAGATTCTGCTGTTTTGATTGGTGGAGCCCATCCACCAACCAGGAGGTGGCAAGAAGAGTCAAGTCACACCTCTTTCCTGAGGGGAGGGGGAGAGGAGCTCCTCCCAGACCTGATTGTAGACTGCAACACTGTCAGGTCTGGAAGACTTCAGGGGCAGAGCCCTGAAGAATATAAAAAGGACCTGCGTGCCCAGCGTGAGGAAGACGCATTCAGGATGGAGAAGAGAGTAGAGCGGGACTTAGAAGAGCTGAGGAGAGTTGCTCAGCAGGGTGAAGCAGTAGCCCAGAAGCACCCCTGAAGACTTCCATCAGTGGGGAATGGCGGATGGCTCCAGTGGCTAGGCTCTCAACGCGCAACACAGCACGCGATGTCCAGACCCTGGGAGCTGCATGAGGCAGCTTGGGTCAGAAACCTCTGGCATGCAGCCAGAGAGACAGTGCACAGGCTGGTGCACAGAGCAGGATCTTTGAAGCCCCTTGGGTTCCTCAGGTCCCCAACCCCTGGCACGAGGCCAGGAGCTCGGTACAGGAGGTCCTGCACAGAGGGTCCAGGAGTGAACTGAGCCCCAGTGCTGCATGAGGCAGCCCAGGCCTCCAACCCATAGCAAAAGGTTGCGTCCAGGGAGCCAGACAGTGATCAAGCTAGTAAGCCAGAGGACAGGGCTGAGCCAGAGGCCCCAGAAGCCCTGCATAGTGGAGCCCCATTCCAGGGGACAGCAACCGCCGAAGCCCACCACAGGCGAGAGAGCAGCTTGGTACAGAGGGTGAGGGCCACCCTCCAGGCCTGGGAACCATGAGTTGCAGGGAAAAAGGATTCCCACAGGGGATGGGAAGTGCCCCTTGGTTAGTTAAGGGCTCCTGAAAGTGGAGGTCCTACTGGGATGGCCCCCCTGAAGTTACCAGTTTCCTTGAAGGGTTTGGGAGAAGGCCCAAGGGCATTGGAGTTTCCCCATGGGATTAAGTTTATCTTTGAGGTTATTGCACCGTAAATGGTGTATTGTCATGCTTTATATTTTGTGAACTCTCATGTTTATAAATTAGTAGAAGAGTAGTCTTAAATTTATAACTTTGACTAGGGCTCTGCTGGGACCCCCTTTCACTATTATTCACCTGTTTATTTTTATTTATTTGTGGCTTATTTATTGTTCACGTATACTTATCTATAGTTTATCTGTTGGTTATCTGTTTATTTTGGGGTTTATCTGTTTCAGATCAGATACTTACCTGTGACTTACCTGTATCTGGAGCACTGGTATAAGGTTTTATAGCATTTACCCAGGGGGTATTGCTTATGTGATTTGTTTGGATACATACATACATACATACATATTTATATATTGTACATATGTTTATATCCATGTTCTTTTCCTTGTGATAAGTTAATGTAAATAAATTTGTACATAGTTAAGTCCCCTGACTCGCCTGGCCTGGTTCTATAGAGACAGAGGGAAACTGAGTAGTCTGCAGTTCCCCCACAGCACACCTGTCAGCTAACAATTCCCTTCAATTGGGAGTATATATCCAAGTACACTTGGGCTACACCAGAAAATGGAGCATGTTTGTTGGGTGTGCTTCCTCATTCCAAAGAGGCCTGACCTGCAATAACACTCCACTCCTGGCTAAAAAAAACAAGGTCCTCCCAGAAAAAAAACATTTGCCCTGTCAGGTCAGGCACAGCATTTAAAGTTAAAAGTGATATTTTGGATGCACAGGATCTCATCCTTTTAAAACTTGTGCTCGCTCTTACTGTTTCCTAGTAAGCATAGGGCAAAAAAAATTAAATACCCTGAAATAAGAACAAAGTTATAATGGAAAACTTCTGATGCTTCAAGTCTTTGTTCAAGACAACTGTCATCAAGCTAGGCTTGCAAAGACTTTTAATTCTGCAATTAGACAGATAAAACTTTGCCGTAGTGCTCTCATGATAACGTAGGACCAGACAAAGCCTTCAGAATCCTTGATTCTGTAGGACTAGGGGAAAACAGACACAGACGCAAGCAGGTGTTGTCAATTTTTGCAAAATTACGGGACGTTAACCAGCCACCTGAACGGACACTGGGATTATTTGGCCCATGCTCAAGCCCATCACCATGTCTTTCTTGGTAGACGGAGTGCTTCATCACATGGGGTGCTGTGACACACAGGTGATACCTTCACAATCTTGAGTACATGGAATTTTCCAACCTGGTCATGCAAGATATATGTACATAGGTATGGCAATGAGAAGCTTCACAGGCACTGAGGATGCCGGGGGCAAACCCTGGTGTTCCCGGAGAGAGAGAGAAAGCACCCCGCACCCCAGGAAACTTATCATCGGGACGGGCAGGGGTGGAGCAGGAGCCACACGAACCAGTGTTTCGCCGGCTCTTCAAGCGGCTGCTTCCTGGGCAGGGTGGCAGCCAGCTGATTGCAGCAGCTGATGATGCCACCACGGGGAATTTAAAAACCTCACCAGAAGCCAGCAGGAGGGAAGAGGAAGCCAGCTGGAAGCACACCAGTCAGGTAGAGGCTCTGGGCACTGGCTGTGGCAGCCTGGAAGACACTGCCCCATGTCTGGCATCATGCTGGGGACGGACAATCCCCAGCCCCTCAACATTAAAGATTTCCAGAGGCGTCCCTCTTGGTGGAGGATGCCAGACACCTGTGGCTCAGGGACTGAGGCTCCAGGCATATCAACATCCCGGTGACGGGCCGGATTACCGAAATCAATGCCAGACCCCATATTTAAGGGGCCAACATAGATCGTTGGGGCAATGAGCAGAATACCTGAGTGGTTTGTGAGTGGATGGGATGTAGTGGAGGCAGAGCCCTGAGGAACACCTCAGCACACTTGTGAGTACTTGGGTTGATAGGGGAAGAGAACACCACTGAACCTCCTCCTTCTCTTCATATACCAACAAATTGTGGCAGGTGAGTTGGGGAACTCCAACCTAGATGGCGGTGTTGTACTCACAGCACCTACTCAAGGTGTTACAATAGGCAACCCACAAATTTTGCCAGTGACTTTTCATTAATCAGTTTCTGTTGGCCTAGAACTGCTTCCCAATGTCTCAGAAAACCAAGTCCAGCTGTATACAGGCAATGGAGCAGGAGGCTGATACCTCCAAAACCTGGAGCCCCAACTGGACACGGGAAGAACTGCAGGAATTAGTGGACATTTGGTCAGAGCCAAAGATCCAGTGGAGCAGCTGGAAAGTAGAAGGAATAAGACCGTGTGTGCCACCATTGCAAAACAAATGCAGGTGTGAGGGCACAACTGGGACTGGACCCAGTGCCAGTGCAAGATCAAGGCCCTGAGATGTGCACTTCATCGAGCCAAGGATGAAAACTCTCGTTCTGGGGCAGGGCGCACAATTGCTCCTTTCTACAACCAGCTACCCATCATTCTCTCCAAGGATATGGGCAAGGCTTCCTGTCTGCAGTCTTTAGGGACTGGCATTGTGCCGGAGAAGAACACACTGACCGAAGCAACTTCTCCTGAGCAGGAAACCATCAGCATGTTGCAGCAGTGGGGAGACTGCTCCATGGTCCCAGATGATGAGGACTTCCAAGAGGAGCAGTATACCTTGACCTTTACCCCAGTGTCCCCCCAGTTCCACAGACTAATACGGATGATGAGCAGGATGATGAAATGCCCTCCTATTTTCAGCGCCGATTGCTACCCTGGCTGCTGCTTCTGCTGGTGACAACCACCACAGCCACTGCAGAAGAGAAGAACACAGACAACTTATGAAGCCTGAGAATGACACCTGACGCTACTTCTTTCAAGACAGTTGCATTGTCTCAACTGGCAATGCTGGCAATGTCTCACTGCCACGTGGCTATCACTACTGCCTGCCTGCCTGCCTGAGAGCCTGAAATAAGTATTATCCTTAGATTCATAATACTGAAAAAAAGTTGAGAATGAGCATGATGATTAGTGCTGATAATGGTAGTAAACAGTGCATAAAAATTTAATCCTCTCTCCTCCATGACATACATAGTTTCTCAACAAAAAAAAAGTCCAGTATTGTGTGAATATAAAAGCAACTAAATATGCACGTGAAATAATAATTTTAAATTTGTAAAAATTATATTTCATTCTAATAATTACATACTAGTATTTATCAATAATTAGAATGATTTTATCTCTGGTCAGGGTGAGAACTGTCTGTGAAACATGATGTGTATGTCCTACTTCCAGGGCTGACTATTGCTCAGCCTCCCAACCTACACTGTGCAAGATTTTGAAATGCTGAAAAATTACAAATGTTCAGGTAGTCCAAGCAGCTACTTACTCAAATATGCTTCATTAACTGTTTTGAAAGATGCTGGATGCAATGTTCCTTTTCTTCCCTGTAGTATATGACTGCTGCATACTCAACTGGTACAAAACATCTTGGTGTACTCTCAAGATACAAAAGAGTACAAAGTCATGGCTAGGTGCTGGGCAACAATTCGCTGACTGTTGCACACTCTATTCATTTTGTCCAGCAGATACAGCAAGAGAATTAGCATGAACTATTGGTATTAAGGTAATGTCTTTTCCTAATGGTAATCAATAACAATAATAATAGTATTTCAGGCAGCTGCCTTTCTCAATCTTCCTTGCTGTCTGCCTTCTTCAGGGGCTTAACCCAAGATCTGCAGTGCTGATCTGGGCATGCTTGGTGGGTGCCTATTGCCTAATGATTGTGCTATTTTGTATCTGGTCAAGACAATGAGCCCAAGTAGGTCTGTCTACAGTACTGATTACATTAATAATAATAAAAATAGTAATAATCATAAATGATGATAAGAACACTCTAGCCACCATATCATAGTAGTGATTGCACTCTGTTGTGGCTTGTGGAGCCTAAACATCTCTGGTCTGGTCAGCTTGCTCAAGTTTAAATACTATATATAGCTAATCAGAAATAATCAGAGTAATCGCCTGGTGGGTTTTAGCACCTGGAGTGGTGGGTGAAGGCCCTCTTTCCTACTGCCTGCTCGGCATCAGGGCCTTTTTTCTAGTTGAGGTCCCACCTTTTAATACATTCTGATCCCATGCCTTTTAATAGCATTCTATCTTGACAATGGCCCTCTTCCTTACTGCCTAGTGGGTCTTAGCAGCTGGGGTAGTGGGCAAAAGCTGCTGTTTGTTGCTGCTGACGCTGTGCTGTGCAGGGGGCTGGGTGCAGCACAGGGGGCTGGGCACAGGGGTTGAGGGGGGGGGACACATAACAGACTGGAGGTGGTGGTGGTGGTGGTGGTGGTGGTATGTGCACTGCCACTACTGCAGGAGTAATACACCAAGCTGTGCATGAGGGTTGGGCAGGTATTAGCTTGGTCCTCCATTTTTTTCTTTCTGTATGAGGACTGCATTTCCCATACATTCTGATGAAGTGACTATGCTATAAATAAGCATTCACAAAGCATGCAATCACACAAACACAAGCAAGGAAAAATTGCAAACACACAAACACAAGTACAGAAAGCATGAAAACAAATACAAAAAACAAACACAAAAATGCAAAAAACACAAACACAATAACACAAAGACAAAAACAAATATAAAGATTCATGGAGAAATACTGCCAATGTCAAGGTGCTGGTGAATCAACCAACTAGATTCATGAAACACAAAGGGAAAAACACAAACCACACAAAAACAAAACCACAAACACAGAAAAATACAATGCAAGGCTTCATAAAACACTTCAGAAAAAAACAGCTGACTCTCAAAAGCCCCAAACTGACTATTACAGATCCCAAACACTGAGAATTTGACCTACAGAAATTTTAATTTTTTAAATACTTATTTTGAATGACTTATTTTGACTTACTTTGAATTATAAAAAATAAGTCTTTGTTGCATTAGTTAACATATTAAAATTATTCCATGCTAGCTAGTTGTGACTAAAAGCTATTAAGTTATGCAAATGCGAATGTAGAACAAACTATGGAGTGTCCTGCTTGCTCAGTGTCAGTCTCTCGTTTGGGGGGGGGGGGGGGGGGGGTCTTTGTTTGTTTTTTGTATATTAT
>NW_005842301.1:586993-587379 GCF_000455745.1 Alligator sinensis | reverse complement strand
AGAGTAGGACCCCCCCCCCCCCCCCCCCCCCCCCCCGCCAGTCTGTCTATGAAAGAAAAGACGCCAGTTCAGGAACTGTATGAATTTCTAAACTATTTCAACATTAAAATGGTGCTCTGGTTACACACATTTTTCTCATTAAAAAAAACCCTCCATTAATTGTCTCTGCCCTGCAGGGGTGCCTGCCACAAACTATGGGCTACCACTGCCCAAATTCTGTTGGGATCTCCTGTCTGCTGAATGTCCTGCAGCAGGGGGGCCTGGGTGGAACTGTAAGTACTTCTATGCTTGTAGGGAGAGACTGTGGGTGGGTGTGTGGGTGTGTGTGCAGGGAGGGACTATGGGTGCGTATGTGTAGAGAGGGACTGTGGGTGGGTGGGTGGGTG
>NW_005842301.1:579405-586915 GCF_000455745.1 Alligator sinensis | reverse complement strand
GCCGTGCAGCCAGTCGCGGAGCATAAGCAGCAGTGCAGTGGCGGCCACTGCATGCAAGCCCCCTTTCCACCCCCCGGCCAGGAGGCATGTATGTGGCCCACACACAGTGGTGTCCACCGCACGGCCACTGCCACTTTGTGCCATTTGCCCACAAAGCTGTGCGAGTGACTGTGGGAAGGTAGCACATGGAGCAGTGGCAGAGTTGCAGTGACGGCCTCTGTGTGCAAACCCCCTGTCAGGCTGGCTGGCATGTGTGTGGCCCGCAGAGTGGCACCTCTGCCCTCACCCCCTGGCCCTGCTCCTGGGAGTGGGCACAGGGGCATGCACCCCCGCTTCTTGATCTACCCCCCAGCACTCTCCCTTTCCACCCCTGCCCCGCCCCTTCCCCCCACACACACTTACTTGCTGGGGTGGGTGTGGGTTTGGGTGGCTGCATGTCTGTGCCTGCGTGTCTGTGGGTCTGGGGGCCTCTTGTGAGGGGCATCAGGAGGGCTGTTGAGGCTGTGGGGGGGAGTGCAGGGCACCAGCAGAACTGGGGGGGTTGGGGGCCTTTTATTTTTATCACGGATTTGGGGGTTTTAATCAGAGAATTTGCAATTTTTAATCAGAGAAAATCAGGATCCCTGCTGATCACAAATCTCGCTCCCCTCTGACATTTAAAAGCCCCAATTTTGGGACCCCATGTGTTAAAATTGTGTACCAAAACACCCAGTTTTTCTCTTTTTTATTTTAAAATGCATTCCCTCCCCTTCCCCAACCATTTCTGGCTTTTTCTCTCCCTCTCTATTCCCTATAAATAAGTGAGATAAGACATAGGATAAGCTTCAGCATTTTATTTTTGTATCAGGTTGTATTTGTTTTGTTTTTTCTCCTTTATATTGTATAATTCTGTTTATATTGATTTTTACTGTTCTATATTACTGTTTTACTGATACTATATGATTTAGGCCTATATATGTAAGTTAGCATAAATCACGTCAAGTTTCCATTTTGTTTGTCAAGTCTCCATCTTGTCCCCATGCCCTGTTATGTAACCTATGACTCTGTACCCACCTGGCTTTGTACATCTTGTCCCAGGCTTCCGTAATTCAAGTGCTCGCCAGTACTCGCTTTGCCATAGCAGATGGCCTTACGGGAGATCTTCGCACGCGCTGCAAGCTGCCCCTTCTCGCCTGTCACGACTTTGAATCTTTCAGTGGGTGGGGCTTCGTGCGGCGCGGTTGCCCTCGTTGGCCACCTGCAACTTTGATGTCTTCCGTGAGGCTCCTCCACCCCTGCAACTCGCCCTTTACCCAGCCCGGCGGGTCCTGGTTGCTTCCATGACCGACCTCACGCTCCCCTGAATTCCCAAACAATGAGCCCTACTGCTCAGTCTTCCTGCCTCCCCTCCACCTCAACCCCTTCTGACACGGGGGAACATAAAACACCCTTCTCAACTCAAAAAACAAACTTAATGAGTCCCAAGAGAGGCATCACCCAGCCCCTATTGGGCTTCCTTGTGGAGCACAGATAGCCCCTCTACACCTCCGCTTGTTGACAGAGCCTCTTGTATGTGGCCCCGCTCTGTGGCCTTGCTCCACCTACCCAGGTTCAGAGCTACTCTCCCTCCTGTTTCCTGCTGTCGTGACCCTCTCTCTGGATCTCCTTGGAGCTGATGCCCTCTCTCTGGGTTTTCACCTTGGAGTTGCCCTCTCTCTGGGTCTTTGCCTTGCAGCTGCCCTCTCTCTGGGTCTTCCCAGATCAGCAGCCCTCTCTCTGGGTCTTCCCAGAGCAGCAGCCCTCTCTCTGGGTCTTTGCCTCATGGCTCCCCTCTTTCTGGGTCTTCCCAGCGTGGCTGCCCTCCCTCTGGGTCTTCCCAGGTCCATTCGCCTCCCCACGCCCTGGGTGCTCCTACCAGCTCGTCTCCAGGCTTGCCTGCAGCTGTTACTTTGGCTCCGGGCGCTGCCTTGCCACCGGGTTCCTCCGCCCCTCCGCAGCCAGCGCGCGTAGTCTCCTCCGGCGTCCCGTGCCTCCGGATAGCCTCACCGACCAGGCCCTCTCCTGGTGTTCATGCTCCCTCGCTCCCTCTCACTGCCGGCCCTTTTGTTTCTGCTAGCCGGTGATTGGGGGTGACGTCATCCGCTGGCCACAGCTGACTAAAGGAGCGGTCAATGCCTCGCACGGGCTTTCCCCGCTGTCCTCGCTTCTCCTCCCGTCCTGCTGTGAGTAATTTTTCTTTCTTTACTTTCACTTTCCCTGTTTCACCTCCGGCTCCTAGCCCTGGGGTTCCCCTTGTGGGCTTGGGAGTCCCCCCCCGGTTTCCCTCTCCCTGCGACAGACTTATACCTACTCCTCCTATGTAACTTGGTTCCTGAATGAATGGGGATGAATGAGGGTGCTTGAGAGACAATGGCAGTAGATCTAAAAATAATTACCTCTAAATGACCGAACCATCAAAACCAATACCTGGATCAACGACCCAGTCATTGGAACCACCCTCAGCATTCAAGCAGCAAAAGATGAGGAAACCCACCATTGTGCCAAGGCAGCACATGCTCAGTAAGAACACCTGGAACCCTTTAGAACAGGACTGACACTGCCTGGACATGCCCTCCTGTAACAGGGGGCCTGCTCAGGGCTGATCTCAGTGTGGCCTGCCCACCTGTTTCTGAGCTAACCACCAGCCTTCTCACCTGCCATGCCTTGTTGGTAATTAGTTAAATGATGTAATTAGTTAAATAATGTAATTAAGTGGAAGGCTGCCCATTTTCTGCCCCAATGTCAGGGGGCGCTATCTGCAGCTCCATTCCTCCTCTACACCGCAGCCCAAGCCTCGCTGATGGTATTTGATAATTCCTCTTTATGTTGGGGTCTAGGCCACTGTGGGCCTACCCCTTTTTCTCTCTCTAGCTAGGCCTGTCAGTCAAAAAACCCCCAAAAACAAAAAACCCCAACTTATCAGGATTTGACTCCCAGGCTCTAGCTCTCAAAAAAACCCTCACTCAGGCTCTTGCCCCTCTGTGACGCTGGGGTCTGCTCACCCCTAAATACTGCACTGTCTCTGATGCTGGGGTCAGCTTACCCCAAAATTCTGTGTCCACTCTGGCGCTGGGGTCGGTGCACCCAAAATGCTGCGCCCTGTCTGGCACCAGGGTCCCCACACTGCAGTGGGCCCCCAATGAGGCCTCCTCCTTCCCCAAAATAGCCTCACACCAAACCACTGGTTGTTAAACATTGAACATGGGAGGCAACATGCCTGCTTACTTTAGATGATCATGAGGATGGCTCTGGTCATGGTGTAGTCTTCTGACAGAGACTGCAGCCACAGCACGATAGTCACTGGGAGTCCACCTCCCTGCTGCCCCTCTGGCCTTCTCCCCTCGCCATTTGTAGGATCCTGGACTTCTTCCTGTCACCTGACTGGCTGGCAGGGCTTGAGCCTTAACCCCTCCTTGACCGGCCGGCCATAACTGGAAGGTTCGGGACTTAAGGGGGCCACCCTGTCTCTCAGTAACAGGGTTAGGGTTCCCTGTTACACCTCCCCATAGGAGATCATAGGTAGTCTAGTCTTCCAACAGAGACTGCAGCCACAGCACGATAGTCACTGGGAGTCCACCTCCCTGCTGCCCCTCTGGCCTTCTCCACTCGCCATTTGTAGGATCCTGGACTTCTTCCTGTCACCTGACTGGCTGGCAGGGCTTGAGCCTTAACCCCTACTTGACCGGCCGGCCATAACTGGAAGGTTCTGGACTTAAGGGGGCCACCCTGTCTCTCAGTAACAGGGTTAGGGTTCCCTGTTACACCTCCCCATAGGAGATCATAGGTAGTCCTGCCCCATAAAAAGGGGTAGTGATGACTGACTCTTTGGGATGCCCTCTCCATCTAGACCAGCACCATGCCACACCACCTATCTACCCAGAGGCCCTGCCAGCAACCCCCCTCTGGACAACACCTGCTGGACAAGGACCCCTTCCCAGCCTGGATAGGTAGCTATCACCCCCACCTTCTTCAACCAAGGACTTGGACTCTGTTTCTCTTCCCTACCTGGACTCCAACCCTTCCACTGAGTCTCTTTCTCTTGCTGCCATTGTGAGTGCTTGTGTGTGTGTGTAGGAGCCAATAACTTCATGGGGCTGTGTAGTGTGTTGTCTGTTTAATAAACCTATTATTCTGAAACCCTGAGTTGGGTTTTTGTCTGTTTTCTGACTGTTTCCTCCTTGCCACCACTTATCTGCCCCCACAACTCCCAGCTATCTGCCTCAGTTTCTAGCCCCAAGCTCCCATGTTTCTTCCTCAGTTTCTTTCCTGGCTGTCTGCTCCTTGCCACCAGGCTTTTCCCCTCGCACCAGTGACCTTGAGTAACCCTGGGGCCACTTGACCTTAAGTAACCCCAAGCCTCAGTTCCTCAGCCCAGCTTCTCTCTAGTCTACTGGTTCTAATCCCAGTTCCAGCAACTTTCACTCCTTACACTTTCTCTCACCTTAACCTTCCCTCAGGTACCCCAAACATACACATACATACCATACCACCCAAGTTAGGAACTCACCTGTGTGTATGTGTAGGTGGGTAGTATGCATGTAAACTGGTGAATATACACATATATATGTCATTGTGTGCATGATATATGAATTAGTGATCCATGTATGTGTACAGGGTGTGTGGGTATTGACACCTGATTGTTGTCTAATTTTTGGTGTGTATGTACTTTAATTGGTGATAGGTATGCATGTGCCTAGGCTGGTTTGGATGTGTATGTGCCTGAGTTGGTAGTGTGTGCGCGTGTGTGTGTGTGTGTATGCACCTAATTCATAGATTCATAGATTATAGAGTTGGAAGGGACCCAATGGATCATCATGTCTGACCCCCTGCCCCTGGCAGGAAAGAGGACCGAGGTCAGACGACCCCAGCCAGGTGATTGTCAAGCCTTCTCTTGAAGACCTCCAAGTTAGGTGACAGCACCACCTCTCTTGGAAGCCCATTCCAGACTCTGGCCACCCTTATTGTAAAAAATTTCTTCCTAATGTCTAACCTAAATCTACTCTCCACTAGTTTGCACCCATTATTCCTAGTTACTCCCTGAGGCACTCTGGTAAACAGCACATCCCCAATTCCCTGCTGTCTTCCCCTGATAAATTTATAGGCAGCCACAAGGTCACCCCTCAGCCATCTTTTGTATAGGCTGAAGAGATCCAGATCTCAACCTCTCTTTGTAGGGTCTTTCACGGAGACCACTAATCATGCGGGTGGCCCTTCTCTGAACCCTTTCCAGATCCTCCGTGTCCCTCTTGAAGTGCGGCGCCCAGAACTGGACACAGCACTCCAACTGTGGCCTGACTAGTGCTGCAATAGAGGGGGAGCATCACCTCCCTCAATCTGTTGGTCATGCATCTGCTAATACACGACAAGATGCGATTGACTTTCTTGATGGCCTCATTGCACTGCTGGCGGCTCATGTTCATCTTGGGGTCAACTATGACTCCAAGATCTCTCTCAGCCTCTGAGCTGGTGAGGACATCCCCCAACTTGTAGGTGTGCTGGGGATTCCTCCTTCCTAGGTGGAGTACCTTACTCTTTTTTTTTTCTTGAATTGCAGCCTATTATGTTCTGCCCATTGATCTAACCTGTCCAGGTCGGCCTGTAACTGCTCCCTGCCCTCTGGTGTATTAACTTTGCCTCATAATTTGGTATCATCTGTGAACTTGGAGAGGGTGCTCAACACACCCTCATCCAAATCACTGATGAAGATATTAAATACCAGCCCAAGGACCAAACTCTGTGGGACCCCACTGCCCACCTCCTTCCAGGTTGAAAATGACCCATCAACCACCACTCTCTGGGTGTAGTCCCTAAGCCAGTTAGCTACCCGCCTGACTGTGTAGGCATCCACTCCACAGCCCATTAGCTTCCCTATGAGGGTAGGATGTGAAACTGTGTCAAAGGCCTTCCTAAAATCCAGGTAGATGACATCGGCCTCTGCTCCTGTGTCAAGGCAGTGTGTGACCTGGTCATAAAAGGCTGTAAGGTTTGTCAGGCAGGATCTACCTGCAATGAACCCATGCTGGTTTCCATTCAGCATAGTTTCCCCTGCTGGGCTTTCACAAATATGCTCTTTGATGATTTTTTCTAGTATTTTCCCAGGGATAGAGGTAAGACTGACTGGCTTAAAGTTACCTGGCTCCTCCCTTCTCCCCTTCTTAAAAATGGGCACCACATTGGCCTTTTTCCAGTCCTCAGGGACCTGTCCAGAGCACCATGAGAGCTCAAACAGCTGTGCCAGTGGCTGAGCAATGACACTGGCCAATTGATTTGTGTGTTTGTATATGTACAATTGTGTCACACCCTCCTGTCTAACAGCGCGATATTGAGATCCTGAGAATTGGCCTGACCCCACAGGGCAACAACTGGATCAACAGGAACAATTGTTTCCTCAACCTCAGGCTTCTCTGAAGGAGGTTCAAATCCACTTAAATGGCATGAATATCTCACATTGCACCTGTATGTGCTCTCTTGATTGGAACTACCCATAAGGGTTGGGATGAATAGGTAAAAATGTGGCAAGAGGCCAACCATGTAAATACAGTAAAAAGGGAATTAAGTGATTGGATTGCACCTGTGAGAACAGGAGTCTCATTAACTGATGCTGCAAATATAGAAGTTCTTGCTAATAAACTGCCATATACCACTGAAAATATAGGGAAAATGGGAACTCCATTAACAGCATCTTTGAAATCAGTTAAGTGAGGAACAACAGTTAATAAGTAAAGTATTTACTGGGTGGGAAGGGCTCATAGGAAGGGATGAAGGGTTAATGATGCCTGATGTACAGTCCCTCCAAAATAATGACTCATTGGCTTCAGCGTGTGAACAAGCTCAGACTCTCACCCAAAACGTAATCATAGGACTGATTCGGCAAGACGTGGCAGGACAAATTCCCATGGAGGCAGTCAACCTGATCTGGCCCCATGTAACAGAGGAAGAATTAGCCCTCCAGCCCTGGTGCAGGTTAGTTAACACTTCATACAATCACTACCAGCAGAGTTTGCAGTTTTTCCTGATAACTGTGGCAGGCAAGGAAATTAGAACAATTCACCCAGCAGCCCCACTGGGATTACAGATTAATGATGACTCAGTAGTGTACTCCAGAGATCATAACACTTGGGCCTGGCAGAAAGATAATGTATGGAACACAGTGAATGTAAAAGGGTGTAGGAAAACAAAAGATTTGGATTATATCTGTGAAGACCAAGCATTGGAGGAACATGATGAATGGTTCTTCCCCCAACCTAGGAATAAGTCTCACTGTTTCTTTGATATTATCCAGGAAAGGGAATCTGTTATGTTTATGTTGGTAAAGTATGTGTGTGTGTGAGAATGAGATGTGATATTGTACTGATTAACGGGCATTGGATTCAACCCATGGTGCCTTATGTTAATCGCTGTTTCTGTAATGTAACCACCATTTGACTGTGCCTTCGAAGGGACTGTGGGTGGGTGTGAGGGGGTGTGCGCAGGGAGGAACTCTGTGTGTGTA
>NW_005842301.1:569530-579165 GCF_000455745.1 Alligator sinensis | reverse complement strand
GTGGGTGGATGGGTTGAATTATGGGTGGGGGGGTGTGTATGGAGGGAGGGAGTGTAGGTGGGGGTGTAGGGTGGGAGTGTTTGTGGGGGGTGCAGAGAGGTACTCTGTGTGTGTGTGTGTGTGGAGGGACTGTGGATGTGGTGGGTGGGTGTGCAGGTAGAGACTGTCTGTGTGTGTGTGCAGGGAGGGACTGTGGGTATGTGTGTAGGGAGGGACTCTGTGTGTTTGTGCATGTGTGTGTGTGCGCGCGTGTGTATGGAGGGACTATATGGGAGGGGCTGTGTGTAAGGAAGGACTGTGGGTAGGTGGGTGCATAGGGAGGGACTCTGGATGTGAATGTGGGTGTGTGTCCACAATCCCTACATACAGACACACAGCCACTAACAGTCCCTTCCTATACACCCACCCACCCACAGTACCTGCCTACACCCACACACAGTCCCTCCCTGCACACACACACGCCCACACACAGTCCCTCACACCAACACATAGTACCTCTCTACACACACCCACACTCAGTCCCTCCCTACACACCCACACACAGCCCCTCCCTACACACTCACACACACCCACACAGTCCCTCCCTACACACACACACCCATGCACAGTCCCTCCCTACAAACGCACACATCCACAATCCCTCTCAACACACCCACACATGGGCCTGGGTACAGAGGACAGGGCTTAAACTGGTCCTGGGTATGGACCAAAAACTACACCTTACTGGGGTTTGGGGTCATGGTAGTAGGACTGGTCATGGCAGAGCAGCCTGTAGAAAGTGCCACCGGGACCAAACCCTGGGTAAGGATGAATCTGAGGTGCCCTAAAACCTCAGCCCCTGCTGCCTTGCAAGTTACCCCTTGAAGTGGAAAAGCTTGAGGAGCTGACCCTGACTTAAAAGCAAGAGCAGGACCACATGGTCTAGGCCCAGGCAAGAAGCTGAGGAAGAGCAGGACCACATGGCCCACCTTTAAAAGTGTGAACCCAGCCTACCAACTCATGTCTTAGTCTCCTTTAGGCAGGGAGGCTACAGAAAAAGGGGACAACTGAATTCTTAGGACAAAGGATGAAAAACAGGGATGGGAGTGCAAGTCAAAGGTTCAAAACAAATGTACCAAGTGGGAACACTGAGCAGAGCACATCAGACAGCACCCACTTACCTTCAAATGCATCCAAGAAGCCAGTGGACACTGCCCAGTGGTACTCTGCTTGGAGACAGGAACGGATCAGGGAAAGGAAAATGGCTCCACAGTCCCCGGGGACCCTCCTGGCCAGAGACTCCTTCCTGGTTAAGTACACAGCAAGCTTGGCCAAGGCCAGGAGGAGGTTGACCAGGAGGTTCTGGGACTTGGTGGGGCTACAGATGGGGAGTGTGTAAATAAAAAGGTGTGTGGAAAAGTGCAACCAGAACCTCAGTAAGAGGTTCCAGAGAAGAAGGTACAGGGGCTGCAGCATGGTGCACTCTAGGTAGGCATGCACCAGGGTCACCCCCCATCCACAAAAGGGACAGGTGTCAGGGGCATCCATGAAGCTTACCTGATACATGCCTGTGGCAATGGCTCCATGGAGGAACTACCAGCTGAAGCCCCCGGTGGTGCACGGGATCAAGGTGGAGTACAGACTTGCCCACCAGAGATCCTCAGCTTCACCCTCAACCAGAGTATCCCCCCAGTTAGTGTCTGGGCAGAAGTAAGGGCAGAATGATAGATGCTACAGCATGTGAGCTATAGAGCTAGCAGCGATGTAGAGCTGGCAGCGATGCATGGAATGGAAACAGACATGAACGGCACATGCCCCCAGTGGCTGGGGGTCACGGCTGCACCGGTGGTGGTGGGAGCCTGGCGGTGGTGAGCAGGGAGCTCCTGCAGATGCCACCAGCACTGTCGCGGGGGGGGAGTGGCAAGAGCCGACCATGGGTCGGCAACCACCCGCAGGCACTGGCAGCAGTGTTGGCAGTGGCCAGGGGCGATCAGGGACTGACTGGGGCAATCAGGGTGGCGAACAGTGACCGCTCACAGGCACCACTAACAGTGCTGGTGGCGCCTTTTTGCAGGAGGTGCAACGCCATGCGCAGGGAGTGCACATGCACCTGCATGCACCCGCTACGTGTCACCCCTGGAAACAGACCGGCTTTGTGTCCTCCAGCCTACTCAAATGGTGAGGTGGGGAGTGCCCTGGGACTAGCCGAGGCAAGGGCCCCAGGGTGAGCTCAGGTGGGCTGGGGGTTACAGGGAGGTAGGGACTGCCCCCACGTAGGACCTGATCAATGTAGGCAAGGGCAGCAGGGGACAAGGCAGCCTTGGCCTCCTGGACTAGGTGGCAGGCCGCACGCATCATGGGCAGCTCCATGCACTGGGCCAGCACAGCAGGATCCACCCACCCCTCCTTGGCATAGTCCCGGAGGTCTCCGATATGGGTGATGTGAGCCAGAAGTATCCTCTGGAGCACCCAGGGCAGGCAAGACCGTGACCAGAAGTCTCCAGAGGCCCAGGAAGCGATTGAGAGTGAGTGGGACCAGGAGTGTCCAGAGGCCCAGGGAGGGACCAGGAAGAATAGAACCAGAAGGGTCCAGCAGCACAGCAAGGGGCCAGGAATAGTGTAGTGGGACAAGAAGGATCCATTGGCCCAGTGAGGGGCCAGAAATAGTGTATGGGGCATAGGCAGAGGGAGAACATGGTATTTTTTGGGGGAGGGCTGAGTGTGTGTATGCATGTGGTCCCCCCCTCCCCACAAGAAAGTCTACAGAGGAAGAGGCAAGGGGAGGGGGAAGAGCCATGGGGAAGAGTAGGGCTGGGGCTGCGCCAGGCTGCACTCAGGTCAGGCATGGTTGTGTGGTAATCAGAGCCCAGTGGCTCCTCCAGGGGCATGGGCTGGCAGCTCCCACCTCTACATGCACTGCAAGGGAGCCAGAAGAGGGGGGGCATGATCCTCCACTTGGTTCCCCCATGCTGCACCCCTGGATGAGCTGCTGGGCTCTGATTGCCCCATGACCTGGCCTGGGCTGGCTCATGGGACAATTGGAGCACAGCGGCTACTCCAGAGGCATGGCACCAGGGAGCCAAGGGTGGGGACATGTGCCCCCTCCCAATCTTTGCACTGGGCAAAGATGGGCTGCAGCTGCGTGCTGGGCTCAGATTGCTCCCAGCCTCCACACCTCGCTACCACTGCTTTGACAGCAGTGTGGTGCAGTGCCATGTGCCTTGCTGCAGTGGTGGGACTCGCATGGCACCATACCCTGCTGCTTTTGAAGGCAGCAGCAAGGCGTGGAGGCAGGGAGCAGGCATAGCCCAGCTCACAGGTGCAGCCTGCCCTTGCCCTGTGCAAAGATTGGGCGGGGGCATATGTCCCCGCCCCTTGGCTTCCCAGTGGCAAACTGTGCCATGCCCCTGAAAGAGCCACCAGGCTTCAACTGTCCCATGACCTGGCCCGGCCAGGGTCCCATTCACTGTAGGGTCCTGCCCCTAACCCCTGACCTTTGTTGGCTACAAAGAACCAACTTGCAGGATCATCGTAAAATTCTAGTTTATTATTATTAGACGGATGCAAAAATCAGATCATAAACATTGGGACTGATGCACGCACACTCATGCACGTGCTAGCTACGAAGACTAAGCACCGGTGTCAAGATATACCTATCCCCAAGCATTGGAGTCCGCTGTCAATGGCCAGTTGAGGCTTCTTTCAGTGCGATATTGCTTCAGAAGGGGGTCACTGGCTGGTCCTTCTGGCTGGTCAGGCAGGGTGCTGGTCAGGTCAAAGAGGGCGCCATTGGAGGTCATTCTTCACTGCCTTTTATCCCTCTCTGGCAGACTTTGGTGACTCCCCAATTTTTGGGCTTACCCAATCCAGGAGTCATTGACCTCATGGAACATCCCCCTTGGTGGTTGCTGCATGGCAGCTGTCAGCTCCAGGGGTCACATCTGCAGGTAAGTGCAGTCTTGGGAGTCCGTTGCTAAAGTTTGATTAATTCACTGCTATGATGAATAGGGCTCTGGGGGCGGTTGATCAGGGGGGTATTCAGTCCCAAGAGTTGGTCTTCGGCATTGATTAGTTCAAACCGGGGCTTCTGTACCTTTAACAGTGAAGTTTCAGGGAGTTCCTGGCTCTGGCTTGTTCCTTTCCTCTCATTAGTCTGTGGTTTCGTAGGTGTTAATTGCCACTCATTAATTTGTTATCCTGGCTAGCTACTATGTTATGCAATCTATCAAGATTCATTCAGGGACCCACTCAATACAGAGAAGCTGGGGTTCAATTCCCACCCTTGCTAACATTGTTACATGGTACAACTTACTTTCAAACTTAAAGTACATTTGTTACAAAGTTAGAAAGCATAGAATATAAAACATAAAAGGGTGCAATGCCATGGCACATACAACAAATAGGCCAAATACGATGAGGGGTGAGGGGAACATACTGATGCAGAATACTATTTTATACCCATAAAAGTATCTACAAACTATATTTTAATTATAAGTACACCTTATATTCTATAAAAATAATAATAATACAATAAAAGAAGAAGGAGGAGGAAGGAAGAAAAGGTAGAAAAGAGAAATCATCCCCAAAAGGGGGCAAATACTGCAAAAGGGGCTTTTGCCATATGGAGGGGCTTATTCACATTGGAGTGGGGGGAGGGGCAGGCAAAAAAAAGGTTTCTTGCTACACCTTTGTCAGCTGAAGTCCCTCCCCTTGCCCTGGACATACTTCTTTTGGGATGAGGTGGGGTTTCTCATCTTGGAACTGGAAAAAAAATAAATCACATACTAAAAAATCAAACATCTACTATAACATATTTTCAGTTTATTTTTAAAAATATTTGGTGATTTATGTGTGTTTGTGTAGTGTATATAGAGATGATTGCATAATAGCTCAAAATAGTCTTACTCATATATTGTGCGTGGGGGTAAGGGGGTGTATGTGGGGGGGGTTGGAGAAGGGAGGTGGGGGATGTGTGGGAGCTGTAGGAGGGTGTGTGCGGGGGTGGGGGAGGTGAGGGGGTGGGGGTTGGTTCTTGTGGTCCCCAGAGTGTATGAGTCCCTGGAGCCATGAGTGGTGGCAGCAAGCAGGCCAGCCCTGCCTGACCCCATAGTGCCCACTTCCTACACTACCACCCAAGTCCTCAGTTGCAGGAACATGTGGGGCCAGGCCCAAATGGCCCCATGCTTCTGCCCGAGTCCATGGCCACAAGATGTGGCAGCATGCAGAGCCAGCCCTGCCCAGCCCCATAGCACGCAGCTCCCATGCTCCCACCTGAGTTCCCCGCCCCACATGGTGGCAGCATGTGGGGCCTCATAACATGCAGTTCCTTGCGCTTCCACCCCAGTCCTCAGCCGCACATGGTAGCAGTGTGTGGGGCAGGCCTTGCCCAGTCCCATAGCATGCAGCTCCCATGCTCTCACCCGAGTCCCTGGCCACACATGGTGGTACCATATGGGGCCAGCTCAGCCCCATAGCACACAGCTCCCCGCACTCATGGCCCCCATACCCCCTATGTGAGGCCCTGGCCCCTAGCCCACTGCCATCCTTACCCAAATTTCCACTCTCATAGGAAGGGAGAGCTGGGAAAGAGCCATGGGGTCTCCAGGCAAAAGTCTTTCCAGGCAGAAGCTTCTTCTCTCTATTGCCCCCTACCTTGGGGCTGGGGTGGGTCAGGCCAGGCTGGGTTAGGGGTTGGTTGCTTAGCTGCACCTCCTGCATGGAGGCATTGGCCTGGGATAATTCTTATGGGTTATGGAGGGGCCTGGCAGGCTCGATAGAACTGCCTGGCAGGCCAGACTCAGCCTGCAGGCATTATTTTGCCCACCCCTGGCTTAAGCTACAGCTCCCTGTTGTATAACAAACAGGCCTGTCTCCAACAGTACCTGGGGTAGACGCTAGATTGAGAGCATTGAACTAAATTGATCTACTTGGCATCTACCATTATTAGTTTAGAGATACCAGAAAAAATATCTCCAACCATTCTGTTCAACAGCAGTTCAACAGATCTGTCATCCATAAATTTGTGTCGTCTGTTTTCTTACCTTTCTCTTGCTAGTTTTAAATCTGTCTCCTATTAATATCAGCAGGTACTCATACTTCTAGTTTTTTGGGACTTGATGAACAACAGTCTCCTGTTAACTTGGTCCTCACCCTTCATGATTTTATAGACCTCTATCATATCTCCTCCTCAGACCTCTCCTTTCCAAACTCAAGATTCCTAGCCTTGTTAGTCTCTCCTGGTATGGTAACTGCTCCATACACCTGGTAATTTTGGTTGCCCTTTCCTGTGCCTTTTCAAATTCTACTACATCATTTTTAGATACAGAGACAAAAACTACACACAGTATTCAAGATGTGTGCACACCATGAATTTGTATAATGGCATGATGATGCTCTTTGTTTTGTTTTCAATTCCCTTTTTCATGAAAAAAAATTATTGGATTTTTTGGTCACTGCTGTACATTGAGCTGATGTTTTTAGAGAACTATACGTAATGACTCCACAGTCTGTTTCCTGACTTGTAACAGCTAGTTCAGAACCCAGCATTGTGGATGTATAGATGAGGTTACTCTTCCCCAGGTGCATTACCTTGCACTTAACACTGTAGTTCATCTACTATTTTTCTGCTTGCTCACTCAACTTGTTAAGATTTTTCTGCAGCTCCTTTCCTTCAGCTTGGGACTTGACTTCCCAGAATTATTTAACATTATGTGAAAACTTGGGGATTTCACTATGCACCCCCATTTCCAGACGGTTGATGAAAATCTTGAATACAATAGGACCCTGCACAGATTCCTGTATGGCCCCATTTTTTACCTCCCTCCATCCTGAAAAATGTCCATTTAGCCCTACCCTTCATTTCTTATATTTTAACCAGCTCTCAGTCCACAAAAGAACCCTTCCTCCAATCCCATGGCAATGCAGGTTTTTGTTGTTTTTTTTTTAAATAAACCTGTGGTACGGGGCTTTGTTGAAACCTTTTTGAAAGTCCAAAAATATTATGTCAACTGGATCTCTCTTATCCACATGCTTGTTAAGACCCTCAAAGAAATCCAGCAGATTGATGAAGCAGGATTTTAATTTACGAAAACCATGCCCTCCCAGTAGATCATATTTGTCTGTGTGATTGCTGATTTTATTCTTTATTATAGGTTTTACCAACTTTCCAGGTGTGGAAGTGAGACTCACTGGTCTGTAATTTCCAGGATCACCTCCAGAGCTTTTTTTAGAAGATTCATGTTAAGTTGACAACCTGCCAATCCTCTGTTACAGAGGTCATTTGCAAGTATAGGTTATGCTCTATTGCCAATAGTTCTGCAATTTCTCCTTTGAGTTCCTACAGAAGTCTTGGGTGCATGGCATCTGGTCCTGGTGACTTACTAGCTTTGTGCAGTGGCAGTATCGTAGCCCATGAGGTCCAACCAAGGCACAATTATTGCTACTTTATTAATTTGTTCTAAAACTTAGAATCATAGAAAAATTATAAATCATATAAAATTAGGGTTGGAAAGTATCTCAGGAGGTCATATAGTCCAACCCCCTGTTCAAACCAGGAACATCCCCAACTATATCATTCCAGCCAAGGCTTTGCCTAGGCAAGTCTTAAACATCTCCAAGGATGGAGATTCCATAGCCTCTCTGGGTAACGTCTTCTGTTGTCACTACAATGTGATCTAACTCTTCAGACCTATCTACTGGGAAGGATTCATCTGACATGGGAATTTCCCCAATATCTTCTGTAGTAAACACAGGTACAAAGAATTCATTTAGCTTTTCTGCTATGGCCTTATCATCCCTGAGTGCATCTTTTATGTCCTGGTCATCTAATGGTCCTACTGATTCTCCAGCTCACTTCCTACTTCCAGTGTATTTTTAAAAATATATTAACTTCAGCATCTTATACTATACTCCTAAATTACTTTTGGTGTGTCTTATTCTGCTTTTACACTAGATCAGCCAGAGTTTTTGAGCTTCCTGGTTTTCCTAATTTGGGCATGCCTTCCATTTTTTTGAAGAATGTCTTTTTGCCTTGAATGGCTCCCTTAATTCTGCTATTAAACCAGGCAAGGGTTTTAATGGTCTGCTTGGTACATTTTTTGATTTGTAGTATATGCTTTTTCTGTGCCTCTAATACGGTATTTTGAAACAGCTTCCAAGCTGCCTGCAGGTCCCTTTATGTTTTTCACTGCTCCTTTTAACTTCTAACTAACTTCCTCATTTTTGTGTAATTTCCCTTCTCTAAAGTTGTATATCAGTGTGATGGACTTTTTTGTCTTGTTCCCTTCCTTTAGAACAGGGGTTGTCAGCCAGGGGTACGTGTATCCCTGGGGATACTTGAGAAAGCCCTAGGGGGTATGTGCGGCTAGGGACGGAGCACCACCATGCAGCGTCCCGCACAGGCACTACCTGACTGGCTGGACGTGGGGACTGGGGGAAGGTTGCATGCAGTGGCTGTCGCAGCTCCACGTTCAGCCCCGTGCCAGCCCCGCCCCCACCCCCACCCACTTGGCATCTGGTCATGTGCCACCCCCTTCCCACCCCCAGCTTGGTGTCCTGCTGCTGGGGATACACTGACCTAAAAAGGTTGAAAACCCCTGCTTTAGAATGCTGAATGTGATTGCATTATGGTTGCTATTATAGAGTGGCTTACCAATAGATACCTCTAGAACTAGGTCCTGTGTGTTACTCAGGTTTAGGTCTATAGGTCTAGAATTGTCAAAGAGCAAAACACATTGTCAAAGAGCAATACACATCCTCTGCCAGCAAAATGGGGTCAGAGGAGGGGCAAGCTGAAGTGCTCTGGGTCAAGATACAAGGGGGTCATGGGGAGAGGGATTTAACGGTCAGAGTCTACTACAGACCCCGCAACCAAGGGGAGGAGCTGGACCGGGAATTTTCGGGCCAGCTTGCAGAGGCACTTAAGGCAAGGGATGTAGTTGTCATGGGTGATCTAAATTACCCGGACATCTGCTGGGAGGAGCAGTCAGCCATGTCGGACCCTTCCAGGAGGTTCCTGGCCGAGATAGAGAACCTCCACTTAACCCAGGAGGTGCAAGTCCCACCAGAGGAAATGCCCTGTTGGACCTGGTCCTGGCCACAGGCAATGATCTGGTCAGGGGGCTCCGCACTGATTTTTATTGTTTCATATTTCATAGACATTAGGGCTGGAAGGGACCTTGGAAGATCATCGAGTCCAGCCCCCTGCCCAAAGGGCAGGAAGTCAGCTGGGTTCATAGGATCCCAGGAAGATGAGCATCCAGTTTCATCTTGAAGGTGTTCAATGTAGGCGCTTGAACCACCTCCGGTGGCAGGCTGTTCCAGACCTTGGGGGCTCGGACAGTAAAGAAATTCTTCCTTATGTCCAGCCTGAAACGGTCTTGTAGTAGTTTATGACCGTTCGACCTAGTTGTCATCCCTTGGGGCACTCTGGTGAACAAACGTTCCCCCAGATACTGGTGGTCACCCCTGATAAACTTGTAGGTGGCCATCAGATCACCCCTGAGCCTGCGCTTTTCCAGGCTAAAGAGCCCCAGGGCTCTCAGCCTGTCATCGTAGGGTCTGCTTCCCTGACCTCTGATCATGCGCGTGGCTCTTCTCTGGACTCTCTCAAGCTTCTCCACATCCTTTTTGAATTGTGGAGCCCAAAACTGGAAGCA
>NW_005842301.1:567943-568676 GCF_000455745.1 Alligator sinensis | reverse complement strand
CGTCCCATGGGACTGATGAAAGACTGATGCAAAGTACCTATTTAATAGGTTGGCTTTTTCCTGGGCGTCAGTTGTCAGTTGCCCCATCTGGTTCAGCATGGGTCCAATGTTGCCCCTGCTTTTCCTCTGGCTCCCCACATATCTGAAAAAGGACTTCTTGATGCTCGAAGCTAGTTGGAGTGATAGCGATCATCGCTTGCTGGAATTCATCATCCAGTGCAGGGTGACAAGGTCATGCAGCAAGGCGGTAGCCCTAGAATTCAAGAGGGCCAAATTTGAGTTGAGAAGATTGGTGGGAGAGGCGCTGGGGTTCTCAAGGGCAGGGGAACTCAGTGCCCAAAATGAGTGGTCATTCTTTAAGGAGACGATACTCAGGGCCCAAGGGGTGACGATCCCAACAAGAAGCAAGGGGGGCAAGAGTGCCCAAAAGCCTCCCTGGCTCACCAAGGACTTCCAGGAATGCGTGGTTGCCAAAAAGGCGGCATACACCCGGTGGAAGGGGGGCCTATCTCCAAAGAGGAGTATACTTCCACTGCTGGGGCCTGTAGGGGGGCTGTTAGGAAAGCTAAGGTGGACATAGAGCTAGGACTAGCGTCCAAGATCAAAGATAATAAAAAGTCCTTTTTCAAATATATAGGGAGGATGAAGAAGGCACCGGGAAATGTGGGGCCCCTGCAAGATACGCTGGGCAATCTGGTGGTTGCACCAGAGGAGAAGGCAGACCTCTTTAACA
>NW_005842301.1:556070-567028 GCF_000455745.1 Alligator sinensis | reverse complement strand
AACCAGCAGCACACTTATAAGATGGGAAACTCCCTTCTTGAGAGCATGGAGGCAGAAAGAGATCTTGGATTCATCACTGACTCCAAGATGAACATGGGCCAACAATGCGAGGTCACGGTCGGCAGGGCTAACCGGACCTTATCGTCCATCCACAGGTGCATCTCAAGTAGGGCCAAGGAGGTGATCCTCCCCCTCTTCGCAACACTGGTCAGGCCACAGCTGGAGTACTGTGTCCAGTTCTGGGAACCCCACTTCAAGAGAGATGTGGACAACATTGAGAGGGTCCAGAGGAGGGCCACCTGCATGATCCGGGGACAGCAGAGCAGACCCCACAATGAGAGGCTACGGGACCTGAACTTGTTCAGCCTTCACAAGAGAAGGCTGAGGGGGGACCTGGTGACCGTCTATAAACTCACTAGGGGGACCAGAAGGGTTTGGGGGAGACCTTGTTTCCCCTAGCGCCCCCCGGGATAACAAGGAATAATGGCCACAAGTTGTTGGAGAGTAGGTTTAAATTAGACATCTGTAATAACTACTTCACAGTTAGGGCAGCTAGGATCTGGAACCAACTTCCAAGGGAAGTGGTGCTGGCTCCTACCCTGGGGGTCTTTAAGAAGCGGCTTGATGCCTACCTGGCTGGGGTCATTTGAGCCCAGTTTTCCTCCTGCCCAGGCAGGGGGTCGGACTTGAAGATCTACAAGGTCCCTTCCGACCCAACTTCTATGATTCTATGATTCTATGAATTGCTTCTCCTCTTGTGGGTTTCAAGAGGAGATGTTCTAGAAGCAGTCCCTTTTTAATGCAGTCAATGACCAGGGGCTGCAAACAGGGTAAGCAGTTTGCAGGCAGTTTGCTGGGAGCAAGAGGAGTAAAGGGAAGAGAAGCCAGGCACCAGATCCTGCCCAGGGAAGGTAAGTGATCCAGAGCTGCTTCTGCCTTTGGCTTGCTGAGTGTTTGTCTGGTGGGCTGTGTGTGTTTGGGGCATGTGCTCTGAGAAGCTGGGAGTATTGCTAGCTGAGTGACTGCTGAGTGATTGCTGCCTGACAAGCCCTAATGAGGGGGTGGAGCCAGTCCAGGCCCAGCAGGTGACCAGGAAGCCCACAAACAGGGTCTGCAAACAGGATAAGCAGTTTGCAGGCAGTTTGCAAGTCAGCTTGCTGCCCCTCCCCACCCCGCCTTTTGAGGGGAGAGCATTTCAGCTAGGTGTGAGGAAGCAGGAAAAAAGGAATCCTTTGGGGCCAATGAGCAGTAAACAGGCCAATGTAAGAGCAACTGCCAATGCCTCTGCTTGCACCCATGAGGTTTCTGTCCAGGCAGGACCACTCAGCGTTGAAGCTTCCACCCAAGTCCAGGTTTGGGGTTGTGGGAACTGTGGCTTGCAGGTTCTTTCCAATGACAGCCAGGTGAGGGAGTACCTACGGTGTGAGTAGTGCCTCCTGGTGGTGTCTCTCAAAGAATAGGCAAGCCAGCTACCGGAAGTGGTGTTGAGGCTCCAAAGCATCCTCCACCATGAGTTCATTGATTCGATGCTGAAGGAGATCTCTGGGACTGTGGAGGAAGAATTGCTAGAGGCAGCGCCATGAATGTCATATGCCCCCGGAGGCTGCAGGGGCACAGCAAGTTCCTGCAGGTGGCAATGGCACTGTCAGCGGTGGGAGCATGGCGGCAGCAAGCAGGGAGCTCCCACAGGCACCCGTGGTGCTGTCAGCAGCAGTGGGGATAGGGGCTTGTGGGGTGGCGAGCACTGACAGGTGAATGGCAACCACCTGCATACACCATGGCCAGGGGTGATTGTGGACTACCCACAGACACCACCAGCAGTGAGGTGGGGAGGTGGTGAGCAGCAAGCCTTTTTGCAGGGGGGTGCACGTGCACCCGTGTGCGCCCCTTACACATCACCAATGGACAGTGCTAGAGAAGGGAGAGGACATGGACTCCCAGGAGGATGGAAGCTGGAAGCTTGTGACCTCTGGCAGCAAGCAGAAATCTTCATCTCCACTTGCAGCAGTTCGTCTGGAGAACAGATATGCAGCCCTACCAACAGAGATGGAGAAGCACATTCCATTGGTGAAGGAGGACAGGCCAGTCCTCACCAAGGTGGGAAAGACTGAGACAATTGCCACCAAGAAGAACCAGTGGGTGGTGGTGCTTGGAGACTCCCTTCTGTGGGGGACAGACGGAACTATCTGCCAACCTGATCAGTTGTCTGAGAAAGTCTGCTGTTTGCCTGGAGCCCAGATCCAAGATGTCATGGAGGGATTACTGAGATGCATCCAGCCCTCTGACTACTACCCCATGCTGCTCATCTATGTTGGCACCAATGATACTGTCAGGGGAGACACTGAGCAGATGAAAAGTGACTATAGGGCTCTGGGTGCAGAGGTAAAGGGACTGGGGCTCAGGTCATGTTCTCTTTTATCCTTCCAGTCAAGGGAAAGGACCTGGGCAGGAGTGGGTGCATCCTGCAGATCAATATCTGGCTGCACAGGTGGTGTCACCAGCAGGGCTTTGACTTCTTCGACCATGGGAAGTTGTTCCAAGAACAAGGATTGCTGGGAAGAGATGGGATCCATCTGATAAAGAGAGGGAAGAGCAACTTTACAGACAGGCTCACTAACCTAGTGAGAAGGGCTTTAAACTAGGTTATCTGGGGATGGAGACCAAAGCCCTGAAATAAGTGGGGAAGTGGGTGAGCTGGAGGAAGAGCAAGTAGGAGGGGGCACCAGGGGAGGTGTTCTCATACTTCCTGGGAAATCAGGGAAATCAACTAGCTACCTTAGCTGCCTGTGCACGCATGGATGGAGCTTGGTAAACAAGCAGGAAGAATTGGAAATTCTTGCACAGTCACAGAACTATGACATGATTGGAATGGCAGAGACTCGGTGGGATAGCCTGCATGACTGGAGCACTTCATGGATGAATATAAACTGTTCAGAAAGGACAGGCAGGGGAGAAGAGGAGGAGGAGTCGTCACACTGTATATAAAAGAGCCATATGATTGCTCAGAGCGCCAGCATGAAACTGGAGAGAGGCTTGTTGAAAATCTCTAGGTTAGTGTCAGAGGGAAGAGCAACAAGGATGATGTCATGCTGAGGGTCTACTATAGACCACCAGAGCAGGAGGATGCAGTGGATGAGGCTTTCTTCAAACAGCTAATGGAAATTTCCCAGTTGCAATCCATGGTTCTCATGGGGGACTTCAATCACCCGGACATCTGCTGGGAGGGCAATACAGCAGTGTGCAGGCAATCCAGGAAGTTTTTGGAGACTGTTGGGGACAACTTCCTGGTGCAAGAGCTAGAGCGGCCAACTAGGGGCCATGTTCTTCTTGATCTGCTGCTTACAAACAGGGAAGAATTGGTGGGGAATATAGTAATGGATGGTAAGTTGGACAGCAGCAACCATGAGATGATTGAGTTCAGGATCCAGAGAAAAGGATGGAGAGCAGCAGAGTAAGGAGCCTGGACTTCAGAAAAGCAGATTTTGACTCCCTCATGGAACTCATGGGCAGGATCCCCTGGGAAGAGTCTGAGGGGGAGAGGAGTCCAGGAGAGCTGGCTGTACTTTAATGAAGCCTTACTGAGAGCGCAGAAACTAGTCATTCTGATGTGCAGCAAGACTAGCAAATATGGCAGAAGACCAGCTTGGCTTAGCCAGGAATTCTTCAGTAAATTAAATCAGAAAAAGGAAGCTTATAAGAAGTGGAAACTTGGACAAACAACTAGGGAGGAGTATAAGAGCATTGCTCGGGCATGCAAGGGTGAAATTAGGAAGGCCAAAGTGCATGTGGAGTCGCAGCGCACAAGGGATGTGAAGGGTAACAAGAAGGGTCCCTGACTGAATGGGAGAGGCAACCTTATGACAGAGGATGCAAAGAGGCTGAAGTGCTCAATGCTTTTTTCATGTCAGTTTCACAGGCAAGATCAGCTCTGTGCACCTGCCTGCTGGACACCAAACTTGTCTGGGCCTATGTGCAGTATTCAAATGACTAAATTATAATATCAGTGCTCTTTTGCACAAAAATGTAAATTCATGGCTGGGACCACCTGAAACATAACAATACAGTTAATCTCATCTCAGACTTTGGTATCAAGTACATCCCATGCCCAACTACTCTAAATTGATTATGAATAAGTTCCCCTTTCAATGTGATTGCCTCTTCCTTGTTATCAGATCCCTCACCAATCTAGGTGTCTGTACCAGTTGGAAAATATTTTGGGTCCCCCCCTGTTATCACAACAACCTATACAGTGCCTTACAATTCAAGGTCTAAGGTGCTCAAGTCAAGTAATCAAGTCCTCCTGCAATTAAATCAAGTAGTATACTTCTGGTTTAGGGTGTTAGGCTCGAGCAATCAAGCCACACTATAGTTAAGCAAATGACAAACCTCCAGAGTGATCAAGGGATTTTGTGCATGTCAGTTTCACCCACAACAACCAGAGATGGATCCAAAAGGCTAACATTTACTCCAAAACCAAAGAACAATGATCTCCACATTGTCAACTATGTCTGTACCCTGACCTTCAACCCATCAGGAAAAAAATGCTTTGAAGAATCAGGCTAAGAGAAGGATGGAGCTGGCAGCAAGGGGCGCTCATCTCAGAAGGGAAACACCACCCTGATCCATCATAACCTGCACCCAGCTGACCACCCTCGGTGACGGATAGGTGACAGCTGAAAATTATGTCTGTGTGATAAAGGTGCTTGCTGCAGGCTCTATGAAGATTAGACCAAGTGTGTTTTTGTCATTTGTTCAAATATTAAGCTATATGTTGTTGCTAAGAGCCTAATTAAAGTTTAAGATGTAGTAAGGCCTTGTATAAAGTCAGGCCTAGTAAATTTAACAAAGCCTTGAAGTAGTAAGGCCCTGTGGCATAGTTAAAATTAACCTTATCAAAGGAATGCAAGGCTTGTACTGCTATTGGTCAGTCTAAGGACAGTTGAAATAAAAAGAATCTGAATGGCTGTAACTTATCAGCACAGCTCAGAAATTATAAATTGGCTGGCACAGGAAGATACACCTCTGTGAAAGGGATTAATTAGCTGTTGACCTGGATCAGTGGGCCCGTGGATCTCAAGGAGCCCAAAGACTGAATACCAGGGTCCTTCCCAGTACCTCTCGGACAGCGCTGATCGGGGACGCCTGACTTCGCTGAGCTTTGTGGAAAGAGAAACTTGTTGTACATCAGGCATCAGAGGGGACTGCCGATAAGTTGCTGACGTGAATTATTATTGTCTGTCATTATTTGTCTTAGTATACTATGCGTAGTTGTGTTTTTGTTAAGTCAATAAACCTTTCTTACCTTTCTACCCCCCGACCACACTCTCAATCAATCCCAAACCTTCCGTAGGCAGCTGGGACATAAATTGGCGCCACGAACAGGATTGAGAGGCTCTGGTCCAGAGAGAAAGGTAGGAATGGAGGGAGTTGCATGGGCCCCATTGGTGGCTTTGCTTAAGGAAGTGACAGGGATAGAGAATCCTGGATGGGAAAAAGATAGGTTGAGACCTGCCTGGAATGACCCGGGAACTGTACCCGATCATTGGGCTAGGTTTGCTACTGCTGCCCGGGGTAATCCCAAGAAGGGATGCCTGTCATGGCTGCTGGCCACATGCCTGCGGTTAGAGGCCGAAGAGAATGCCCAGCTCCAGGAAAAGGTCACCCGACGGAGTAAGGAGTTAGAAGACATGAGAGATTCCAACAGCGTGGCATGCAAGGTGGCACGAGCAGCTCAGAGGTGCTTGGAGACTCTAGAATAGAGGGAAGGAAAAATTATGATCGTGTGCGTGGCCGCTTCCCTCCAGAAGAGGGCACAGTTAGCACAGGCTATGGAGCCATCCTTCCACAAGGTATGGCAGTGTCTTTATGGGGAGAAACCAGAAGCTGAGCTCTGGGAAGATCAAGGGGAGGAGATTGATGACGAGCCTGGTGCTGAACCACCCCCGTATGTCCCTGCCAGAGGGAGGAATCTAGCCAGGTCTTCCCTGTGGTAGTAACCCGTTCAGGGCTGCAAGGAGGGAATCCCCGAACAGAGTTACATTCCTTTACCCGTGCAGAAATTCGAGATATACAAGAACAGCATAAGTCCAAGCTGGGAGAGCCAGTGATAGACTGGCTAGTTCGAATGTATAGTGAAAGGGCATCCGCAATTTCAGTGAGTAGGGCTGAAACCACACAAATCATTCTACGCCCTGAGCTCCAGTTAAATCAGTTTGCAGGAGGTGATGAAAATGTTACTTTATTTTCTGCTGCGCTCCAAGCAACTGCAGCCAGTTATGGGAATATGGAAGAAAAACTTAGCCCCGCCCCTCAGGCATGGGCCAATTTAGAGGAGGCTGTCCACTGCTTGTATCATTTAGCACTAACTGAACTCATTTGTGCAGCAGTTTGGACTCGTACACCAGATGCAGAAGTCGTGACAGCACCGTTGTGGAGGAGGTTTTGCCAACAAGCACCAACAGAGTGCACCTCAGCCCTGTTGGCCTTGGAGCCAGAAGCGGTGAATCACCCGGTAAGAGATGCGATCCGGTGATTAGTGCAGCTTTTTGTAGAAGCCAGGGCTGGCTAAGCCAACAAAAACCGCCAAGGTCATGGTGGTGGCCTCAGCAAAAGACAAACCCCCGACCCCCCCCAAATTTTTGGAAACAGCTGGGGAAGGCTGGCCCAAGACTCTGCGAGCAAAAATGTGGAAAGACTTGTAAGCTGCCGGTTTCAATAAGGTGCAAATTGATGGATTGCCCACCACTGTTTTGCGAGGACTGTGGGCTAAACACTGCAGTGAAAAAGTAAGTCAAAAAGCAGAGCCTTCTGCACCACCAGCAGGGTCACTGGGGGGATTCTCTGCCCTGAGGGCAGAACTGTCGACATTTTCCCAGGCACATGCAGGGCCGCCAGCCTTTACCACCCCCCCCCCCCCGATTATGTGGCCTAGGGAGCCCAGCCAGCCCAAACCCCAATGAAAGGGGCCACAATGGGTATAATAGCGGTCCTGGGACTGGAACTTAAAGTTAATATTGGCCCCTTAATTCGGATACCTGTAAAGATTCAATTGGATAAAAGTGAAAAGTTAATCAATATGCTATTAGACACAGGTGCCCAGATTTGCATTTTAGATTCCAGAGATTGGAAGGGGGAGAAAGGAACTCCTTATCAAGTAATTGGAGTTGGAGGCATCAGATGACCCGGACATCTGGTCCGAGCAATCTTAGCGTTACCTAATGGGTCTAAGGTGACGGCGGCAGCAGTAATACTTAAAAGGGGACCAAGCTTACTGGGACTTAATGTACTAAGAGGACAGCAGTTTGCCCTTGAGCAAGAAAATTGGCAGTTTGGGTGCACAGTGCCTCACCGAGAACTAGAAGAAACAGCTATAACAGCTGTAACTCAATGTAGCATGATCCCACTAACCCTGCCTTCCATGAAAGGAGTACATAGACCTCAGTATCAAACTCCCCCCGAGGCCACTCAACCTATCCAGTGTATTATAAGCCAGCAGTTAAAAGATGGGACTGTTATCCAAACCCACTCTCTGTATAACAATCCAGTATAGCCAGTGCGCAAGCCAAATGGAGGGTGGCAACTGACTACTGACTTTCGAGCTCTGAGTGCTAATACTGACCCCTTGACGGCTGCCGTCCCATCACTACCAGCATTAACAGAAAGCATCCGGTGTTTTGGGCCTGCGTGGGTGGGATCCATCGATATCAAGGACATGTGTTTTGCTATTCCCATCCATGAGAGTCACTGGCCAGTATTTGCTTTCACATGGATAGGGCAGCAGTATACCTACACCATGTTGCCCCAGGGGTGGATACACAGCCCCACACTGGCTCCCCGAGTTTAGCTACAATAGTTCATGAGGTCCAAGAAAAGTACCCCGACATATGCATGTGGCAGTATATAGATGACGTCATAGTGGGCAGTCAAGACAGAGAGGCTGCCACCAAGGCCTTTGAATCATTAAAAGAAAAAGTGTGTACCTTCGGATTCACGCTGTTTGAACGGAAAACCCAAGGAGTAGGGTCCCAGTGTGAATTTCTAGGAACAGAATGGCAGAACGGGAGGCCCACAATGCCAACTGAAGGGCTGCAAAGTATAGTAGAGACCCCGACTCCCACTAATGTGAAAGAACTGCAAGCCCAATTGGGAGCACTCATTTTTTGGCGTATGCATGTTCCTAAGGTTAGTGTATTAGCTCATCCCTTGTATAACCTATGTAAGAAGAAAAGTAAATGAGAATGGGGTCCTGAGCATGAATATGCCTTATGACCCCTTAAAGAAGCAGTAACTGTTCATGCCCCCCTAGCAGCACGACGTCCCAAAGGAGAGCTTTGGCTCCATACAGGAGTCTCGGAAGGAGGACTACACTGGAGCCTATGGCAGAAAGAGTCCTCGGAAGCAGAAGAACAACCCCTTGGATTCTGGAGCCGAGGCTAGAGAGGGGTGGAAGCAAGGTATACTGTCTTAGAACAGTTGTTGTGTGCAGCAGCAGCAGCCCTGGAAGCCACGGAAGCACTGAGAGGAAAATTACCCGCAGTTTTCACTACTCCGATACCTATTCTCAGAATGGCTCTGTCAGACTGCCAGCTACTACCTGGGGGGAGAGCCCAAGACACCACGGTCCAGAGGTGGATTTATTACATCTTGAGCCAGGTCCAACGAGTAACCCCAAAGGGATGCCCTGCATTAGTTAAAAGAGTCACAGAAAGTACAATTAATGTCTATCCTGATCAAATAAGCTGCAGTGAACCTTCACCCATCAAAGAAGCACCTCCTTTCTCACCTGAAATGGAGACCTCAGCCAATGTTAAAAACTGGTTTACAGATAGGTCTGCTCAAGGTCAAGCCTGGAGAGCAGCCGCCTTGAGGAATCAAGATGGCAAGCAAGTAGTATAAGTTGTTGACGTGAATTATTATTGTCTGTTATTATTTGTCTTAGTATACCACATGTAGTCGTGTTCTTGTTAAGTCAATAAACCTTTCTTACCTTTCTACCCCCCGACCACACTATTAATCAATCCCGAGGCCTCTGCAGGCGACTGGGACAGGATCCACGCCTGGTGAGAGGCTGCAAAGATCAGAACTGCTTCCTTGCCCGTGCTGGTGAGAAAACCACTATTACAGCTAGAAATATACTGGACTTGATTACAGATTGTTTTGTTTGTAGATTGCAATAGCCTACCTGTCATTTTCCTATATAGCTTGCTGTTTAGTTAATAAAGCCTTTCTGCTTATTATTGATGGAAGTGTCGTGTCAGTCTTCCTAAGCACCCCATTGTTAATTGCAACACTGCCAGCACAGTTTGGGGAGGAGGTGAGCAGCCACCCATGGAGAAAGAAATGGTTAGGAACTATTTAGAAGAGCTGGACATACACAAGTCCATGGGGCCAAATGGGATGCACATGAGGGTGCTGAGGAAGTTGGCTGATGAGATTGCAGATGAACCGGCCATCATCTCTGAAAACTCATGGCAATCAGGAACGAGGTCCTGGATGATTGGAAAAAGGCAAACATAGTGCCCATTAGGCATATGAGAAGTGGGCTCTATTCAATTTGGATTCGGCCAGAATCAGGGACAGTGATTTGATTCATTGATTCGGATCACTGTCCCTGTTTTGATTCGACCGAATCCGAATCTGAAGATTCGATGCTGATTCTGTGAATCATCGACTGAGACATAGACACAGCTTTAAATGTTTTTTCTACATACTTTAACATACCAGCGTGGCTTGTGAATGCTGCAATGCTGTGGCACATGGAGCACAGGAGTGTGTGGGGGGGTCCTCCACGTGCTTGGCAGCAATCCAGAAGTGGACTAGAAGTACTTCTGGTCCACTTCCGGGTCCATCAGTGAGCACACTGGAGGGGGGGGGGGGGTGGGGGCTCTGTGCCCTCCCAGCTCGATCAGCCATGGAGGGACCACAGGTGCCACCCCTAGACCCAGGAGACACCAGTTGCCAAGCCGGGGGGGCACGGGGAGCCCCCCTGCACACTCCCCGGTGGACCCAGAATTGGACTGGAATTGCTTCTGGTCAACTTCTGGGTCTGCTACTGAGTGCACTGGGGATCCCCCCACACTCCTGTGGGACACTCCATCCACCCCAGCATCGCAGTATTCGTGAGCTACCTGATACCTTAAGGTATGTAGACAAAACATTTAAAGCTGTCTCTACGTCCAAATCACTGAATCTTTCTGAATCTCTCCAAATTGATTTGGAGGGTTCCAATTTGATTCAGAGAGATTAAAGGGTCCTCTGATTTGATTCAGACTTGGAGATTTGGCCACCAAATCGGGACAAATCTCCGCCGAATCAAATCAGGGACCGAAGGTTCACACAGTCCTAGTGCCCATATTTAAGAATGGGAAGAAGGAGGATCCAGGGAACTATAGACCAGTCAGTGTCACTTCAGTCCGTGGAAAAATCATGGAGCAGATCCTCAAGGAATCCATCTGTAAGCAGTTGGAGAAGAAGATGATTAGGAACAGTCAGTATGGGTTCACCAAGGGCAAGTCATGCCTGACCAACCTGATTGCTTTCTATGATGAGATGACTGGCTCTGGATGTGGGGAGACCCGTGGATGTGGTATGCCTTGATTTTAGCAAGGCTTTTGATACAGTCTCCCATGTTTTTGCAGACAAGCTAAGGAAGTACAGGCTGGATGGACTGCACGGTGAATATAGTTTCATAGTTTCATAGTTGGTAGGGTCAGAAGGGACCTGAGGAGATCATCTAGTCCAACCCCCTGCCATGGCAGGAAAGAGTACTGGGGTCAAACGACCCCATTCAGATGTTTATCCAGCCTCCTTTTAAAGACCCCCAGGGTAGGAGCCAGCACCACTTCTTTTGGAAGTTGGTTCCAGGTCCTAGCCACCCTGACAGTGAAATAACGCCTCCTAATGTCTAGCCTGAAACTACCCTCCGCTAGCTTGTGTCCGTTGTTTCTTGTAACTCCCGG
>NW_005842301.1:523913-554632 GCF_000455745.1 Alligator sinensis | reverse complement strand
AGATGACCAGATTTCCTAGCGTGTCCTGCAGAGGCCCCACGTTACTTGGCACCTTCTTTTGCCCCCCTATGTATTTGAAAAAGGACTTCTTGCTGTCCTTGATCTGGGTCGCTAGTCCCAACTCCATTTCCGCCTTGGCCTTCCTGACCACCCCCCTACATTCCTGAGCTACCGAGGTATAGCCTTCTCTTGTGATGGCCCCTCCCTTCCAACGGGTGTGCCCCTCCTTTTTTGTTTGGAGACATTCCCAGATGCTTTTGGTGAGCCATGGGGGGCCTTTGCGCCCTCTTGCCCCCTTTGATTTGTGTAGGGATTACTTCCCTTTGAGCTTGGAGGATTGTCTCCTTAAGGAGCGATCACTCCACCTGGACACTCAGCTCCCTCCAGCTCTGGGACCTCAGTGCTTCCCCCACTAGTTTTCTTACCTCATTAAAGTCCGCCCTCCTGAAGTCGAGGGCTACTGCCTTGCTGGAGGCTTTTGCCACCTTGCACTGGATGGTGAATTCTAGCAGACAATGATCGCTATCGCCTAGGTGGTCGAGCACCCGCCATATAAAACTGGCTGGTAATGAATGGCTGTCTAGTTAGCATCCAGCATCAAATGGAGTGCCCCAGGGTTTTGTTCAATGTCTTCATCAATGACCTGGAAGATGGCATAGAGTGCACCCTCAGCAAATTTGAGGATGACACCAAGTTGAGGGGAGTATTAGATATGCTGGATGATAGGACTAGGATTCAGAGTGACCTAGACAAATTGGAGGATTTGGCCAAAAGGAATCTCATGAGGTTCAACAAGGACAAGTCTAAAGTCCTGTAGTTAGGATGGAACAATCCCATGCACTGGTATAGGCTGGGGGCTGACTGGTGGGCAGCAGCTCAGCAGAAAAGGACCTGGGGGTTTCAGTGGACAATAAGCTGAATATGAGCCAGCTGCCAAGTGTAACAGGGAATCCTAACTCTGTCACCAGAAAGCAGGCCCGCCCCTTTAAGGTCAGAACTTTCTGGGCACGGAGTGCTGGTAAGGAAAGGGTTAAATGCTGGACCTGGCCAGCTAGTCAGCTGACCGGAAGGGGCAGGACTATAAAAACCCTGGGTAGAGCGGCAGTAAGGGGGACAGCAGCTGAAGGGGAAGGAGTGCCTCTGAGAGCTCCACAGAGAAGCTGGGTGATCAGTCCAAAGCTGGGAACTATGAAGCTGTGGAGAGACGGCAGCCGCACCACAACAAGGACTGTAGTCGACGGTCGGGAGCTAAAGCATGAAGCCTGTGAATATAAACTGACCTGCTGCTTTGCTTGATCATAGTGACTGGTGGTGGTTATTATTTTTTCCTTTTTAATTACTGACTAACACCGGTGGCTTGGGTGAGGCTATTAGAGGATGGAGGAGGCCTCATATGGGACCCACGGCAGTGTAGGGACTCCGGCACCAGAGAGGGCACAGCATTTGGGGTGCACTGATCCCAGTGACAGAGAGGGCGCAGCATTTCGGGATGCACCGACCCTGGTGCCAGAGAGGGCGCAGAGTGAGACAGGGCTGCAGAGAGCCCGAGAGCCAGAGAGGGCGCAGAGCGAGACAGGGCTGCGGAGAGCCCGAGAGCCAGAGAGGGCGCAGAGCGAGACAGGGCTGCAGAGAGCCCGAGAGCCAGAGAGGGCGCAGAGCGAGACAGGGCTGCGGAGAGCCCGAGAGCCAGAGAGGGCGCAGAGCGAGACAGGGCTGCAGAGAGCCCGAGAGCCAGAGAGGGCGCAGAGCGAGACAGGGCTGCGGAGAGCCCGAGAGCCAGAGAGGGCGCAGAGCGAGACAGGGCTGCAGAGAGCCCGAGAGCCAGAGAGGGCGCAGAGCGAGACAGGGCTGTGGAGAGCCCGAGCACCAGTGAAGGTGCAGTGCGAGACAGGGCCGCAGAGAGACCGAGCGCCAGTGACATGCAGTGCGAGACAGGGCTGCAGAGAGCCCGAGGACTAGGGAGCCAAATTGTAACAAGGCCCAACACCGAAAAAGCTAGAGCCGCGGGGGTAAACCCTGTTTGGTGGGTTTTGGACGGGGAGGCCTAGCTATAGAAATACAGGGGTCAGGCCCATGTAGGCGAAAGACCCCAACATACAGAATACAATAGGCAAACTCCCGCTCGCAAGAACATCAACAATAATTTCCATCAAGACGTGGCAGGCGAGTAGAGGGCGGGACATAAGAGCTCCAAAGCAGACTCCTAGGGCGCCCCACGTAAGGCACAGATTAACCGGGAAGACGGCACTGGGGAGGGCGACCTGTTACACAAGGCTAACAGCATACTGCAGTAACTGCATTGTGCATTGATAGGTTTGTTACCAGCAAGTGAAGGGAAGTGATTGTTCCTCTCTATTCAGCACTAATGAGGCTAAATCTGGAGTACTGGGTTCAGTTTTTGGGCCCCCTACCACAGAAAGGATATGGACAAATTGGGGACAGTCCAAGGGAGGGCAACAAAAATGGTTCAGGGGCTAGGGCAGATGACTTATGAGGAGAAGCTAAGGGAACTGGGCTTATTTAGTCTAGAGAAGAGAAGACTGAAAAGGCGCATCTACATGTTGCCCTATGACAACGCAGCAACATGCTATGTTGCCATACAGCATGCTATGGTGATTTTGCCATCATGTGGCCTACACATTATTGCCAGGTACATCACCCTAGTGACACGCTCCCTGGTTATAGCATCCTGTTATGGCGACATAGTGGCAAAACCTAACCATGCGCCAAAAGCATGCTGCAGTAACTGCCCGTACTGCGCCATGCTTTAGTATTTCCAAAAGGAAGTACTATAGCACAGCACTACAGCAACATTGCCAAACAGCGATGTGTAGATGCACCCAGAGCAGAATTAATAGCAGCCTTTAACTACCTAAAGGGGGATTCGAAAGAGGATTGAGTTAGACTGTTTTCACTGGTGGCAGATAACAAAACAAGGAGCAATGGTTTCAAGTTGCAGCAAGGGAAGTTTAGGTTAAATATTGGAAAGAATTTCCTCGCTAGGAGGAGAGTAAAACACTGGAGCAGGTTACCCAGTGGGATCTCCATCCTTGGAGGTTTTTAAGACCCGGTTAGACAATGCCAAGTCTGAGATGCCTAATAAGTCAAATGCACCATTTAATACCAGGCATTCTAGTTCACTAATGTTATTTTTTAGATTTCTGGCATTTTCATAGAGGCACTTATATTTTTGTCCCTTTTACTGCTTGTGCTATTTGACTGGCACTCTAGAAGTTCTGACTTATCCTCACGATTATCTAGTTGTGCTTCTTACTCCCACACTATCTTCAAGAAAGTGTAGAATCTGTATGATGCCCCCCTTAGGGCTGCATCAACTTGACCTGTGTGCCCTTCCACACCTATCAGCTTTGCCCACGCACTTCTTAGTTTAAAGACTGCTTTACAGTCTTCAAAAGGAGCATCAGAGAAAGGTATAGGTAATGCAGGCAATGTTGTAACACTATGATCAGAAGTCAGTAAGAGATACTGGTTCAAACTTCTATGTGAGGGGAACTTAAAACCCAGGTCTCTGGCTTCCTTGAGAGAGGGTCTTGACCACTCAGCTATCACAGTTGAAGCATGGGATGGTCCCCTCACTTTATTACATAACAACAAGAATGTAGAATCAAACCATTAAATAATAAATTAAAAGGAAGGCATATGTTAGGGGGTTTGCACCAAAACAAAGTCCTCTAAAATGCCAACTCAAATTCAAATGGGGACCAAAAACTGGTAGGCTTTACATTTCAAATATACCTGAATAATTACTGTAGACTCTGGCTATATTAAAGTCCCAGCTATGAATCTTATATCTGAGATGTGAAGATCTTATGAAGTCTGTAAAATGTTTTCATTTACACAATGACTTATACAATATCAGCCTGACTTGATAATAACATTTAAGATTTTTAGTTTAAAATGCTGGTATTTTTTAAATTCTTTATTAAGTTTGATGCTCACTGTTTTCAAGTCTAATATGTTTCCAGTTGCCCTGATCTACCGGGGGAAATCTCTAGGGGTCTGCATTGAACTAAATGGGAGACTGAGTCCAGTTAAATGGTTCAGATAAGGACACCAGCATCCAATGTCACATTCCCTTCTGGGAAAATGTAAAGTACAAGATAGACTACTGAGAACAGGGATCATGCTCCAAAAAAGGAAAGAGTTAGCCAGCCAAAATTTAGGGGTTTATCCTACTCACATTTAAGTAAACGGGTATTTGGAAATGGGCTATAATAGAAGCAGCCCAGTTTGGAAACATAGAATTCATTAAAGAATACTTTAGTAGGAAAGCTTTTTATCAGGTACTAACTTGTCTGGAATTAGATAGCTATCCACTACAAAAAAAAACCTAAAAAAAAGGAAAAAGCAGAACAATGCATGGAATGATTTTCTTTTTTTTAACATTTTTCAAGTTTTATATTTTCAAATATACAACTTATATTTATGCTAATGGGTGCTTTGAAGTACAACTTTTAATCTAAAAATAAACAAGGACTCAGGAAAAAACTAAATGGGCATTTAGAGACTTTGAGTTTCAATTCATATTATTTTTAACTTCATGGGTTTTTTAATTAAAATAAACTAGTACTTACTCTCTTTCGTCATAAAAACAAATATGACTTTAGGGCAGGGGCGATGGGTAGGGGGTGCACAGGGGTGCACGTGCACCCCCTGAGAGTGCTGGTGCACCTCCTGACCGGCCGTACTCCCTGTTTAGCTGACAGGCAGGGGGGCAGGCGGGAGCACCAGTGCCCCTGCTGCAAGAGCCGCCTGAGGAGCAGGGTCGCCAGTAAAAGTGCCTGCGCCGCTTCCAAAACTCCCACAACCACTTCCAGAAGCTTTTATGCTTTTACGGTGAGTCAGATAGGCCATGAGGGGACTCCCTCCACCCCTTCCCCAGTTGCTGACTGGTGTTAGGGGGCACATGCCCCCCCCGACTCAAGAGACATCAGACACCCATGCTTTAGGGATTCAGATGAATATTTGTTACCTCCCTCCTGTGATTGAAACAGCTTTAAAGCAACAAAGAAAGATTGTAAGTCATTTGGGACTGAGACTGTCTTTACCATTGCATCTTTTGCAACATTAAGCTCATTGTAAAAGCTTTACAGAATGTAATATTAGATATAATTTTGATTAGAGGTGCATCGAAGCATCGATCCCATATCGGGTCGGCACTGATATAGAGAAAATTGAAAGTATCGGAAATCGGCTTAGTTTGCATTATCGGCTTTGATGTGGCTGATAAATGCCCTGTGCAACATGCATAGGGCTAGAAGCTCAGCCCAGCAGCTTGGAGACCAGCATCAGGCTGGTAAGTCTGGTGTAGGGGAAGGGAAGGGGTGTGGGGGAGCAGGCAGATCAAGGCCTCCCTGTGGTGAGTGATGGAGTGGAGTTAGGGGCTAGCGCTGGTACTGCTAAGCCATGGCAGAGTAGGGTGGGCATGGGACAGAGCCATGAGTGTGGCTTGCCCAGGGGGGTGGCTCCCGTCACTGCATGCACCCCGAGTGAGCATGGGGGCCACGTGCCCCCAGATCTGTGTGGGGTGGGGCGGACTGCCACTGCAGGCTGGGGCTGCGCTGGGCTCAGGGTGCATGGCGGCATCACTGGGAGGGGGATTGGGGAGGCTATGGCAAATTTTGGGGTGGCTGCAGCCCCCACATGTAGCTCCGCTCCTAGTGCTGCTGCCCACCACCACAAGTGCAGCACAGCACTGTGCAGCCTGGCCCAGCCCCCTGCCAGGAAAAGCCCAGCACAGCCCCAGCCCCAGCCTCAGCCTGCAGCAGCAGCCCGCCCCCACCCTGCATAGATCTGGGGACACATGCCCCCTTTGCCCTCCCAGGGTACATGCAGGGTGGGAGCTGCCCCCGCTCTCCCCCAGACGAGCTGCTCGTGCCTCTGTCCCACGCCTGCCCCGGCTGAGCAGCTTACCAGCCTGACACTGGTCTCCAAGCTGCCCAAGCTGCCCAAAGGATCAGTATTGTCAGATACAGCCCTTAAAAATCAACCATCGGTATCAACCCAAAAAATCTCTATCAGTGCACCCCTAATTTTGATTTCTTGGCACTGTTTGCAGATGGATGGATTTTCTTAGCAGTAGCGCCTGATCTCTTTAATAGCTTCACTGGAACTAACTGCCATAAGCTTCTGATGGTGTTTGCCAAAACAAGCCACTTAGAGTCGGATTTGAAACTATGCAACCTATTAAACCCTAAGCATCAGAGATTACAAGGGGGAAGAATTTGAAGCCCTGATATTGCTCTTGCTACTGACTTACATCAATTGCATAGCAGCCCTAGCAGTTACAGCTGGTCACAAACCATGCTCCAAGGGTTCATAGTTCTCACTTAACCTGCCGCTCCATTCACGGTTTTGAGCCTGCCTCTTTCCTGCGCTTTCCAATTAGCAACCATCAATTGTTTTGCTCCCCCCACCCCGTCTCAGATAGGGCCTCTACTATTTAACTCCTCCCACTAAAGCCACTATTTGGCATGTGGTGGAAACAGGAAGTGAAGGAAGGTTCTCCCCTCCCCACCCCTGCCCAGAGGCGTGTGATGCATTTGCTCTCACTGTTGCTGGCTTGTTTTTATGAGTGGTTGTTTTATTTGCATCTCTGAATCAGGTGGTTCAGTTCTGTATCCAGATACCAATATGATAAGCACCCCCCAGCCTCCTCCCCTATTTCAAGATTTCCCCTCCCCGCATTTATCAGAATAATTTGTACCAATAAACATCAGTTTTCTTCTACTGAGTAGAAAAGGTGCTGTCCAATCTGGGCCAGACCTCTTACTTTGGGCCTGATAATTCACTTCTACTGAAATCTGGATTTACACAGATGTAAACCTCATTTTAAAAAGAAAATCAGGTCTGCTCTATCCTACCATAGCTATTTCTGTTCCTCTTAGTTGTAGTCATTCTCCTGTGTTGCAAAGCATGAACTCTTTAAATCCATTCTTCGTGTGTGCGGTTCTGGTGCTCACATCCCATCTGCAAGGTTAGACTGGAGTAGCCTGAAGGTTGTTCAAAGAACAGGAGCCTGGATTTTAGAACAGACCTAAATGTAAAGCAAGTTACAGCATCCGCAGGGGATTGAGACCCATGCTCAATTTTTATAAAGCTGAGGCCCCAGGAATATCCCCCAGAAAAGCCTGACTGTCGTCCTGGTGCAGTACCTTCCCTACAGTCTCCAGTATGAACTTTTACTTCAAGAGATGTTTGCAAAAACAATGAGCAGGAGGAGGAGGTCCTATATGCTCGGATGGCCTCAGGTGAAGAGGGGTGACTTCCTCTACCCGTCTGTACAAGAAGCTGAACAACTCCTTTGCAAAACTGTATTCGAAGAGAACTTTTTCCACTGAAAAACCGCCAATATATTACCTTCCAGTCCAGGAAAAGTGATGTTTGTATTCCCAGCAGCTCTTTTTGTAGCACAGCAAGTATTTGCCTATGTGGAAGCACCTACACTAAGTAATGGGTTCAGCCGCCTTCCTATCTCATCCCTCCTCGATCTTTAATTCGTTACAAAATAGTGGTTGCCATGGTGTTTCCCGGAGCCGTGGCAGAGCCAGGGCCGGCGGGCGCGCTGGAGTCGTGCGAGCCGTGCCGCTTGCAGCGGGTCTGCCGGCACAAGCAGCCGGGCGGTGTTTGTCTGTCTGTGCAGGGGACGAAATCGGGCCGTTCCGCAGACGCCCGGCGTCTCCTTTAAGGGTGGCCTCTCCTGTTTCCCCTTCTCGGTCCCGCCTCCTGGAGCGCGCCGCGCCGCGCCGCTCCCATGGCGAAGCGCTCGGGGTGTCCGCCTGCGAGCGCACGGAGGCGACTCGCGGGAGCAGCGGTGTAAGAGCAACACGTCCAGGGAAGGGACCAGCCGCACGGCAGTCTCCGGCAAGCAGCTACTTGTCGGGGGTGGGGAAGGAGCCTGGAGAGCCCTCCTCCCCCCTCGTATTTTTTATTTCTGCAAGTGGAAGGAAGCATCCTTGCAGCAGACTTCCTGGGAGGGGAGAGCGAGGGCGAGGGCGAAGCGCTTGTTTTTGCAGCTGCTTGGGTCACTGCACCAGACTTTCTCCTGTGCCTGGACCCCGCTGTTTCCTGTTTTGTTTTGGGGGGCTCTGCTCCGTGCTGCGTCGGGAGCGGAGGTTGCTTTTTTTTTTTCTCGTGCTGTTGGCCCGGATACTCCCTCCGCCTCCAGGTTTGGCCGCCCCTTCGCCCCGATCCTCATGAAAAATCACATCTGGGGCGGCTCCCCCCGGGCTCCCATGGCTGCGGCGATGCCGTGCAAGAGCGCGGAGTGGCTGCAGGAGGAGCTGGAGTCTGGTGGGGGCAGCTCGCTGCTGCTGCTCGACTGCCGCCCGCACGAGCTCTTCGAGTCCTCCCACATCGAGACCGCCATCAACCTGGCCATCCCGGGCCTCATGTTGCGCCGCCTTAAAAAAGGCAACCTGCCGATCCGGTCCATTATCCCCAATAACGAAGACAAGGAGCGCTTCATCAAGCGCTGCAAAGCGGACACAGTGCTGCTCTACGACGAGGCCACGGCCGACTGGCAGGACAACGGCGCCGCCACCTCGGTCCTGGGGCTCTTGCTGCAGAAGCTGCGCGACGACGGGTGCAAGGCGTATTACCTAAAAGGTAGGCGGGCGAGAGCGCGGATCCCCGTGCCGAGGAGCAGGAGCCCAGCTCCCGGGTTTCTCTTTCCCCCTCCAGCAGCACTTCCCTCTTAACAGCTTCACTCGCCCCGTCTGATGGGAACAAAACGGACACGTTCCTTGTCGCCCACCGCCAAAACCTTCCTCCCCCTCCAGATCTCTTCCCTTCCCCCAGCCATCCTTGCAGCCGCCCACGTCTTCCTTCCCCTTGCAAGTTAGACTTAATCTCCTAACTCTCTCTTGGAGAATCGTCCCCCTTCAGTCCCCCACCGGACCCGGATTCCCCTACACCGTAGTCCCCCTCCCACTTTTTCTGTTCGAGGGGGAAATCAGCTTGTGAAGTGGTTTCAGTGAAAAATCCTTCTCCTTTTACGAAAGGATCCCATGTGCTCGCTGAGTTGAGGAGGGCGAGATCCCCGTGGGTCTTGCGTTTTCCACCTCTTCCCCATTTGCGTGGGAGGCCGCCCCTTGCCTTCCTCCCGCTCTTTCTTCCCGAGGCTGGAAGACAGACAAGCGGTGGCCTCCGGCTGGTTTCTTCCTCCCTGAGGGTAGGGGAGAGTGTCAAAAATAATCTGGCAACCCACTCCCCTTTCCGGGAAGGACTTTTTCATATGTGTGTCTTCAGCCCCCTTCGCACAATCTCATTCCTTTTAGATAGATCTGCTACTGTTTTTTCTCCACTGCTCTGCCACACAAAAATCCAGATTGGCACAAATCATGTGACACCTCTGTCCTGAACTGACCTGCCAGAATTAGAGCACTGTTCCCAAACTGACCACAGGAAAATACATCTTTCATCTCGAGCTTAGAAAAGAGGTGGGGAGGGACACTTGAGGCAAGAAAAAAAATGTCTTTTGCAATAAACCTCTTTCTAAAGGAGCTGTGCGGCTGCAAATGGTAGTAGAAACCATTTCAATACAGGGAGTACTTCAAAATGAGTTGTCTCTAAAGTTGGCGAGGCAGGCGGTATATATGTGAGGGATCTTACCTTGAGGTTAACCACTAAGATGTCTTATGTTCTCCCAGTAAAGAAAAGCTTAGGTTAAAGGTGTGTATGTTGTGAAATTGATTAGCGGTTAGCCTTTTTTTAATGAAAAAGATGTTGGTTCTCGCTTCCATCTTGAAATTCCTAGATCCTTGTAGTGTCTTGGGAAGCGTGACTGTGCGAGAGGCCTAAGAAAAAAGCAACAGCTTTCTCATGGTGTATTGTTTGTGTGTGTAGGAATATTTCAGAGCACTCAAGAATCTCCTGGATTTGTAGGTTGGTGTCTGGCTTTTAATGGATGAATTAAGGTTTTATTAATAATTAATATTAATTGATAATTAATTATTAATCCTGTATGAATCGAGGTTTTATTTTTCTAAATTCTTGTCTTTTCATAACCTAAATCTTGATTTATGTTTCAATTATTTATTTATTTGTCCATTTATTTAAACTATCTCTAATAGTGAACGCTGCCTTAAGAGAAGTTGGTCAAACACCAAAGCACATCCCACTGTTGTCACTGGGTGGTGTGGTTGAGGCAGAAATAGTTGGCAAACTAGAAACAAGCTGGCCACTTTCAAATCTTTAAAATACTGGGTAGTGGGGGGGATTGGGTTTTTTCTGTTTGAAACTAAAAGAAGCCCTGTGGTAGGAGGGGAAGGAAGAAGTGATAAGGTTCTTTGACCTGGCTACAACCAACAAACCGGATGTTCTTTGAGGTGTATAGCAGGGAAAATGATCTGTTAAGTGTGGGAGCATTTTCTTCTTCCTAGCATTAAGACCTATTAGGAACAAAAATAAAAGGAGTTTCCTACCTAACATACAAGCACTACATTGTAATCGTGGCTGTCAGTGTGTGTGTGTGTGTGCGCGCGTGCGCGCGCGTGTGTGTGTGTGTGTGTGTTCCCTTTCTTTCCCTCTTTTTGTCTTCAAGACCAATTTGTCTCTTACATAAGACTTGAGTTACTTCATTACAGCTGTTATGTGGGGGGTTTTTACAGTCAGTTTCTTCCATAAACAGGAAGAAGCAACATCTTTGAAGTTATTTTTAAGCCATCTTTAATGGGAAGGCTAGAATTAAGTCCCTATCTTTTTTTCCTTAGGGCTTTGGTGGGAGATGTTTTCAATTAAAATTCCAAAATGGCTTCTCTGTGTTGCCTTTTTCTGTAAGGGGGGAGGAGGGCCCTGTTTTCATGAATGGATGCGGCAGGAGGTGTCTGTTTTTTCTTAATGATCTTTCCGTGACCAGCAAACAAAAGTTTCTAGGCTGTTCTAATTAGCTTTGGATAATAATGATTGATGACTTCTGGTAATAAATTGAAGAGAAAATAGAGTTGTTTTTTTGTTCCCCCGCTAACTATTTTTTTTCAAACTGCTGAGTGAAAAAAATACCAGGGAGAGATGGCTAGAGAGAGGAATTTTTGTTCTTCTTTTATTTAAAAAAATGCATAACAGATAATCCAACAGAAAATATGTCTGTATAGTAGATGTGAGTTCTAACGTAGCAGTTAGAATAAATCTGGAGTGCAGAAATACTTATCTTCCTGTTTAAATTGTCTTTTATGGGTGGAGTTTGACTCTTTCTTTTCTAATTGCATGTTCCAGCTATTTCCTTTCCTCAGATGTTGAATATCACAGAAACTTTTGTTTAAACTATTCCAAATATAAAAATATTTAGATTTCTATCTGAGAAGTAGGGAAATGAAATGTTGTCACCGATGTAAGCCAGACCAGTCTCCTTCCGTTCTTTTATATAATAACTGGTGAATTGGGCCTCTACTTTTGAAAAGGAGTAGTATCATACTCTGCAAATAATTCCATTGTTTTAAATAGAACTGATTACACAGTAATATGCTTCTTGGTGGGAGTAAGTATTGCACAGTTAGGCTGGTAATAACCTGCATTTTAGGGAGTTGAATCTATATTGGCTTTTAGTTAGAGAAACCGATTTACTTTGGCATTTGTTACCTAGTGTTACATGCACAACCTGATGCAAGAATCTCTCAGTTTAAATAGTAAAAAGCTTCTCCTTCTTTTTCCCAGGTGGCTTTAACAAATTTCATACAGACTACTCTGAGCATTGTGAGCCTAATATTGACAGCTCCTCCCCCAGCAACTCTCCTCCTGCATCTGTCCTTGGCCTGGGAGGACTAAGGATAAGTTCTGATTGTTCAGATGGTGAGTCTGACAGGGAGCCAAGCAGTGCCACAGAGTCGGATGGGAGCCCAGTTCCCAACAACCAACCTACCTTTCCTGTCCAGATCCTACCATACTTATATCTGGGCTGTGCCAAAGATTCTGCCAACCTGGATGTCTTGGGCAAGTATGGCATCAAGTACATACTGAATGTGACTCCTAACCTACCAAACATGTTCGAGCATGATGGAGAATTCAAGTATAAACAGATCCCCATCTCGGATCACTGGAGTCAGAATCTTTCCCAGTTCTTTCCTGAGGCCATTGCTTTTATTGGTAGGTGTTGGAATTCTATTCCTGGCAGCATATCCTAGTAGCAGTCAGTGTTTGAGAATGCAGTAAATTACTTTCCATAGCGGTTGGTACTCAGCATCTGTACATCCTGCATGTTGACATAAAGTATTACACTTGTAAATTTACATTCTAGAGGCATTGTTAAATTAATCATTACATTCTAGATTTGAAGCATCCTCAATTTAAACAGTGTGCGCAGTGCTCCCTCAGGAATCTCAAGCTGTGCGCTCCCAAATAGATTATTTTTGTCAATCTAGGCGGTGTGCCCTATTCGCCATTGCCTCCCACATTACAGAGGTACTCACATCTTGGTAAAATAACTGAACAAGGCAGTGGAGAATTGACAGTGGGTATCGATAAGAGAAGCTTTAGTTGAATGGTGTCTGCAGCTATCTGTTATTGTTGTTTGTGTGCATATTCTCAATGCCAGCTATGGCGGGGGGGAGATCTGAGGGGTTTGTAGGGAAACTTGCTGATACAATTATAATTTTGCCTTAGTTAGAGTAGTATAACTATCATTTGTGTGGGCATCAGTTCAGTATAGGAGTGTTAATACAGGGAGTTATAGCAATGCATCTGCATCAGTGTAATTATATTACTGTAGTTTTACAGATAAATTTTCCTTGTAGACACGTGTTAGGTATTTTTAAATGTAGTGCAAGATCCTAACATAACAGACTGGCTTCTTTTTCACTGGGTAGCTTTAACTTTTCGAATTATTGTTTATTTTTGTATAGTAGGAGTTTGCTAGCTTGAAGCAAAACACAAACTTCAGGAAGTTTAAAACACGCTTGATGGTAGGCTGTGGTGATGATGGTCATTGGTCTTCTCACTTTAAAAGTTTCATACCATCTGATGAAATAAGCTGTTGCCTATGAAAGCTTATGCATTTCTGAATGAGTTAGCCTCTATGGTGCTATTTTTCCCTGCCTTCTGCCTAACTAAGAATCATCAGGAATTAATGATACAGTCATCACTTTGCTTTAATTAATGCAAAGACTGTAGGCTTTTTTATTAATCTGTATAAAGGTATTTTATTTTAGATCAAGTGAAATGATATTCTTGCCTTCATATCGTAGCCTTTGCCTATCGACTTAAACACCTCTTTGTTGTTGACAGTTTTATATCTATGTTTGCTCATTTTCCACATTTTGAGACTGTATTGGGACAATATATTAGGATCTTGTGGAGAAAAAAAGTATTACAGCAAAAGCTGTGTTATCCGGCACTTTACCATCTGGAATGCTCTATTACCCGGCATCTGTCACAGACGGCATCTGTTGTTTACAGAAGTGGATCGATGTGGCAAAAGCAAAACCGGAAGTCCCACCGTGGCACTTCCGGTTTTGCCGCCGCGAGCCGAGTCCCACTTCTTCCTTGAGAACCATGGTCCGGGGCAAAGCAGCCTGTGCAGGGCCCCCTCCCTGTCCTGTGGCACACTGACACCAGGGAGTGAAAGCCCTGGTGCACCGGACACAGTGGGAGATAAGTCAGGCTGGAGATAAGCTCTCAGATAACTGGCATATTTGATTAACCAGCATCCCCCATTCCCCATGAATGCCGGATAACAGAGCTTTTACTGTACAACACTTTCCTCTTCTTCCCTTTTCCTCCCAGTCCTTTAATGACATAGTTCTGGTCAAACTGAACTGGTTAGATCCCTTAAAGCACCCAAGGAGTTAGCCTGGTATAGGGATAGTGTCTAAGTCATGTCTGCATTACAAAATGAAATGTGGTATTAAGCTGCATGGTGTTGTATAGGTAGGGAACCTACCAAATTTGGAGTTTCTGCAAAAATCTTGAAACTACAAATTTGGCTAGGTCCCCTTTGGAAAAAGTCTGGTCCCCACAAAAAAGCATGGAGATCAAGAAAAAACTGGAAAGCAGGCAGTAAGTGGGTAGAAAAAATAAGGGAGAGCTAAAAATAGGTGGAAAACCTTGAGGTCCTGAAGCATGGTGGGGGAGGGGCCATCTGACAATCTCTGTGGAGAGGCGGGACTTCCTTAGGCCCAAAGGCAGGGGAGGGTCCGTTTTGCTCCGGCCCCAAAATGGTGACTGGCAATGTGCTTGGACTGCAAAATCAGGGTGATATATGGGGTGATTCTCATGATCCGTGGGGTGCCTATGCATATGCTCTGGATCAAACTTGATTAATCGAGTCTGCTGGAGCATTCTAATTAGTGTGCTGCAACGTCCCATATATTCAGCACCCTACATTTCAAAATGGTGGCAGGGGCACTTTCATTAAAACTTGTTGAGTGAGGTTTAGTTAAAATGCCTTTGCAGCCGTTTTGAAACACAGGACACTGAATACACGTGACGCTGAGGCATTTTAATTAGTGCCTGTCCAGGAGCTGTTCTAATAAAAACGTGCCCACTGCTCTGTTCCTTCCCCCCTCCCCTCCCCATGCTCCCAGCACATGTATAGAAACCCTTGGATTCTGTCTGCTACAGTCAGACAGCATTTGTCTCAACATCACACTTGTGCTTTGGCTTTAATGACAGGAAATAGAAGATTAACTTACTTGCATTCTATAAAACCAAACATTTAAAAATGTGGCTTAGGTCAGATTAAAGGCAACCATACTCTGCATAAATTCTGAAACTGGAGAAGTGTCAGTGCTATCTGAAAATTAATTGTCCTTTGTCTTGGAGTTCCTTGAACAGTAAAGGCAGCTAGGAAATCATGCCCATTTGTTACTTTTTTGTACTCTCTGCTCATCTGTAACAGGGTATTTATTCCTACCCATTGTGCAGGAAGAGAGAGAGCAGAGCAGGGGCTGCTTGCAGAAAACCTACCTGCAAGAAACAGCAGGCACGAGTGGCATAATTAAGTAGGCTGTAGGACCTAGGCTGTAGACAGCAAATGCTGGGCTGCTGAGTGGGAATCTGAAACGCCTTGGTCCCTATGACCAGAGAGCCATGTCAGCTGACCAACAGGGGAAGGGCTGGCCCACATATATAGGCTTGCCTCCTAGCCAGAGGGATAGTTTGGCTATAAATGAAGGCAGACTCTCCTGTGAGAGGAGCGGAAGTTGAGTCCCTCACGAGGAGCTTCTGCATGAGTAGAGTGAGTACACTCAGAAGAGCGTTGATTTAATGAAGGACTGTTCATGTGTATCCAAGGGGTTGATATTTTTGTTACGGACTGTTTAGATACCCAGTGGGGTTTTCTTTTTGTGTTTATGACAACAGGAGGACTGGAATTAGCTATGAGAGGAGTTCAGGAGGCCAGCCCTGCACACTGTGATTTTTTTTTTTCCCCATTTTTTTTTTTGTTTATTCTTCCCACTTGGTGAGGGACTGGAGCCAGAGTGGGGAAGGGCTAAAGGCAGAGAGTGGCACCCAAGATTTAACCTGGTCAGGGAGCTATACCCCTGGACTCCCCTGTGTTTTGAGATCATAAGCAACCTTCCCCTGGAGGTTTTATTCCAGCAAGGCATGGCAGGTGAGTAAACCAAGGGAGGAGATTATAAAGAAGACTACAGAAATGCAGGATGAGCCTTCTGGCAAGGTCATCATGGCCACCTGTTGGGTGGGTTCTGTCACACCATCCTTAACTTTGTGATACCAGAATGTGTCTTTCTCATGGGTGGCATTATTGAATATAGTTAGATGGAGGCTCCCTTTCTCATAGCATATTACCCTTCATTACCAGGGTCTAGGTCACATGACTGGTAGAAACAGGTCTGCCCAGAAGTAAAGTCTGCAATATAATTGTATGTATACAGTGTTGTCAGCAGCATACACCACTTTCAGCAGTTAAGTTCATGGAGGGATCATGCTCTTTTGCCTGTAGGAGAGTATGCATGTGTGCTTCAGTCCTCATCATAGAAGGCAGAAAGCAAGGGCTAGTAGGGCTTAACCCCCCACCCCACTCCTGCCAAACATAAGGCAGTGGGTAGGGCCACAGGGCATCCTGGCCATGGGCTCTGGGCTGCTGTAGCGAGGGGCGTGCACACTCAAGACACGCAGCCAGGATTGCAGCCCTGGCGTGTGGATTACTACGCAGCATGGCAGCCAGGCAAGTTTCAGTCTACTCTGTGAAGAGGAAGGGGAGTGGGGGGTGCCAGATTGAGGCCCTTACAGTGAGGGAGGGAATGGGGCAGGGGCTGAGGTGAATGGGGCCCTAGGGTGGGTCATGGGACTACTGGAGCCCTGGGTGGCTCATCCACAAGCACATGGGGGCTTCTGCTGCTGCGTGCACCCTGGGGGAGGCAAGGGGGTGGCACATCCCCTCCCCACTCCGATCTGCATGGGGTGAGAGTGAGCTGCTGCTATGGGCTGGGCTCTGCACCCCACTGCCACTGCCCTGGGAGTGGCGCAACACCATGTGCCTGCCACCGCCGGGCTGTACCCCGTCCCCAGCCCGCCCAGCAGCAGCAGGCATATGGCATCATATGGCTTTTGGGGCAGCGGCAGCAGGGTGCAGCGCCCAGGACACAGTGGCAGCTGCCCTCACCCCATGGACAGATCAGGGGGCACATGCCCTCCCTTGCCTCCCCCCAGGGTGTACGCAGTGGTGGGAGCCCTCCCACACCCCTGGATGAGCCACCCAGGACTCAGATAGTACCACAGCCTGCCCCGGGGCCCCATTCATCCCTGCCTCTTCCCCACTCCCTCCTGCACTGTGGGGGGGCCTCAATTGCACCCCCATGCCCCTTCCCCACGACAGACTTAACTGCTAGGGGGTGGTAGGGTGGGTGAATGCATGCAATCAGCCCACCCAAATGGTATATTCTCCCTCCACTTATGGTCAGCACCAGTAGTTCTAACTGTTAGAGGCATAAAATAATTCTAATCTTTTCTCTATTGTAATTTTTACTACAAGCTATGTTACCTTTCCTCTCTGCCAACATTTGTTTTGATAGATTACACTCTGAATCCATTGCTGGGAGTTGCCTGGTTCCAAAGGATAGTGGTTTATTCCCACAGAATTATAAATGTATCTTCTCCTACCCCCTTTTGTTTCAGATGAGGCCCGTTCCAAGAAGTGCGGTATCCTGGTTCATTGCCTTGCTGGCATTAGCAGGTCTGTAACAGTAACTGTTGCCTACTTGATGCAAAAACTAAACTTGTCCCTGAACGATGCCTATGACTTTGTGAAAAGAAAAAAGTCCAATATCTCTCCAAACTTTAACTTTATGGGCCAGTTGCTGGATTTTGAGAGGACTCTGGGACTCAACAACCAGTGTGAAAGCCACTCCCCCAGTGAGCAGCTCTACTTTACCACACCAACTAATCACAACCTGTTCCAGCTGAAAACCTTGGAATCCACATGAAGGGAATTATGCTTGGTTGGGAATTCAAGCATCAAATAGTTTGCATTAAGCATTTCAAATATGAAATCTATCAGGCAGCCTTGAAAGAACTTGTTGCTCCAAGTAGAGCGGTCTGCTGCTTTTAAAAGGCTAATACCATTTATTAGTATTCTGATGCTAATCAAAATGGATCAAAGAGGTAGTTTTTTCACAGGTCCATTTAATATGGGGAATATTATGGTGTTCTGAACACAGCTGTTACCAGCAATAACTGCTTTCCTGGGTGTATTAAGACTGGCAGAACACGCAAACACACGGAGCTACCTGTGTATTAGTTTGTTTGGGGAAAGTAAACAACACTTAAGCACTTGGCCACCTTGAACAAAAGGTGTTGGCCCAAGACTGTTTTAAAATCCAGGTTTACTTTTTTTAAAAAAGGTAATCTTACTCTTGAGCATTGAGTTCAAACTTTTTAAATATGTAAGTTCTTCACTGTTTGTACAGATATGGTTGCAAAACCAGTATTTTATTCTGTTCTTGTTTGATCATTTTTAATCGAATATTTGTATTGACCAAATGCATTTTGCACAATTTGTGAAGCCTTGGTATATCTTGGCATATTACTGGGTACTCGAGAGAGACACGCACATGCTGCTGCTGTTGCTAGCATCTGATAGAAAGTTTTACTCTTTGTGAAGGCCGGTTGGTCTTAGTAATGTTTCACCACTTCCACACACACACAATCACAAACTTTGCACTGAATCAACCAAGGTGACTAAGCTGCAAACTTTTTTAAAAGCCACCCGTGCCAAAAAACACTGCTGTTGTCAGAGGTAAATCTTGTTTAGCTTTGAGATTTGATAGAAGCATGTCTGAGGTTAACTCTCATTTTGTGCTGCCAGCTGGCCTGAAACATTCCCACTTCTGAAGTAAAGAAAATACTTGTGATGTTGGCATTTTTCTCTCAGACACTCTTAAGTGTGTGTGTGTGTGTGTGTGTGTGTGTGTGTGTGTGTGGGGTCGGGGGGGGGAGAGGGAATCTATTGCTACTGCTACTGTGCATCTGGAGCAGCGCAAGGTTTTTTATAGTATGACACTACTAAGCAGTCATGCAGACACTGAGAGGAGAGTGGAAATACAAGAAATAACAGAGGAGTATAAACTAACAAAAAAACTGGCAACTTTTAAGATGATTGGAGCTTGCAGTGGAGGTTCTGATGGTTTTTATCTTTTCAAGTAACTTCTTGCAGTGCCTTCTATTATGAGAAGCCTTGTTTATATTTCTGGCTAATGTCTGGTAAACATGTTGTACTAAGCAGGGGAGGGTAAAAATGGGAGGAGGGCAGAATGGATCTGAGGGTGTAGTGTCATCCTCTTATCCCCTTCTCTCCATTTTAACTCTCATACACCTGAAAAAAGCCACGGATTTCCCTCCTAAATATCCCATTTTTGTATTCCCTCCCTCCCCCCCAAAAAAGAACAGGTTATAGTGGAGGGAAGAAAACCAAACTCCGTGTAGAGAAATTGTTTGATGGTGTCACATCAATGTTACCTGAATGGTGATGGGTTTTTTTCTTCTTTCTGATTTGTTAACAATGTTGGGATAGTGGGTCATTGGGGAAGAGAGAATGATCATGAGTATGGTTGTGAATGGGCAAGCAAATTTGCAAATATTCTAATTGCATCTTACCTCATCGAGGAATTTATTTTTCAGGGATTTTTAGACGGTGCATCTATATTGCATTACAGCTAAGCTGGTTTGTAAAGGCTTTTTGTGCTGTAAGTAATCTTTACTCTTTAAAGGGAAAAAATGTATCTTCTGACTAATACAAATGAATGCTTGTTAGTGAGGCAGTCTTGCTTTCTGAGTTATGAAGGAAAATTAATGACCCTATATATCCTGAACCAATATTGGGACTTTGTTTATATTGCAAATAAATATTATTTTTTCTTTAAAAACTATTGTTCTATTTCAAATGCTTGTATAGGTAGTTCAACATCTGTCCCAAAGGGATGTGCTGGTCTCTTAGCCTTTTTTATAGCCAACTAATATCTTCCTGCAACCACAAACACAGAATTTGTAGGGAGGTATACAAGTGTGGTATTTAGTTTCATGTACAGTTTAATTTTTAAAATATTTGGTAATGGGGGGACAGAGGGATTGAATTAATTAGAGAACAAAGATCAGCTTGAGAATGGCAGTGCGATTGACTCACCTACCCACCCATGGAGCATACGTGGTCTGTGGAGATAGAACATGCCCTTGTTATTTGCCTTTATAGTCAATGCACAGGGGTTACAGTAGAGGTAACTTAAGCCTCATGTTAAGCTTTTGTGAGCCACTTCTGGACATTGGTATGAATTACTGGTTCTTCCTTAATTCTTCCATTTTTCTTCCTTAATTACATGATGCAGTGGATCTTTAGGAAAACACGGACCTATACCTAAGCATAGAAGTGCCAAGGATGCTTGGAACAGCCTGTTAGGTAGTAATATATACTCTCTTCAGTCTTATTTTTTTTCTCTTACAGTTTCCTGCTAAGACATGGTTGGGCAGGATTCAGACTAATAATAGCATTTAATATCAGCTATGTAAGTTAATTATTTCACAGTAGCTTCATTATAGCTCTCTAGAACAGAACAGAGATTATTTTTAGTCTTTTAACTAGAAGAGTTTGTAGTCAGCTAAGTCATGAGGAAAACAAGCTACATTTTTTCTCAGTTTTTTTGATTTGTCTGTGTATTACATTCTAAATCAACTTCTGGTTGTGAATGTTATGAGCACATAGGAGGTCTTTTTGTCTACTTTGTAAAATGAGTTGTTCTTGCTCAGCATCCCTGCCTCCTAAAAGTAGCATCTTCTAATTGGTCAGTAAAGAAATCTTAAGTTTTGGGGCCTTGGTTGATAGACAGGGAAGCCTGCAAGCTATGTGCTTAAGCATCTGTGCATTTTAAGAAACTCTTGTTCTTTATTCCTTGCTATTAGGGATTTGTGTGGAGATATGTGACTTCTCAAGTCTCTTTATGGAGATAATTCTATAAGAGGCAAGCAACCAGCAGACCACAGAAAAGCACTAGGAGATGGTAAGGAAGTACATGTCAGTGTAGACAGCCATCACAGGTTCAGAGCAATTATAGGAAAGATAGTAATTTGTTCCCCCTGTAAGGATCAGTCCTGGATGAGGCCCAGTTATTGTCTAAACAAAGAAACAAGGGTTGCTGTAGATCAAGAGTGTCAAAGATATCTCCCATGGGTCATATTCAGCCCATGGAGCCTTGTCAACTGGCCCCTGATACTGCACCTAGGAGCCACACATGGCACACCCCGCACACAGGCATTTCACACAACCCAGGTCTCAGACCAGCTGTCTCAGATCAGATTTGGGGGCTGGGGCCAGGGAGCTGCGTGCAGTGTGGATCCTGGAACAGATGCCATGTGCTGTGCAGCCTGACTAGGGCAGACGCCATGTGTCGCACGCAGTGTCTGCTTTCAACCAGTCAAGGACTCATGCTACACATGCAGTGCCTACCCTTGCTGGACTGTGTTGCATGTTTGAACTGCTCTGGGATCTGTGCTGCTTGTCCCAGCCAGTCCAGGACATGTGCTGCACGTGGCAACCTCGCCAGCTGGTTTGGAACCTGGCCGGAATGGCCTACCTTAATTTTTAATGAGTATGGAGCTCTATTAACAGTGTGGGTATACAGGTGAAAATATCTTTGCTGCCATTTGTATATGGAAAAACCAGAAGCTTTGAATGACTTTATGCTGACAATGACCCCTTTAAATCAATGTAGTGCTCCACTGGAAAAGCAGTGAGGAAACTTTGTATGTTTAATGTTCTGCCACAAATCTGCCACATTACTTATTTGCAAAGCATTAAAATAATGTTAGTAGTAGTTCAGTGAGTTAAATCAAATACCCTATAAAGAAAAGTGTTTTTTGAAGGATGGAAACCTTTAGTGTTGGCTTAAAAAGATACAACTATTTAAAATAAATGTGACTGCATAAATTATGATAAAGGCAAGAGACTGAAGGGCAAACATAACACAGTACAATGCTAGGAAAACATAGAGTAAATTGGGCAAATAGAGGCTTAAATTAAAGGTGAGATGAGCAGATGAAGTCATACTCTAGAGCAGGGGTGGCCAACCTGCGGCTCTAGAGCCACATGCGGCTCTTCAAAAGCTAATATGCATCTCCTTGAATCTTTACACAAGCACACGGTGGCCAGCTTCCAAATGGAAGCTTGTGCTTGTGCAAAGATTCAAGGAGACGCATATTAACTTCTGAAGAGCCGCATGTGGTTTTGGAGCCGGAGGTTGGCCACCCTTGCTCTAGAGTAAAAAGACGATCTTATATCCAATTCAGGAATGGGGTAAGTTGTTCAGGTGTGAGGGTTGGAAGCAGAAAAGTAAAAGAGGGCACATCTACATGAGACACTTTACTGCACAGTAGACCAATTTATTGTGCAGTAAGCATCACCATCTATACGTGCAGATGTTTACTGCGCAGTAAATTGGTTTACTCCATGGTTACTTGCAAATGTAGGTAGCAAATTAACTGTGGAGTAGTTACTGCACAGTAATGTATGTGTAGACACCAACCAGGAGCAAATTTGCTCCTGGTCAGCCCATGGGGCTTGGAGCTTTTCCAGCCCTGGGGCTGAGATGGCTCTTTGCGTGCCCCAGCCCTTAAAAGGCTACAGGGACTCCAGGACCCTGGGCCATCTGCAGCCAGCCTCTGGCCACTAGCTCCTGCAGGAGCCTGCCTGGACCCTAGCACTGGTCCTCAGCACAGTCCAACCGCCTGCCTGCCTGTCCTGTGCCATACCTCCTCACTGGGTGCTGCAGGTACCTATCCAGGCCCAGCAGCACCTGAACTGTCAAGCAGGGGCCCTGTGGGCCATTGAGGGAGCCACCCCAACGCCACAAGTCACCTCCTGGGGCCGGAACTGGTCCCAGGAAGAGACCACGGACCTTGTGCTGCTGTGAAGTGAAGCCAAAGTCCTCAACCAATTCATCTATAGTGGGTGCTTCAATGCCCATGGATATGAGGGCCTGCGAGGTTGCATGCATGAGCGTGGGCATGACCAGTCGGCTTGCCAGTGCCATATAAAGGTCAAGGCATTGTGGGCACAGTGGGTTGCTGTCATCAACCAGAACTGCCAGTTGGGGGCTGCCCACAAGTCCATGCCCTTTATGGGGCAGCTGGACCAGAAACTTATGCCCTGGGACCCTGACCGGAGCTGAGCCATGTACTCTAGCACAGACAGCCATGCGAGCCTCTGCTGTGGCCTGGCAGTATCAATGAGGTGTCAGCGGGGGACAGCGCTTCGGAGTGCCAGGAGCTCATCCCATTGTGTTCCCTGCCCTGGTCTCATCCATCAGTTCCAGCAGCCCAGACCAGCACCTGCCCTACCAGCTCTGGGTGCATGGCTCCACTCAGGAAGCCAGGCCAATCATTGCACCACCGGCCCTCCACAGTTCCAGCTCCTCCTCAGAGTGTGCCTCTGCCTGGGCAGCCAGGCACCATGCCCCTGCACCCCTGGATACCATCAGGAGCTGCATGTCTCTCTTGCCAGTGGGGACAGACTCAGGCCACCAGGCGCACCTGGTAAGCCCCATACTGGGAGGAGGGCCCTCCCTGCCCCTGCCCCTCATCCCCACTTAGCTCACCTGCATGCCTCCTGGCCACTGGAGTCCCCACCTCCCCCCAGCATGCAGGGAGGTGGGAGACAGTGCAAAACTTTCTTGAGTAGCCTGTGTCCCCTCAGGTAGACAGGAATGAGCCTCTTGCATGCGGAGGAGCACATCAATGATGGAGGCAATGTCCTCAGTTGCAGGGGGCAGGGACGTCTAATGCAGGCACAGGTAGCCCTCCAGGCAGCACCAGACATTGCAGGATAGCGTGGGCTAGCCCACTGCACAGTGGAAGCTCAGGGTCCCACTCCAGATTTTCAGGTGCTCCTGGGGCACCATGGTGAGCAGCAGCAGCAGGGCATAGTGGGTTGTGCACCTCTTGGTCCACACAAACAGCTCCTTGCATTGTGCCCAGGACACTCTCAGCAGGGGCATGCACAGGACAGGTGTGGAGGGGGCAGCACCTGAGCACCTCTCCAGAGAGACCCCCTGGTGGGAGGGCAATGACTACCAGCTCCATGTTTCAGTTGGCCGGGAGCCCCTCTCCTCCAGAGCCCAGGTGCCATGGAGCCTGGCAGCAATAGAGAAGGGGGTGTGGGGAGTGGGTCTGGAGCCATGGCAGCAGGTTCTGCCAGAAGCCAGGCCTGTCCTTCCCTAGGAAGGGGGCAGGGAAGGCAAGCTGCCTATGACCAGCACCCAGTGGCCCACCTGCCCCTGCAGAGTGAGTGGGGATAGGGGACTCAGCCATAGGGGACTCAGCTGGTGGCTGCCTGTGCCAGGGCATGGCTGGCCAACTTATCATGGTCCCTGGGCACCCTTGCATGTATGACCCCCAATCTGAGGCTGGCCAGCACACCAGCCCCCCCCTCCCCCCCCAGTATAGTGGATGTTATCTCAGAAATGTTGCAAACTCTCACAACCAGCTTCTTTCCCCTTGTTCTGCAGGTTCTGCAGCTGCATGCAGGGGAGCGGTACCAGCTGCCAGCAGGGATGTGCCATTAGGGTCATTGCCTGTCTTGGCTGGGGCTCTCCACATCTGCTGGCTTTGGCAGCAGAGGACCCAGAACTGGACCAGGCTGCTAGACCAGTTGGTTGCCATGGCGGAAAACCAGGCCTGGCACAAGGAGGACCTCACTCATGAGCAGAAAAGAGTTGCATGCAAGGTGGAAATGGAATGGGAGAGGGACCAGGTGGATAAGGTGTTCAGGAACAGGCTCCTGACCTTCAAAGAGAGGCACCTAGAGGACCAGGAGCATCAGTCTGCCATGGTGGCCAAGACAGTGGGGGCCACAGAGGAGGACAACTGCATGCTAGAAACCATCCTGGCCCTGGTGGTTGCCATTGTGCTGCCCGCTGCCTAGCCCCCGACTGCAGCCTCACCTTCCCTCTGGCAGGCAACTGCTGCCCAGCAGCAAGCCCCCAGTGGCTTGGGCTGAGGTGCAGCGATGCCTCCACCAGCCAGAAGCCTGTGCCCCTGCCCTGGCACCCGCCCCAGGTCCCCTGCCAGCCAGCCCCCCTAGCTGGGCGCTGCCCCACCACTTGCCTTGGCTCTGTGGCCCTGGAGCAGGAGCTGCCTGCAGTGGGGCCAGTACCACATGTGGGTCCTGCTGTCCTGGCCCATTGTCTCTGGGAGAGGGAGGGAGCCACCCATTTTGGAAGAGCAGAGGCTGCCCTCTCCCTTAGGTGAGCCCCCAGCCTGCTGGCCTTCCCACAACATGCACCGTGGTGGTGTAGCCAGAGGCCTGGGTGCTGGGTGCCTGTCCCCAGGCCCTGCCCATCACCCCTGAAGGGTGCACACAGCACATTCTGTACATAGTCTGTATGAGGAAGTGGGTGCTTTATTGGTGGTGGGTGGGTTGGATGGTGGAGGGGCTCTGTGATTCAGGAGGGAAGGGGGGGATAGGGCCTGCTGCAGGAGAGGGAGGCAAGAAGGGCTCTCTTTGGGAAGGAGGGATCCTGGGGAGGGAGGCAGAGGGAGTGGAATTTGTTTTTGTGGAGGGGACTAAAGTGCTTTTCTGAGAACTGTCTGCAGTAAGCCTGGTGCTGGGGGTGTGCAGGGTGCTTAGAGTCTGGGTCTGGCCATCCAGGTGGTCCACAGTGGGGAGTTCAGGAGCAGGTGGTCAGCCAGTACCTCTTGTAGCCAGTGCCCAGGCCCCTACCGCCGGGTGTGTGGCTCACCCAGGGCTTCAGTGGAGGGAGGGCATCACTGTAGCTGCCACAGCAGCTGGTATTCTCAGTGCCAGGCATCCTCCATCCACTATACCTCCTCCACCCAGGCCTCAGAAGAGCTCCCCCTGGCCCTCGCAGATGTTATGCAGCATTCAGGCTGCAACAATGACCCAGGGATGTTGGCCTTCGCGACCATGAGGCAGCTGGTGAGTGTGTGCTAGCGTCCCTTCAGCTGGCCAAAGGTGCATTTTACCAGCGCATGGGTCCCGCCCAGGCACTGGTTGAAGTGTGCCTGATGGGTCCAGCTGCCTGTTGTAGGACCGCATGAGCCAGGGGAAGAGCAGGTAGGCAGGGTCCCTGATGAGGGGCAGGATCACTAACATGGCCAGCTGCAGGTCTGGCATCCTTGGTGCAAAGCGCCTGCTCTCCACCAGGGCTGGCAGAGCGGAGTTCCAGAACATGCGGGCATCGGCACTGCCCACCCAACTGGCACTCGTTTTGGTGAAGGTGCCTCAGTGGTCAATGACAGCCTAGAGCATGACAGAATGAAAGCCCCACTGGCTGTAGTAGGGGCAGTTGCCATGGGGAAGACAGAAGATGGGGATGTGAGTCCTGTCCAGGGTCCCGATGCACTGGGGGAAGCCCAAGGTACAGAACCCCACCGCTACCTTCAGGGGGTCACGCACCCAGAGCAGTGTACCTAGCACATCCTGGAGGGTGCCACAGATCTCCAGGACAGCTTTCCTAGTGGTCACCTTGCCCACTCTGAAGAGGGGGTAGATGTAGCACAGGTTGGCAGGCCTGGCCAGCTTGAGTAGGGCAATGGCCAGCTGGGTGTCCTCAGGAAGGTATTGCACTTAGAAACTGAATTTTTAACCTAGTGCTTTAAGAATTGACACAACACGTGGTTGATGAATAACAGAAAGGCTTGCTTTAATAACTACCAACACACGTTACAAAACTAAATGACAAAAAGAGACTATTTTCCCATATAAAATGAGCTATTAGCCCTTGTGCTATCTTAGCTGCAAAGAGAACTTTACCCAATGCAGGCAGGAAGCAGTTCTTGTACAGCCTCACAGTGGGCATCCTTCGTTTGTGGCTGGGTGGTGCAGACTGGCTTCTTGATCTTTCCCGGACTGCACACCCACCTTGCTGGCAGTTCTGTCTTGCTTTTTATGCTGTTTTAATTGTATAGCTTCAAAGCATTCCTTCTTGATAGTTGGTTAATTAAAGTCCAAACAGAGCAGGCAAGGACAGAATTAACATATTACAATTGTATCCTGTTTGTGAAGTTTCCAAACTGATCTTGGAATCAAATGAGATGGGTATTGATTAAATGACGTACCTTAGGAAGTTAATCACAGAATACTATTTTTTTGTAGTTATTTTAACAATGGAGCCTAATAAATAGCTACATCAAATGGCTTATGGAGATAATGAAAATCAGAGACCATTGGATACAAAAGGTGTGAGTTTCAGGAGAATACACACTGGTTTAGTGAGGATCAGACAATAGGTGTGAGATGGGTTAGATGCAGTCATGTAGACTGATTTAGCAAAGAACTTTAGACAGATCTTGGATGTTAGCTTTGGGAAGTAGGTCTTAATCTAAGGTAGAATGTGTTAACCAGGGTATTTTTACAGTCATGTTTTCAATACACCTTGGCTTTTTCTTTTTTGGTGACACAGCTCAATTGAGGTGTAGATGTAGTTTATAGGTTTCTCCCCAGACCACTTGGCTTTCTGGCTAGCTCTCTGAGTCTTGTTACATTTATGTAATGAGTGTGTCAGGTCTCTGCCAATACTTTTAACCATCACTTATTTTTTGGCTCAGGTGTGGTAGAAGGTTCAGGACTGTTATTATGACTGTTATTACCTTATGGAATGGGTCTGGTATTGGGTACTGCAAGACTCCACTCTTTATTATGCCTAATGAGTTCCAAGCCATTCACAGAGTTTGATTTTCTTGTGGCAGTCTTCTTACCACAACCCAGTCTTGCCCCAGCCATTGTTTTGTGTTTTTGTGCAAGAGACACTGTCCAAGCTTTCATAGTTTTCATATGCAGCAGGAGGGGCTGCCATATGGTGGTGGTTTGCTGCTCCAGATATAGGCAGAGCTGTTCCAGGAGGCCCTGGAAGGTGGCCCAGGTTATCTGGAATGACTCTAGCCACAGCTTGTTATCCCAGGTGCCCTGGACAATATGCAGCCACCAGTCTGGGCTGGCCCATAGGTGGTGTGGCTGGAGCCCCAGGAGCTCAGGGACAGCACCTGTGGTGGCATCCAGGTGCACGTTGTCAGCATCCCTGCTGGGGTCAGGGCAGCATCATGGAGTCTGGGTGGCAGCAACACGGTGATAGGGAGCCTGAGCTGCTGCAGTAAGCCTGGTCACATGGCTGCAACGCGTTGCGGGGACAGCCAGGGCCAAGACTGACCTGGGCCAGGTGGCAGTCACTGAAACGCTGAAGCATCACAAGCAGGGTGGTGAGCAGGAGCCCAGGGCACAGATTGTCACTCCCAGGGCCTGGGGGTGGAGCAGCCATCGTGTGGTGGGCAGGCTCCGGCAACATTCACAGTGGGTTATGCCAGCATGCTACAGACTGCTTCAAGCCAGGAACAAAGGTGGCCAGGGAGCAGCGTGTGAGGCTGGCTTTTAAAGATGGCCCCCAGCTGCAGGCAGTGGTGGCCAGAGCCTCCAGCTCCTCTAGGCTGCTGCAGGGGGCTGGTGCAGGGATGGGGGGGGTGGGAGCAGGCTTGTGCCAGGAGCAAGAAATCTGCTCCTGAATGGCTACATGCTTAGACACCTGCCCAGGGTGGATTTACTCAGTAAATTACTGTGGAGTAAACCCATCTAGCAGTATTTGTATGTGTAGACACTCCCAGAGAGAAAAAATGTTGAAGGGAAGAGGTATGAAGATTGCCATATCTTACATCTTCCTGATGGTCTGTTTCTGATCATAACCCCAGCTAGGAACAAGTTCTACTGATCCATGCCCACATCTGTTTTAAAAAAAAGGACTATTGAGATCCAAATATTCCCTTTGTCCAGAGATTCACTAGGAGGGGAGGGGCCTATTCCCAACCTGTTCCTAGTAGATTTTAACTTTAGGGCCCAGAAGCCCATGTGTATGTATGTATGTTAGGGTAGAAGGGGGGGAAAAGATAGATTCTACAGGTTTGGAGCCAGGGCTTTTTGGTTAGAGGTGACATCCTGAATCCAGTACAAAAAGTGGTCAAAATCTTCTGTAAACTCGATTATATATATCTTACCTCTGATGTCATGCCCTGTCCCACAAGGAGATGACAGTTGGCTGTAAGTGTGAAGAGTCCTTGACAGCATGTTGTCAACAGTTCTGCTAGGTAGAAAATTAAGTAGGCTACAATGCAGTGAGCTTCACTCTCTGTGTGGACACCCCCTTTCTTTGACAGATCTCATGAGAAGTGCTGCTGGGTGATGGGAAGCCCCAGCTTTTTCATAAAGGATGGTAGAATGAGAGGCAGCAACTATGGGCCAGACCTTAGATCAGGGATTCCCAACCACGGGGTCGCAGCCTGGTACCAGGCTGCAGTGGGCTGGCTGCTGATCCCTGGCTTCCACCACTGGCAGTCATATGCATGTGGGGTTAAGGCTGGGCAGCGGGGCAGTCCCAGGAGGGAGGCTGCCAGCTCATAGAAATGTGATTTAAATATGTAAATTAGATTGTTTGCTGGTCTGTGGTATAAAAAGGTTGGGAACCCCTGCCTTAGATGGTATTAATCAGCTTAGCTCCTTTAGGGGCCAATTAATTTAAGCCAATTTATAACAGCTGGGGATTGGGCCTCAAGATTGTAAAACTTTCTTTACTTCTATTCAGAGGTCTTGTCAATTACTCATTAAAGTTAATTAAAATTTGTCAGTGGAAGTTGGATTTGTCCTGGGACTGGGGTTGCATGAAGCCCATAGATCTGGGGAGAAATTCTAGCCCCATGGAAAAGAGCAGTAAAAATTATTTTTCTCTTTTTTCATTTCTTTCTACTGCCTCTTGTACCCTTTGAACATGGTGCAAGGCACTGAACTTGCCTTCCAGCATGAAACCCAAAGCGAAATCTTAGTTATAAATCAAATTTCCATACTTGAATCTCCAAGGTGGCAGGTTTATTCAGGGTTCCTCCCATCCTGTCCCCCATTTTAACAAAAATAGGCTATTTTATGTTTGAAAAGCGCATAAATGTGGAACTCAGTGCCACAAGATGTGGAAGCTAGCAGTTTAGCTAGATTCAAAAAGGGATTGGGCCATAGGTGGATTAATGCCTGGGCCAGGTGGGCAGTTGCCCAGGGCTCTTCAAGAAATGGGGGGCCCCCTGGGAGGGAGAGGCAGGCAGCCCAGCATGCATATGTGCATATGCAGGCTGGCCACAGGCATTCGGCCAGCAGAAAGCAGGGAGCAGAGATGCACAGCCCATTTACTGCATGGCAGTAAGTTTGTAGAAGAGAAAAGGGAGCCTGGGGGGTGGGGGCAAATTGAGGCCCCCACGGTGAGGGAGGGGGCTGGGCCTGAGGCCGGGGCAGCAGGTGCTGGGGCCAGGGTGCTGCCTGGCCCCAACCAGGGTGGAGCACACCTGAGGCAGGGAGCAGAGCAGAGGCATGGGCGGACAGCTTGGGGTGCGGGGGGAGGGCCAGCTCCCTGTTGCTGTATGTACCCTGGGCCAAGGGAGGCATGGGGGTGTGGGGCATGTGCCCCCACAGATTTGTACAGGGGACAGGCAGGCTCTGTTTGCTTGAGTCTGTCTCCTGCCTAAATGTGTGACTGGATGTCAGTGAAAATATAAATAGGTAGAAATAGGAAAACAAGAGGTAAAGCAGGGAAGGGAGGGGGAAGAAGGAAGGGGGGGAAAGCCTAAGGGAAACACTACAGTGATAATAATACAAGGTAAAAAACGAGGCTCTCAGTGAAAAGGGAAATAGTTGGAAATCAGGAGAACAAAGGCAACAGAGTGGGGGAGGGTAGAAAAGGTGGGGGAAAGGAAGAATGTAAGAGGTCAGGTCAGGCAGGTACCTGGTGAATTGCATGTCAGGCAGGTTGCAATGTGTCATAAATCCAATGTCTATATTGAGTCCATGATTTTTTGTATCCAGTAGATTTTTAGCTTCTCTCATTCCTATTTTCCTGCTCTCCAACTATTTCCTTTTTCATAAGCAGCCTCTTTTCAACTTTGTATTCTATCATTGTAATGTCTCCCTTTGAACTGTTTTCTCCCTGTTTTCTCTCCCCTCCCATCCCTGCTTTATCTTTTGTCTTTCTAATCTCTTCCTATTTACATTCTCACTGCCCCCCTGCCACATTTCTAGCTTCTCTCATTCCTTGGAGTCTCAGACCATCAGAGGCTCCCTATGCCTGATGAAGGGTGACTGCGCCAGAAAGCTTGCCAAGAACTTTTTTCCAATTATTCAGTTGGTCTAATAAAAGATATCACATCTAACCAAAGAACCTTGCCTGCCTATGTCCTTAGACCAACACGGCTACAACCAAAAACCCAGCATTTAAGGG
>NW_005842301.1:516675-523873 GCF_000455745.1 Alligator sinensis | reverse complement strand
TGACCCCTGAATGCTGATTTGGGAGCCAGAAAAGCCTGCTTCCCATGGGAGGCAAGTTACCCCCCCGCTCTTCACTTGATGAAGTAAACTGAAACTAAGTGAAGGGAAAGCCTCACATACAGGGTGAGAAAGTCAGTCTCAGGGCTTGAGACCTCTGTTCTCTCCCTCTCCTTTCCCCTTTTGTGTTCTGGGTTTTGAGTGGGATGGTGCCATGCCGGATGGCATCAATCCCTGCAGCAAACCAGCCAAGGTTGGAGCCTGGCAGTTTTGCTGCTGTGCCGTGGGCCAGGGCTGAGAGCCTTACATTTTTTAGTATCCTCCCCTAGTGCAAGCTGCCCAGGAACAGGGTTGTGGCAGCTACCAGCCGTGCAGGCCTTGAGTGGGATGATGCCATGAGTGTATCATTCCCTAATGGAGAGTGACCAGGAGGCGGAGTCCTGGCAGTCACTGTGTTGGGGATTGTAGTGTCTCAGCATGGTGGTGTAGCTGAGATTACACGTCCAGGCTACAGAAGTAAGCCTGGGGTCTTTTTTTGCTTTTTTACAGACATTGCATTTTCAGCCCACCTGTGTGGGGCTGAACTCCAGCCATATGTTGGCTGGCAGACTTGGGCCAGGGTGAAGCCCTGGCACTTGTTGTTTATCCAGGCCTCAGTGGTTTATAGGCCTGGTTGGCTTTTTGCTGCCTAGTCTAGGCCAAGTGAAATAGGCCAGGGCCTTCTTTTGTCTCTTTTGCAGTTTATGCCCCAACCAAGCACTGTGGTTAAGCACTAGTTCTAGTTTAGGCCCAAGCCAAAATAGGCCTGGCCCCACTTTTGTTGTTTCATAGCTGTTAGGTCTCAGTCTAGCAGTGCGGCTGAGACTATACGTCCTGGCCACAGCCAAGTAGGCCTGGCACTCTTGTTGTATAGACAGGCCCAAGTCCCCCTTTTATTGTTTGACTTTGGTTGTGTCTCAGCATAGCTGTATTGCTGAACCCCACTGTACGTTTGCTTGCTGTATGTCTGGGCAAGTCCTGACCAATGCAGCGTGTTTGGTGCTGGTTTCTGGTCAGGCTCATTTGCTCTTTGGCTGGCTTTTCTCCGAGTTCTCGCAGTTTCCTGCCCCAGCAGAGCTGAGATTAGGAGTAAAAACTTTGGAATGCAATATGCTGATATGCAGTTCACCCCTCAAATCCACCATGCAGAAGTGAGGATCAGCACTACAGTTTTGCAGGGAGCAACAAGGGACCATTTGCAACGCAGAAGGACCTACGCTATCTAGCAGCTCCCTGCGACTCAGAGGACCCATGGAGCAGCTCATTGGACTCTCCGGTGTGGGCCCCCCTCTCCAGGCCATTGGTGAAGGGCAGGTATAGGGGTGTAGGCCACCGGAACTACCCATTGGGGAGTCCCAAGTCCCCGACTGCCTGGGTGTGGGTAAAGATCCCCCCTCCCCCCAAGAGGGTGCCACCTATAGACTTTGTTTTGTAGTTTGTAGTGTTTTAAAATTATAGTTAGTGATTACTTTTGCTTTTCTTTATTCTTTGTAATATATCTGTTTTTTGTGTTTACACTGCTTGAGAGAAAAGTGTTGGTTTTACTGGACACCCTAGTAATCCATTTAGTGTTTCCCAGGTAGACTGGGTGTGGGCTCAAGCCACGGTAAAATATATTTAGTATCCCCAAAATGGAACCCGGCTCTTGTTACTGCTGATAGGCGCTCAGCAGAAGGGTTACACAAATGCAGTCAGCCTGGTAAAACCACCACTATAAGCTATCTTTTATTAAACCAACTTAAATAGTTGGAAAAATTATTTTGGAAGAGCACAAAACACCTGTAGGTGCTCCCTTTGCCTGAACAAAGGGTGTTTGTACCTGAAAGCTTGCAAAAAAAAGAATTTTTCCAACTATTTTAGTTGGTCTAATAAAAGATAGTTTATAGTGGTGGTTTTAGCAGTCTGACTGTATTTGCTATGTACTGAGCTTACAAGGACTGTGGAGCATGCCTCCTGGCCAGTTTGATTCTTTTTTGAGGATGGCTTATCCCAGAAGCCAATATGCAATATGCCAGTCAGTGAAAATGCAAACTGTGGCAGACAATGGGTGAGAAACAGTTAGGGGTGGAGGAAGAGGATGTTGACCTGTAGCTGAAGTCTTTGGGTAGAGGTGCTCTCTTTTATTAGATCAACTAAATAGTTGCAAAAAAAAAGTTATTTGCAAGCTTTTGGACACACGATTTTTCCCAGGGGAAAAAAATGTCAAACAAGAGTCTACATGACCACTAAAGTAAAACATCATTCCTTTCATCTTGTTATACATTTATGCGATCCCATGCATCTGAGTAATTTTTCTAAGGCAGTTGTTTTATTCAATTTTGTGTGTGTCAAATAGTTAATTCGACATTGCGTGTCGTGCTTTATTATTGCACTGTGCAAACATTTAACAGGTCTATTTATTAATATTTTCATGTTTATAATAGGGCGTGGGGGGCCTCCAATTTTCTGTTTGCCCAGGGCCCCAATGAATCTTAATACACCTCTGGATTGGGCAAATTCTTGGAGGAAAGAGTAATCAGTAGCAATTTAGCATGGGAGTTAGGGGTACAGCAGGGGTAGGTAATTATTTTGGCTGGAGGGCTGCTTGACAAGTTTTGGTGCATTGTCAAGGGCTGCAAGGGTACAGCCCTTTTCAAACTGCTAAGCCCCACCCCTTGACAGGTGCTTCACCTCCTGGCTTCCATCTTGGGTCTGGATGTCCTTCTCCCTAACCCCCAACCTTCGCCAGCAGAAGTCGCTTCCCTTGTCCCAGAAGTACTTCTTTTGGGGCACTGGAAGTCGCACCCAGTCACATGGTCTACGATATAGCTACCCAACACCAAATCCTGTCCCAATCGCTGCTATGTTGGTCTGAGAATCCCCTGTCCCCATCACATGGTTCTTGACATCAGAGCATCCACCTGTTGCTGGAAAACACTGCTTCCACCGGGCACATCTTCACAGTGCATGAAGTTCTGCCGTCTAGGCCACAAGGCACAGGAATGAGCTATCAGGTAGCAAGGGGTTGTGACCCCTCTAACAACCTACCCTGTCACCCTCAACCAGGTGGTGGAGGTTTCAGGGGCATTGGACCTCCCCGAGAATGGCACCAAACCAATCAAGTCAAGGACTGCACACACAAAATCTTTCAGAAGAAATCATTTTAACAAAGCATAGATAAAAAACAAATCACACTAAAAATCAAATATCTACTATAAAAGATTTAAGTTTTATTTTAAAAAATAATTTGAGTAGTGTATGTAGAGATAACTGAATAATAGCTTCATGAATGATGCGGTTCCCCGGTGGCTGAGGGAACACAGCTGCGCCAGTGGTGGCGGGAGCACAGCGGTGGTAAGCACAGAGCTTCCACAGACGCCACTGGTGCTATCATTGGCGCAGGGGGTCGGGGGGTGGCGAGGGCCAACCACGGGTTGGCAACCACCCACAGGCACCACCGGCAGCGTCAGTGGCAGCCAGCGGCGATCACAGACCATCCACAGATGCTGCCGCCAGTGTTGGTGGCGGGGTGGTGGGCAGCGACTGCCTGCAGATACCACCAATAGTGTCGGCGCCTTTTGTAGGGAGTTCACCACCATGCTCAGGGGGTGCAAGTGCACCCACGTGCACCCCCTACATGTCGCCCCTGAACAACTTAAAATACAGTTTTACTCTTGTATGCTGCCCGAAGTGTAGCTGTGGTGTAGTAGACCTATTAAACCTCTTCCAGTTGATCACCCTCTTCCCCTCCTGACTTGTCCCTGCCAGTGGTCTCACCTGCCATGACTTGATGGAATAAGCTGACTACGGACCGTCTCAGGAATGGGCTCTCAGTTACTTGGCCCTTGTCTGGATGGGGTCCCCTCCACTCCTGTCAGCTGCACCTGTTAGCTCTGAGCCCGCTTCTCAGGACTACAGGCTTCAGGTTCAGCATAGTGTGGTGCTGGCTTGTAACTCCTAAGCCAGGTGATGCTGTCACCTTCCTGCCTTAGGCAGCCCCTCACAAACAAAAATACCCTGCCACAGGTTTACTTCACCATGGGCAGCTTGCTTCAAATCCCAGCCAACAATGAAACCAAAAAGCTTTGGAACTTATCTGCTTCCTTAGTGCAACGTTGCCAGTCTCTCTAGCTAGGGCATCTTTCTGGGTCACTCTTCTCTGACTCTCCCTCAAGTCAGTTGCCATCTCTGCCGGGAGCTCCCTCCCCTTTGCACTCCTGCCATTCCTCTGCCTTTCTGGTATTAGTGCAAGAAAACTCTCAACATCCCAACCCCTCGAGTAACAGGGAAGGGGCCCAGTTACAATATTGAAAATTAAGTTAAAGAAAAACAAAGAAACTCAATAGGAAAAATGAAGCCTCTGATGTGCATTAACCAGAGAATCAGTCAGGCATCATCTCCGTTGTTGCAATGCAGAGCACTTCTGCAAGGTTGTCATCTCTCATTGAAAATCTAAGATTTGATTTATTGATCTTCATTATAGAAAATGTCTGTTCACGTATGTACGTAGATCCAAACAGCACAAACATCTTCCAGGTGTGAGCCTTCATCTTTGGAAACTTCTGTTCATTGAGAGAGGCATAACAACTAGGAAGCAGCACTGATTTGAATTACTCTGCAAGCAGTGCATCACACTGCAGGTCAATAAGCTCGAGTTGGAGGTCACATGGAGTGCTGTCAACATCAAATGTAAAAGGTGAGAAGACCAAAGACTGGTCTTTTGCTGTCATTCAAAAATCTTTGAATCGGTGAGAAAATTCAGCATGCAAGTCCAGTAGTAATGATGTGTAATTGTTTTAGGTTTTGGTCACAAACAGTAATCTGCTGCAATGTAGAAAACTGGCTGAAATCTTTGTTTCCTATCTGATGGGAGAAAAGGAGTAACTTCAGCATGAATGACTTGACACTGGAATGCAGTACATGAGCAAAATGCCCCTTTCGTTGCAGTCATAAATTCAGATAATTCATATACCCATGATATCAACAGTGAGTGCAAAATGAGAGAGCCAGTCTTGATTGTTCAGCTATGGGAAATCCAAATCGTTTCCTTTCATGTACAAAAGCAAACCAATCTCTGCTCTCAGTACCTATGTTATTTTCAGAACGTTACCCAAACTAAGCCATTTTATGTTGCCATGATACAGAACATCTGTGCGCTTAGATTCAGATTCCTCAAGCAAAGTTACAAATTGCCTGTGGTTTAATCCTCTTGTTTGAATGTAGTTGACCACTTTTGTAACTGTATCCATGACAGTGCTTAGTTTTAGAACACTTTTACAGAGGACTTCTTGATATACAGGTTTCCCTCGATTTATGCAGTACATGCATTCCCGGAGAACAGCGCATAAATCAAATTTGCATAAAGCAAACCCACTTTATAGTGTTGCAAATAGGGATAGGTTCCTATGGTGGTGAGGGAAGGAGGGCATGGCAGGCCCTCCTCACTGCAGATGCCCCAAGGGAGGCCTTCCCCCCCTACTCCTGGTCACCCGGGCTGTGGCCAGTGAGCTAGGAGGTGGACCAGGCACCCCGCTGACACTCCCCGTGCCTCCCAACAGCAACTCGGGCCCCTCTTTTGCTTCCCTGACCCCTAGAAGCCTGTATGCCTGGATGGTCCGTGTCTGCCACGCCCAGGTGCTGGCAAGCAGCCCTGATACACTGTGGCAATGGTGTGTAGGGCCGCCAGCTTTCCAAATGGCCTGTCCAGCTTGGCGCACACTGTATAAGCTGCCCACAAGAAGGCTGGGGACTTACAGTGGCAGTTGCTGCAGGGCATGCTAAGCCACTGGCACGTTCACATCCCACTTTGACCTGACCGCCTCAGTGGCCTGCCCCTTCTGCCCCAGAGATGTCAAGGAGAGCCTCTTTCACACCTTCCTCAACTGTCCCTGTCTACAGCAGCTCTTTACCACCCTTGAGCAGCAACTATGGGCATTGGGCAGGGGTCTCTCAGAGAGCACCTATGTGTACTCCTATCCATACTGGGTGGCTGAGCAGGGCACCGTATGCCTGGCTAACTTTCTACTAGGCTAGGCCAAGATGGCTGTTCTTAAGAGCTGCCACAAACAGCTTGCCAAGACTGGCTCGGACGACCCCCTGTGGCTCTTCCGCCTCCTGGTGCAGGCGCACCTCTTGCTGGAGTTCGAGCACACTGTGCTCCAGCGGGCAGTGCCTGCCTTTAAGGTGCACTGGGCCCTTGAGCGGGTGCTATGCCACATGGAGGACAGCTGTCTTCAGCATGCGCTCTGGTGGCATGACCAGTCTGATTGACTGGGTGGGGCCGGTAGTGGACTACAACCCTATCCTCACTCCATACCCAGGCCCAGAGGTGATCCGAGCAGGGTGCAGGGCCCGGGGCAAATCAGCCAAGATGGGGCCCTGCCCCGGTCCCAGCCCCAACCCCAGCCCTGGAGAAGCTGCCATCACCAGCAGCAGCGGCAGCAGGGTGGGGGATAGTAAGCAGCAGGACGTGGAGCCACCATTTCGCCCAGCTCCGTGCTGCCCCACCAGGCTCTGCACTGCTGCTGCTCTGCCCGTCTCCGCGGGGCCCCCCCAAGGCACAGGGCCCAGGGCGGTTGTCCCGATTCATACCCCCTAGGTACAGCCCTGTCCAGGACCCTCACCAGACAGCTTCCTGCTTTTTTTTTTCTGCAGGTGTTTGAAGGCATTGTCACATGCACTACTGAACAGAACAGGGTAGGATGGAAGGCTCTGGTCTCTACAGGTGTCCCAACCATGTACCTGTGTGTTAAGCACAATGTGTAATACTGCAATGGTGTTTGTCATCATGTAATATTATAATGCAATGGCACGGTGCTTCCATTTGTTAATGATCTGTCTGTTTTAACTTTGTATATTGGACCTGGACCCCGGAGGGGCCAGCTTTTTGGACCCTGAGCCCCTGAATAAAGTAGGTAAAAGTCAAAAGTCCTTCCTTCCTTCCTGCTGCTTTGAACGCTTCAGACCAGGCTCTTGGAGCTGCGTGGGGCCATCCAGAGCATAAGACTCCCTGGCTTCCTATCTCTTTTCTTTCTTCATTCCCACCTGTCTAAAGGTCTCTAGCCTCAGTTTATTTTGCTTTATGATTCTTTTTTCGCATTTTTGTAGCTTTTTTCCCCCCTTTCTCTCTCCTCTCTCTCTCCCTTCCCCACTTGCTTCCGGTTTCTTTGTCTGTGAATTGCTT
>NW_005842301.1:513195-515934 GCF_000455745.1 Alligator sinensis | reverse complement strand
CAAGGAGGGCCCCCAGTCTCTACCTCGCTCCCTGAGCCCCACGCTTGAGGGTCGGAGGTTTATCACCTATTTGTCTGTGGGAGAGACCACGTGTTTCAAGTGCGGTGGCTCTTCCCACCTGGCTGCTCAGTGCCATCAGGGGAAGGCGGCCGGACCATCGCCACCTGCAGCAGCGCCGAGGGACGGTGCATCGACTTCTGGGGCTGGTGCTACTACCCAGGCCTCACTGCCACCTCCCCCATCTGTAGCACCCCCTGCCCTCAGTGCGAGAGCCCCACCGGGTGGAGCGGCCGGTGCCTCCCTTTGCCCCCTGCCTGCCCCAGCCGAAGTGGCTGGGGTGGCCGGGGACTGCAGCGCTGGAGCCTCATCGGATGATGGGGCTCAGGCCTCATCCCAGCCACCTGTGAATATGGTGCTGCCTGAGGTGGCTGGCCCTGCTGGGGTGGGCCAGGAGCGGTCTGGCCCATCCCCGGCACAAGGGGAGCTGCCCACCACCACCAAGAAGAAGAACAAAGAGAGGAAGATGAAGGGGGCCTCTCAGGACGCCCCATCCCTGTCAGGACCCTCCTTGGCCAGTGTCGAGGGACCCCCCACTAGAGAGCCTGACCCCACTCCGGCTGCCATATCACCCACCCCATTGGATGTAGCCATCAACAGGACAGACTTAGCGGGGGGGGGAGGGGGCTGCGGGGGTCCCCCCCCTCACCTGTCCCCCAGCCTCCAGAGTCGGGCGGCAGCAGGGATAGTGGTGAATGCCTCTCTTCTGGTGGCCTGGCCCCGGTGGTGACAGGAGAGTCTGCTACCCGCTTGGTCACGCCCCAGCCTAGCGGATTGGATGGGGAAATTAGCGAGATGGAGATCCAGCTCTCTGAGTCTCACAAGAGACGTCGTGAGCGGGATGGCCTCTCCCCCCGCAAGTAGACAGGGAATGCCCTCATGGAGCTGGTCCTTGACTCGGACGATGAGAGGCAGCTGATGTGCCTAGACATCGAGGGTGTCAACGCTGCAGTTGCGGGCCAGCTCCTGCCGGGGGTGCGGCCTCACCACTCTTCTGTAGGCAACATCCACCCCAAGTTGGCAGAGCCCCCCTGGGTCCCTCCTGACTATGGGGGCTCCTGTCCTTGTTGAAGCTGACTAAGGGGCAGAAGAACGTAGCGGGATGCATCACTCGGTGGTGCGCAGACCCCAAGGTGTTTGTCAAGGCTGCCAGGGCTGCAGCCAAGCTCATGCAGCAGGATCTGGGCACCCGGCAGATGGCTTACTGTTTGGAGAAGCTTGCCCAGAGGGTGAGAGTTGAGTGGGGCCTGGGCGGGTCCCTTGAGTAGAGTAGGGCATGGTAGGGCTTCCTTGACCTGTCTGTACTGCCTTGCTCTGCTCTTGGGTGCTCGCTCTTCCACCCCCCCCCCCCCCCACGCCCAGCCACAACTATTGGCACCTGTAACATCAATGGCTGTCGAGACTCGGTGAAGTGCGAGGCCGTCCTGGAGCTCCTGCGACAGAAGAGGCTGGCTGTCGCCTTCCTTCAAGAGACACACTCTGATAGGTTCAACCAGGCGGCCTGGCGGGCTGCCTGGCGAGGCCAGGTGTTCCTGAGCCATGGCACCAACCTCAGCGCTGGGGTCGTGACTCTCTTATCGCTGCAGCTTGACATGGCAGTACCGTGGGAGGTCATCCCCGGCCGCCTGCTGACTGTCCATGTCACTCTTGCACAACACCGCCTGCTGCTCGTCAACGTCTATGCACCCTCCAATGGCCAGGAGAGGGTCGTTTATTTTGAGACCTTGGCTGCCCTCCTGTGTGATGCTAGTGAGGATGATGACCTGCTCCTCCTTGGTGAGGATTTCAACTGCACCACTGTCCCCGGCTCGACCGCCAGGGCCTGAGCCCCACCTGCTCTCTGCTCACAATGGAGGGGGCAGACCTCGTGGATGTCTGGCGAGCACTGCATCCTGATGCGCGCCAGTACACCTGGGCCAGGATGGGTGCCGGTGGTCTCACCATGGCTCGCCTTGACCGCCTTTATGTCACCAGGCACCACCTGCCACTCCTGCGCAGCAGCCGCATCGCTCCCTCAGGTCTGTCAGATCATGGCCTAGCCTTCTGTGAACTGAGCCTGCCGGGGAGAGCCTGCGCACGGGCACCTTATTGGTGTTTCAATGTCAGCCTGCTTCAGGACTCCTATTTCCGGGACTGCTTTGCCCACTTTTGGCAGAGGTGGGAGGCTGTGAGACCGAGCCACTCCTCCTGGAAGCTGTGGTGGGACGTGGGCAAGGTACATATCCGAGCCTTTTGCCAGCAGTACACCCAGCTGGCCACGAATGAGACGCGCCAACATATCTGAGAGTTAGAGGACGTGGCGGAGCTCGAGGCTGCTCTGCTGGCAGCTGGCAGCGATGCAGCACTGAGCGAGCGCCTCCGGTTTCACAGGAAATGCCTGCGCGATTTGGTGGAGAGCGCGGCCTGCGGCGCGAGGATCCGCACCCGCTGCCAGGAGCTGGTGGAAACTGACGCCCCGACCCGTCTCTTTTTCAACCTGAAGCAGCGGAGGGCAGCAAGCAAAGTCTTGGATCATCTCAGCACTCCTGAGGGCTGGGTAATTACAGAGCCGGGTGAAATATGCGAACATGCTGTTGCCTTCTATCATGACCTGTTTGCGGCCGAGCCGTCGTGCCCTGAGGCCATCCTTAAGAGCCACCGCAACCGGCTTGCCGGCCCCGGCTCAGACGACGCCCCGCCGGC
>NW_005842301.1:502313-513025 GCF_000455745.1 Alligator sinensis | reverse complement strand
GCACGGTGGCGGACTGTGGCTTCCAGCTTGTGCCGTGCCCTGGACCCTCGCCAGGCTGTTTTTGTTTTTCTCGGGGTGAGATGCTGAAGGTTTTTGCATGTGTACTATGGGACAGGGAAGGGTGGAATTGTTCGTTTCTCGAGGGCTATAGTGGCATGCTAGGCATGACGTGTACTACTGCGAAGGTGTTTGTCACGGTGTGATGTTCTGACTGTACTGGAATGGTTTCTCTTTGGTGTGGTTTGATGGTTTTTTTGCTTTCTGTACCTGACCTTCCCTGAAATAAAGTAGTTAAAAAGTCAAAAAGTCCTTCCTTCCTTCGGTGCCTGCCAAAACCAACATGCATTGCCACAAGTGAATGTAGAGCACCTACTATTTCATACATTCTGATCAAGCAACTTAGTATAAATAAGCATCCAAAAAACCATACAAATCCGGGGGTGGGGTTGGTGCCCTTTTACCTACTGGCCGCTCGGTGTCAGCAACCAGAGGGTGGGCAACTGCCTTCTTTCCTACTGCCTGGTGGGTATCAGGGCCTGGGATGGAGAGCGGGTGAGTGACTTTTTTCCTACTGCCTTGTGGATGTCAGCGCCCGGGGTGGTGGGCAAGTTAGTGCCATCTTTCCTATTGCCTAGTGGGTGTCTGAACCCGGGGGCAGGTATGGGTGACTTCCATCTTTCCTACTGCTTGGTGGATTCCAGGGCCCGAGGCAGTGGGTCAGTGAGTGCCCTCTTTCCTACTGCCTGCTTGGTGTCAGCACACAGGGAGTGGGGGGGCAAGTGCCCACTTTCCTACTGCCTGACTGTGTCAGTGCATGAGGGGGTGGGAGAGTGCTCTTTCCTACTGCCTGCTAAGTGTCAGTGCCCGGGTGGAATGGGTAACTGTTCTCTTTCCTACTGCCTGGTGGGTGTCAGTGCCCAGGGTGGTGGGCGAATGAGTGCCGTTTTTCCTACTGCCTGCTCAGTGTCAGCCCACAGGGGGGGCGGGGGACTAGGTGAGGGCACGACTGCCTGTTTGGTGTTAGCATCCGGGCTGTTGGGTGAGTGAGTGCCCTCTTTCCTGCCGCCTGGTGGGTGTCAGCGCCCAGTGTGGTGGGTTAGTGAATGCCCTCTTTTCTACTGCCTCTTCAGTATCAGCGCCTTTTTCTAGTTTAGGTCCCACCTTTTCATACATTGCTTATTTATAGCCATAGTCGCTTAATTAGATTCTCAAAGCATTCAAACACACAAACACAGAAATACAGAAAACAAATACACAAAAAACAAATGCAAAAATGAAAAAAACACTAACATAAAAATACAAAGACACAAATATAAAAATTCAAGGAAAAATACTTGCAGTTTGCAGGTGCTTTTGAATAAACCAACTAGTGCTTGATCACAATATATGAAACGCAAATGCAAAAACACAAAACATGTAAAAACAAAACCACAATCAAACACAGGAAAATACAATGCAACACTTCATAAAAATACACGTTACTCTCAAAAGTCAAAAACTGACCATCACAGATCCCAAACATTGAGCACTAGACCACCATACATTTTAATTTTTCAATTACAAAAATAAGTCTTTATTGCTCAAGTTAAAATATTATAACTATTCCATGCAAGTTGTGACTAAAAGCTATTAAGTTATGCAAATGTCAATCTAGAACAAACTATGGGGTCACCTGCCTGTTCAGTATCAGCATCTGGTGCGTGGGTGTCTGCCCTCCTGCATAGTAATCATTAGAAATATTCAATCAAATAATGAATAGAGTAGAAATAATCAGAATAAGCAGTACAAATAATTTTTCAGAAATGTCTGTGAAGTATGCAGTATGTGCAACACTTCCAGGCCAGCATCTGTGTGCATGTGTGCTGGCTCCTCTCCTCCCCCCTGTCCAGCGACCCCCACATGCCTGCCTGCATGTAGCTGTGGGAGCAGGGAGCCGGGCAGCGGGGCAGGACAGTGGGATGAACAACTCTCCCCCTCCCCCTGCCCACCAATCTACCTATGAAAGAAAACACACCAATTCAGGAACTGTATGAATTTCAAAACTGTATTTCAATCTTAAAATTGTGCTCCATTTACATGATTTTTTTTTCATAAATAAAGCCCTCCATTGGATGTCTGCCTTGCAGGGGTACCTGCTCCAAACTATGGGGTACCACTGCCCAAATGGGGTTGGGGTCCCCTGTCTGCTGAATGTTCCGCAGCAGAGGGGGTAGGTGGCCTCGATCAATATAGCTGCTAGTTGTTGAACTGTGAGCACTTCTCTGCTTGGATTTCTACCAAAGTAATTCACTCATATGTTTACTAATGAAAAAAATAAAAGGGTGAAAAAAAAATGGAAGGATTTTTATATAAAAGAGAATGAATGATCTGCCTCCTGTCTTTTGTATCCTCACATGAAACAGCAGAGAAGGTCGAACCCTGTGGAACGCCCAAGCCAAGGAGCAGCATGGCAGATTGGGGGAGGGGCGGGGGCAGAGGCGAATTAAGATTCTCTTGGGGCCCAGGTACCCTTGTCCTACTGTGCCCTACACCCATGGGCGACTGGTGCCTCCCGAGTCTAGGGAGGCATCAGATTGCTGACTTGGGGGTCCCCAGCTGCCGATCACCGACCGGGAGGGAGGTCCCTCCACAGCCAAATCACTGAGGGGGCCGGGGTCCCCCAGGGGCCTATCTCTGAGCCAGTGTCAAAACTGGCCATGCACTTCCACCGGCACTTCTGATTTTGCGGCTGGAACTTCCAGGGGGTGCATGGCCAATCTCAGGGGGTGCATGTGCTCCCATGTACACCCCCTACGCGTCACCAATGTCCCCACCCACACTGTGCCCAGGACAGCTTTCCCCCTGCCGGGGACCCCAGCTCCCCCTCACTTGATGACCTCCACACTGCCCAGCCTGCTTGCATGCAGCTGTGGGAGCAGGGGAGTCAGGTGGTGGTGCAGGACAGTGGGATGAGCTGCCCCCCTTTCCCCTCCACCAGTCTGCCTGTGAAAGAAAACACACCAATTCAGGAACTGTATACATTTCCAAACTGTATTTCAACATTAAAATGGTGCTCCATTTACATGATTTTTTCTCATTAAAACATCATTATTTTAAAAACAATTGTAAAGTAGTAGAAAAGTAAAAAAAAAAAATAGTCTAGATTTTTCTTCCCTGGTGCCCCTTATAAAAAATTTAAATAATTAAATGATTGTATTAAAATTAAATAAATATCTAAGGTGGTACTTAAATAACTAGGAAATACTATTTTACTGTATTTAAATGCTATCTATTGATACACTTTATACACTACTATTTATGGTTGTTGCACTATTTATTTATACACTATTTATACATGATTTAAACACTACTACTGATACTATTGCTACATATCTATATATCGATTTATTTTCTACTTTCTTATTCTTTACTCTATTCTTCTATTTCTTCTACTGTTCTACTCTTCAATTTCTGATCTTGTAAGTCTTCTGCAGGGGAAGAAAGAAGAGGATGGGTTTTGGCCCAGAATCCAAACACTACCTTCTTCACCTCCCCCACTAGAGGCTACAAAGTCAGTGGGATATTTCTGACATTACCTATATATCACTCCAGATGCTGCATATCTTGGGGAAGTCTGGCATGTAGCGTCTGCCTCCACTGTTTGTTGTGTTTCTGGAGTGGCAATTATAAGAAATAGGAAAGTCACCCTGAAAGTGTTAAGAAGAGGTGCCACACTTCCTCAGTTGCAAACTTATCATTTGCTACTGCTGATGCCATGTTCCACAGTTTCCAGCACAGTGCTGCGTCACAGGCAGAGCACCGTGCCCTGCCTGCCTGCAGTGGGATGAGGACAGTGGGATGAGCTCCCTCCCCCCAGCTGCCTGGCCCGGGACCCCCACACCATGCCCTGCTTGCATGCAACTGTGGGAGCGGGGGAGCCAGGCAGCAGTGCAGGACAGCGTGATGAGCAGGGGCCAAAAATAAAATAAAATAGCAGCAGCAATCCAAAGTAGCATCTAGTGGACAAAGGCCTGAACTACAAAAATAGCTCAGTGCCACCTGGTGGGAAAAGAGGGTAATTACACATCTTTGAGTGCCTTTGTGTTTGCACGCAACAAATCCATAGATGTGATGCTTTAATTCATGGCAAGCCAAACTAAACTATGTCCAAGCAATTTTACTTTAATGCACCAAAAAAACTTTTAAAACATCAGGAAATCCCGCTCATGCAAACAAACACGCAGTTGCAGCATGTGAAAGGGTAAATATCGTGGCATGTACATGTACCCTCTATGACCCAGACAACTAAAGGCACAGACAGAAGTCACAATTTTCACTAGATCTGGCCACAGAAAACATCTATAGCCAAGACCAAACACAAGTACATGCCTGCAGGCCACTTCAAAAATGGCCAATCGAGCAAAAATCTGAACACTTACTGCGTGAGGGTTCAGATGAAGATGTTTCAAAACAGAGCATCTTCTGTAACTTGTCTTCATTGCCTCCCAGCCTGTCATTGTTTTCAGAATAGAAGGGGGAAAGGGAGAGGGGAGAAAGTCTGGGAGTTCAGTCTGGGAGGGTTTCAGCCCTTGCTGGATGGTGGGGTGGGTGTATTGGAGCCTCCCCCAGATGTGGGGGGTCTCCAATTCACCCACCCCATCCTCCAGTGCTGGCTGGGGAACCCCTAGAATGAACTTCCTCCGTTCCCTTTCCCCCCATCCCATTCTGAAAACAGTGTATGCTTGGTGATAGGAGGGGCTGTTGCTAGGGGAAACAAACTGAAGGCTCACAGCCAGCAGCTACATTGACCTTCCCCCTGGAGCCAGCTGTGAACTTCTGTTTAGTCTGGGGGATCGTTGTAACTCAGAATGTTTCCTGTCAGGTGTTCTGAGTTACAGTAGGAAGCTTCACTTTTCTGCACCCTAAGTTCTTGAGATACACATCCGATTAGCAGTCAACACCTATTTTATTGCTCTCCAAAGTGTTCCTCCCTTCCCTTGTGTTTACTTTCCAGAACAATGTACATACAGGAACACTGTACATTCATACTGTTATAGTGTACACATCTCCTGGGCTCAAGAGAAGTCTGCACACCTCTCATGCATGTGTGCCTGGCCAAATTCCAGCATGACTAACAGACTGAAGGGAGCCAAGGGAGTCTTACCTCATTTCAACTTGAGGTGGCTTGTCAGGAGCTTGCCTATACTTCTTAAGGCTTCTCCTTAAAGCCCACCCCAGCCATGAAGAAGCTAGCTTTTGGTAAGAGGAACAAACTTTTGTTTCTTACAACATAAAAAGATACACCCTGCAAAGAATTTGCGGTTAAATTGACAATGGCAGTAAGTCTGCAGAAGATATTTACCCATTTATGTCTAAAAACTATCTTTCAGTCATACTTTTTTGCAAGCTATCAACTCTTTCTGAAAGTGTTATAGATCCTATAAATGATAATGCTGACTGTGCAAATACAATTCAAAGTAGTAATTCACTAAGTTTTATACAAAGTCTGGTTTGTGCGTGCCAGGCTACTAACTGACAGCCTCCTGTGCCCACTGTATTAAGTAAATGGATTTGAATAAGGAACTGGTTTTTGGGTTGGGATTATTGTTGGAAATCCTTTTTGAACCACACCTCACCATACCTTCCCAGCACTTGAGGACTCTGCCAGGGCCAGATTTTTCCAGCTGTGTAAGCCCAGGGGACATCATCACTACCTGTGGTGTCCAGCCAGATAAAACATCTTTCAATTATATCTGGGTAATGTGGAAGTCAGATTGTTAAGTTACTTGAAGGTTAAATCCCCTAATTGTAATTAGGCGTTTCTGACCTTTTTAGCATTTCAAATATAGTCACTTGACTCTATAACCTCCCCTACCACATGGCTATGGGTGGGAGGTGGTGATTTTTTCCCCATTGCCTCCTGTTCTGGAGCAATGATTCAGGGGGCATTGAGACCACAACATTACAGAAAATGTTACGTACAGAACTTCTCTTTCACATGGAAGGTATATCTATTGCTTCATGTCCATCAAAATTCAATATAATTTTGCGTATGGATGAGTGGAAACAAATATATCCCTGGTAGCCTATCTTGCTGCTTTGGGTTTTGCAATCGTTCTGCTCATTTGGTGCTGAAATGTGGTTTGTCTACTATTAATTTTGAGCATCAAAAGGTGATAAAATGCCTTGGAAATATGTAAGGAGGAGCACTGGTTATGAGGAGGATATAGTCAGTGCCTTTCTGCATGAATAGCCATGGTTAGAGAAAGAAGGCTACCAAACGGAGAAATCAGTTTCAGGCCTCATAGCTGCTAGGCTTCATAGAAACACACTGAAATTCAGAAAATGGCTCTATAATCTCTGGCATTAAGACAAGAAGGGGTTGAACTCTAAGACATTAAATACAGCTTCAGTGGAAATTTACTGTGTGCGCAAGAATCCTGAGGATTCAAGGTCATATGTGCAGTGTGATAAATCTAATGATTAGTTTCATCCAACATGGTTGGGTTCTCAGTCTGCTCAAGATGTTGCTGACATAACACGATGGTTTTGTCCAACATGTGAGGCTGCACTCACAGTAGAAGCTTTGTTGAAACATCAGACAAGACCAAAGAGACTGGCAAAAGGCATGATGCTGAAGGATAGCCAATATGGTTTCATTGCAGTCAGGTCATGTTTGACCAACCTCATCTTCTTCTATGATCAAGTAATGAACCACTGAGATGTGGGAGACCCAGTTGATGTCTGTAACAGGGAACCCTAGCCCTGTTACCAAGAAACAGGGTGGTCTCAAGTAGGGGTTAAGGCTCAAGCCCTGCCAGCCAGTCAGGTGACAGGAAGATGAAGGCCAGAACCCTATAAATGGTGAGTGGAGAAGGCCAGAGAGGCAGCAGAGAGGGGGACTCCCAGTGACCATGGTGCCACGGTAGCAGCCTCTTTTGGAAGAATACACCACGCTGTGAACCAGAAGCATGAACATCTAAAGTAAGCAGGTATGTTGCATCTTTTATCTCTTTATTATTTTTTTTCCATTATATGGCCATAGAAGCCTATGGCTTGCATTGGATGTTAATAGCCAGTGGTTTGTGGCTGAGGCTGTAGGGGTGGAGGAGGCCTCACTAGCGCCAAGGGGCACTGTGATAAGGGGCTCAAGAAGCCCTGTGGCACTAGGGTTGCTACGCTAGGGCCTTGAGCCCGAGTGAGCTTTGAGAGTTAGAGCCTTGGAGTTAAGCCCTGATTAGTGGGTTCTTTGATGGACAGGCCTAGCTAGAGAGAGAAGGGGTAAGCCCACAGTGGCTGAGACCCTAACATAAAAAAGAATTTATAAAAACCATATGCAAGGCTTGGGCTGCGGTGCAGGGGAGGAATGGAGCTGCAGATAGAGCCCCCTGGCATCGGGGCAAAAAATGGGCAGCCTCCCACCTAATTAAGATCATTAATTAGATGATAACAAGGCATGGCAGGCGAGAAGGCGGGCGGTTGGCCCAGAAACAGGTGGGTGGGCCAAAGGCAAATCGGCCCTGAGAAGGCCCCCTGTTACAATGTCATATACTTGGATTTTAAAAAAGGCCTTCATTATGGTCTCCCATGATGCTCTTAGAAAAAAACAGGGGGACTGTGGCCCGGCAAAGTCCACACTCAGGTGCATTGGGAACTGGCTAAGGGGTAAGACCCAAAGAGCGTTAGTGAACGGATCTGTATTGTCTTGGTAGGAGGTCTAGGGCTGCTGGCCAGAATTAAGGATAACAAAAAGTCCTTTTTCAAATACATAGGGAGCAAGAAGAAGGCACCATGTAACGTGGGGCCCCTACAGGACAGGCTTGGCAATCTGGTGATTGCAGCAAAGGAAAAAGCTGATCTCTTCAATGAGTTCTTTGCCTCCGTATTTCTGAGCAGAGACTGGGACAGCTCCTCACTAGGATTATGGACAGGCTCAGGGGATACGACACCATGGCTAGGGTCAGGGACAATCTAGTTAGGGAACTTTTGGAGGGGCTGGAAGTCTTTAAATCAGCAGGTCCGGATGCTCTTCATCCGAGGGGCCTGAGGGAATTGACAGAGGTCATAGCAGGGCCCCTGGCCAGGTCCCAGAGGACTGGAAAAGGGCCAACGTGGTCCCCATTTACAAGGAGGGGAGAAAAGAGAACCTGGGTAACTATAGGCCAATTAGTCTCACCTTGGTCTTGGGAAGACCTTTGAGAAAATCATCTGCAGGGGCCCCAGTATAGGAGGTAATGCTCAGGGGCAACCAACACAGGTTCACTGCAGGCAGATCCTGCCTGACTAACCTTGTTTCCTTTTACGACCAGGTCACCAAGTCCTTGGATGCAGGTGTTGAGGTGGATGTCATCTACCTGGACTTCAAGAAGGCCTTTGACACTGTTTCTCACCCCATTCTCATAAAAAATCTAGGCGACTGTGACATTGATGCCTACACAGTCAGATGGGTGGCAAATTGGCTCGATGACTGTACCCAGAGAGTGGTGGTGGATGGGTCATTTTTGACTTGGAGGGATGTGGGCAGTGGAGTTCACCAGGGCTCAGTCCTCGGGCCTGTGCCATTCAACATCTTTATCAGCGACTTGGAGGTGAGCGTGGAAAGCACGCTGTTCAAATTTCCTGATGACACAAAGATGTGGGAAGAAGTGGGCACACTGGAGGGGAGGGACAGAATCCAACTAGATCTAGACAGATTATAGAGGTGGGTGGATGAGAATAGGATGGAATTCAGCTCAGACAAGTACAAGGTGCTGCATCTAGGGAGAAGGAACCTGCAACACCCCTATAGGCTGGGGAACACCCTTCTCAACAGCACAGTGGCTGAAAGGGATCTTGGAGTCATTGTTGACTCCAGGATGGACATAAGCCGCCAATGCAAGGAAGTGGTCTATAAGGCTAACCACACCTTGTCATGCATCTACAAATGCATCACAAGCAGGTCCAGGGAGGTGATCCTTTCCCTCTATGCGGCGCTGGTCAGGCCGCAGTTGGAGTACTGTGTCCAGTTCTGGGCACCGCACTTCAAGAGGGATGTGGCTAACCTTGAGAGGGTCCAGAGGAGGGCCACTCACATGGTCAGGGGGCGGCAGGCCAGGCCCTACGAAGATAGATTAAAGGTCCTGAATCTATTCAGCCTCCACAAGAGAAGACTGAGAGGGAATCTGGTGGCCGTCTATAAACTCACCAGGAGAGACCAGAAGAAAATAGCTTAGGCTCTGTTCCCCCGGGCACCACCTGGGATAACAAGGAATAACGGCCACAGATTGATTGAGAGCAGGTTCAGGCTTGATATCAGGAGACATTACTTTACAGTTAGGGCTGCCAGGCTCTGGAATGGGCTCCCAAGGGAGGTGGTGCTCGCCCCTACCTTGGGGGTCTTCAGGAGGAGGTTGGATAGATATCTGGCTGGGGTATTATGATCCAAGCACTCATTCCTGCCCAGGGCAGGGAGTCGGACTTGATGATTTGTTCAGGTCCCTTCCGACCCTAGAAACTATGAAACTATGAGGTGGCCAGTGCTGTGCCACAGAGTTCAGTTCTTGGTCCTGTGCTGATCAACATCTTTATCAATGCTTTAGATGAGGATGTGGAAAGCACTTTGGCCAAGTTTGCAGATGATACTAAGTTCTAGGGAAAAGTGGTCACACTAGGAAATAAGATGTGGATCTAAGTGGACCTGGACAAGCTGGAAAGGTGTGTGGAGCAGAACCAGATGCAGTTCAATAAGGATAAATACAGAGTGCTTCATCTAGGAAGAAGTAACCAGTGACATCAATATAGGTTAGGAGGAGATGTCCTGGCCATCATGATGGTTGAAAGGGACCTCAGGGTTATGGTTGATTACAGGATGAACGTGAGCTGCCAGTGCAATGCTGTAGTCAACAGAGATAATAGCATACTGGGATGCATTAGCTGATGTATAGCAAGCAGGGCTAAGAAAGTGATCCTTCCTCTCTCCTCAGCATTGGTGAGACCCCAACTGGAGTACTGTGTCCTGTTCTAGGTGTTGCACTTCCAGAAAGAAGTGGAGAATCTTGAAAGGGTCCAGAGAGGGCCACAAGAATGATTAAGGGCCTGAAGGACAAACCTTATGAGGAAAGACTAACGTATCTCAAACTTTTCAGCCTGGGGAAGAGAAGATTGAGGGGGGACTTGGTGGCCATCTATAAATATGTAAGGGGTGATGTCACGGCGGGGTCCTTCAAGGAGGGCCGTGATCTCCTTACGGCCCCCTCACCATGCCAAGTCGGCCCAAGGGCACCCTCAAATTCTCGCCTGCCACATCTTTGATGTTGAGGTAAAGTTGGGAGGCTGCCTTACGGCTCCCTGGGCACAGTTAGCTAGGACCTCTGTCCCCGTGTGTTCCCAGACCCCCTGGGGGTCTCCCGGTATGATGGGTGCTCCCCAGGCACCCTAGCCTTATGGGCTACGTGTGGCTCCTACCAACCCTAATACCACGCCCCAAGCCTCACTGATGTACCGGATGTTGGTCCGTCAAAATACACGCCCGCTCCCCCGGGCCTCCTCTATGATCTAGCCCACTTCGGGCTCTCTCCTCGGGCTCACCGCACTGCTATCCCCTCTCCTCAGGGACAACCGCAGCACCACGCCCTCGTCACTCTCTCCCCGGGTCTAAATTCCCTGGGCCTTCTCTAAAACCAACTGGGCCCGCTACGGGACTTCCGGCCGAGCCTCCGGTTCCTTAGGCCCATCGCACGGCTACCCCCTCCGGC
>NW_005842301.1:499108-501573 GCF_000455745.1 Alligator sinensis | reverse complement strand
CCTGCCCCTCTGGCTGCTGGCAGGGAACTGCCAGCCTGGCCTCAGCCCTGGGCTTTATAAGGGCCAGGCCCTGCCTCCTACAGGCAGCTGGCTCGCCTTAGTTGCCCCGGCAACCCGCAGCTGTGCTCGTTACCCTGGCAACCCTCAGCTGGGCTCGTTATGTCCTGCCAGGGCTCTCTCTCTCTCTCTGGCAGTTTCTACTCCCTAGGAGCAGTCACTGAGGTGCCCTGCGACAGGTGAATATCAGGAGCTGGGAGAAAAACTGTTCACCTCAGTGCCCTAGGGGAGGACAAAGAGCAATGGCCATAAACTGTTAGAGCAGTGTTTCTCAACCCATGGTACATGTACCCCTGGGGGTACCCAAGACACAGGCAGGGGGTACATGGGTGCTGCATTTTGGTCTTTGCCTATTTGGGCTGGAAGTTCCGACCGCCACCCCTCCTGCTGTGTCCGGTGCACTGGGGCTTTCACTCCCCAGCATCAGTGTGCTGGGAGATAGGGAGGGAGAGCCCACACAGGCTGCTTTGGCCCGGGCCACAGTGGAAAAAGTGGGACTTGGCTCGCAGTGGCGAAACCAGAAGTGCCACGGTGGGACTTCCAGTTTCACTTTTGCCACATCGATCGGCAGGGGGTATGTAAGGTACCAAAGGTTGAGAACAGCTGTGTTAGAGGATGGTTTCAGGAAGAACTTTACACTAAGGGTGACCAGAATCTGGAATAGACTTCCCAAGGAGGTGGTGCAGTCTCTAACTTTGGAAGTCTTCAAGAGGAAACTGGACAGACACCTTGCTGGGATCATTTGATCACAACTGTATTCCTGCCCAGAGCAGGGGGGTTGGATTTGATGATCTTTCCAGGTCCCTTCCAGCCCTGAATTTCTATGACTATGATTCGATGCAAGGGCTTTCCTTTGATTCAGAAGTAGTTCCTGAACTTCCCCAGTTTCCCAAATCTGACAGTATACTCAGGAAAGACAATGAAGGTGGAGGTGTGGTGCTCTATGTTAAAGAGCAATACACATCCTCAGCAAACAGCACTAGGTCTGAGGTAGGGCAGACTGAGGTGCTCTGGGCCAGAATACAAGGGGGTCAGGGGGAAAGGGAGCTAACGGTGGAGGTCTACTACAGACCACCTAACCAGGGAGAAGAGCTGGGCCAGGAATTCTTAGGAAAGACAATGAAGGTGGAGGTGTGGTGCTCTATGTTAAAGAGCAATACACATCCTCAGCAAACAGCACTAGGTCTGAGGTAGGGCAGACTGAGGTGCTCTGGGCCAGAATACAAGGGGGTCAGGGGGAAAGGGAGCTAACGGTGGAGGTCTACTACAGACCACCTAACCAGGGAGAAGAGCTGGGCCAGGAATTCTTAGGTCAGCTCACAGAGGCAGTTAAGTCAAGGGACGTGGTCATCATGGGTGACCTTAACTACCCAGACATCTGCTGGGAAGAGCAGTCAGCCAGGTCTAACCACTCACGTAGGTTCCTATCCGAGTTACAGGACCTCCATCTAACCTAGGAGGTGCACAGTCCCACCAGGGGAAATGCCTTGTTGGACCTGGTCCTGGCCACAGGCGATGACCTGGTGAGGGGACTGTGGGTGCTCGACCACCTGGGCGATAGCGGTCATCGCCTACTGGAATTTACCATCCAGCGCAGGGTGTCAAAGGCCTGCAGCAAGACAGCAGCCCTGGACTTCAGGAGGGCGGATTTCAATGAGGTAAGGAGACTAGTCGGGAAGGCACTGAGGTCCCAGAGGGGAGGGGAGGGGAGTTGGGAGTCCAAGAAGAGTGGTCGTTCCCTAAGGAGACAATCCTCCAAGCCCAAAGGGTGACAATCCCCACATGGATCAAAGGGGGCAAGAGTGCTCGAAAGCCCGCATGGTTTACCAAAAGCATCCACAAATGTCTCAAAGCCAAAAAGGAGGCATACACCCAATGGAAGGGAGGGGCCATCACCAAGGAGGATTATACCTCCTTGGCTCGAGATTTAGGGGGGCTGTTAGGAAGGCTAAGGCAGAGATGGAGCTGGGACTAGTGACCCGGATCAAAGATAACAAGAAGTCCTTTTTTAAATACATAGGGGGTAAAAAGAAGGTACCAAGTAATGTGGGGCCTCTGCAGGACGTGCTTGGTAATCTGGTGGTAGCACCAGGCGACAAAGCTAATCTCTGACAGATTCTTTGCTTCCACTTTTCTGAACAGGGACAGGGACATCCCCCCCACTGGGATTCCGGATGGACCCAGGGGAGGTGCAACCAGGCCTAGGGTCAGTGAGGACCTAGTCAGGGAACTTCTGGAGGGACTAGACTTGTTCAAAAGAGCAGGTCCTGATGATCTCCACCCCAGAGTGGTTAGGGAATTGGCAGAGGACCCCTGGCACAGCTTTACGAGCACTCATGGTGCTCTGGTGAGGTGCCAGAGGACTAGAAAAGGGCCAATGTGGTCCCCATTTTCAAAAAAGGGAGGAA
>NW_005842301.1:493490-497757 GCF_000455745.1 Alligator sinensis | reverse complement strand
AGAGGGATACGTCGAGGATTGCGAACGGCGATGGGGAGAGGCTAGAGGCTGATCAGACCTCTGTTGCCTTCTTGAAATGCACTGGGTCCGATAGGCTCCACAGCGCTTAGAGATCTTCACACAGCATGAAGTCTCCTCGTCCTGGTGTTCGTGGAGTCCTCCCACTTGGGCGGAAAGCGCTCAAGCTTTTTATACGGCTAGCAAGCCAATCACTAGCCGCCACGTGTGAATAATTTCACGCAAGCCAATAATGGGGCTCGAATTATCATACAAATGGTGGGAACTCTTTGCACTGTGCATTTCTGTGCTGCAAAGAAGAAATGCACACTGCAAAGAAAGCGACAATTTGGCGGGAAAATAATTCAGTGGTGCCAAAGCGCACACAAAAACAAAAATCACACCCTTGGGTTGTGACAGGGGGAAGTGAGCACGCTAGAGGAGAGGAACAAGATGCAACTAGATCTGGACAGGTTACAGAGGTGGGCAGATGAGAATAGGATGGGTTTCAATACGGACAAGTGCAAGGTGTTGTACATGGGGGGGAAGAACCAGCAGCATACCTACAGGCTGGGGAACTCTCTTCTTGTCAGCACAGAGGCAGAAAAGGATCTTGGTGTCACTATTGATTCCAAGAAGAACACAGGCCACCAATGTGGGTACGCAGTCAGGAAGGCTAACCGCACCTTGTCACGCATCCATAGATGCATCTCAAGCAGGTCCAAGGAGGTGATCCTCCCCCTCTATGTGACACTGGTCAGGCCGCAGTTGGAGTACTGCATCCAGTTCTGGGCGCCGCACTTCAGGAGGGATGTGGATAGCATCGAGAGGGTCCAGAGGAGGGCCACTCACATGATATGGGGGCAGTAGGGCAGGTCCTATGAGGAGAGGCTACGAGACCTGAACCTGTTCAGCCTCCACAAAAGAAGGCTGAGAGGGGATCTGGTGGCAACCTATAAACTTGCCAAGGGGGACCAGCAGGCAATGGGAGAGTCCCTGTTCCCCCGAGCACTGCCAGGGGTAACAAGGAACAACGGCCATAAGTTGACTGAAAGTAGGGTCAGGCTAGATATCAGGAGGCACTACTTCACAGTCAGGGTGGCTAGAAGCTGGAACCAACTTCTAAGGGAAGTGGTACTCGCCCCTACCCTGGGGGTCTTCAAGAGGAGGCTAAACAGCCACCTAGCCTGGGTCCTTTGACCCCAGCATCGTTTCCTGCCCATGGCAGGGGGTTGGACTTAATGATCTGCTTAGGTCCCTTCCGACCCTACCAACTATGAAACTATGAAGTTTCCCTTAAATCCGCCAGTACTTCTGTTACATGGTATCGTAAATGAGGTGAATAATGATGGCAGGAAAAACTAAATTATTTCTGTAAATGATGAAGAAGATTTACTACACTGTAAAAAAACATATTTTGGGTTTGAATCTATGACGACTGGCCAAGGATACCAGTAGGAGTAGACATTTTACTAGAGATTGATAAGCAGTCATCAGTCAGCATTGACTTTGAAAGAAAGAGCAGTGATTCAGAGGGCATTGGGACCACAACATTACAGAAAATGTTATGTACAGAACTTCCCTTCCAAATGGAAGGTATATCTACTGCTTCATGTCCATCAACATTCAATAATATTTTGTGTATGGATGGGTGGAAACAACTATATCCATCATACAAATTGACACTGTTAAGTTTGACTAATGGATGGTCATTAATTTTGGCTAAACAATGTAAAGAATACATTCAGTTCTGTGTTTTTGTCTTTAAACATAATTGTATTAAGGCACATAAATCTAGAAAGACCAATGCTCCTTTTTGACGTGGAAAAGCAAAATGCAAATACAAAGGGTATATTTAATTATTTATGAAGACCAAAAATAGACCAGGAAAGCATGATCAATGTGTGAAAACTGAAATTCAAATGAAAGGAGAAATAAAACACATTGGTGAATTGCACAAAAGACACACATGCCAGCAAGAAGGAAAAGAATTAAGGCAGAATCTGAAGGTAGACACACCAAGTCAACTGAGAAATAAATTGCTATGTCAGTCTGACCCTGCCATACTGTTGGCTAGTAATTTGAGTGAAGTAAGAACCAGCACTGTTTTGCAAAAAATAGCTAGTAAGGGTAACCTTGAGGGAAGAACTGACCCTAATATATACCTGGATTGCCTCAACATCCAAGAAAAACAATATGCCTCTGAAAACATGATGTATAAAATTGTATATGCCTACAATGAAAGGTAGATAGGTGAAAAGTGATAGGTGATAGAGGTGATAGAGTGAAAGGTACAACACTCTATCACCTTTCACACTGCACATGTACATGGACATCCAGATGCACGTACTTTTTGATCTTCAGAGAGAAAAGCTGTGTAGCCTATATCTTGATGACACAGGGTCTGTTGTTAGGAAACCCCCATCATGTAAACCTCAAATCTTGTATTATGCATTATGTGCAAAGTGCCCATGCAATTCAACAAATATCCTACCAGTAGCAGAGATGCTAACAGCTGAGCAAAGTACTCCAATCATATCACACTGGCTGAGTTTGCTTTCTCAAGACACTCTTAGAGTAACTGGTCATCAGCTTAGACCACAAAAAGTAGAATGTGACTTCAGCTGGGCTTTAATACATGAAGCTATTCAGGTTTTCAACCGTATGACTGCCATACATTACCTGATGCCTATTTTGAAGTACATACTGGGAAAAGGAAAGCCAGTTTTACAATTTTGCATATATGTGCCAAACACAATCAAAATACTTTGTGGGCATATTTCTAAAGTTGCTGTTTCTAAGATTTTTTTTGTATTCTTTTGTCTTACTGCAAAATGAAAAACAATATATAAGTGCAGGAAAGTAATTAAGAAACTGCATCATTTTCAGTGCATCTGATCTTGACACACAATGCAGGGAAACAATAAAAGAGATAAAGAAATGGATACAAACCCAGCAGATCTCTAAAACCATTCTAACCTTTGACCAGAAAACTGATTAATCAGCAACAGGAATCAATCTGTAAAAATTCTCCTTTTGTTTAATTTATTCCATCATGCAGTTTGGAGAAAAAATGAACAGGAGATTAAGACTTGTCTTCTGAAAAGCTATTATTCTACTGAATTGCAAAATCTTCTGGTCAAGTATGTGCCAGCATTACCATTATGGAGTGGCATTACTTTACAAGCAATAAAATGGCCAGAGACTAGGGACAGCAATACAATAGTTGACAGTTGGTTCAGAATTGTCTAAAAGCAGGTTTTGAATGACAAACTCCATCAGAGAGTTTCTGACTTTCTAGAAGTTGTGAAAGACACACCATTCAAGGTAAGACAAGGTTCTTTGCATTAATCACATATCTTTTATTAAACCAACTTAAATAGTTGCGGAAAAAAATTTAGGCACGCTTTTGGGCTTAAAAACCCTTCATCAGGCTGAGGACGTTTCTGCAGTTGGTCTGTGCTCTTCCTGGATGGAATGAATAGTAAAGAAGCCAGAGGCTGGGCTGGTATGTATTCAAGACAGTGTTGCCCTGTAGGGTCAGGCCAAATCTCAGGATCTCAATATTGCACTGTTAGGAGGGTGTGACACAATTGCACGTATACAAACACACAAATCAATTAGGTTCATACACACACACACTACCAACTTAGGCACATACATATACAAACCAGCCTAGGCACATACATACCTATCACCAGTTCAAGCTCATACACTATACACGCCAAAAGTTAGACAAAAATCAATTGTCCATACCTGCACACTCAGATCACTAATTTGTATATCATGCACACAATGACGTGTATGTGTGTGTGTGTGTATACACACATATATATACATACACACACACACACACCAGTTCACATACATACAACCCACCTACACATACACACAGGTAAGTTTCTAACTTGGATGGTATGGTATGTATGTGTGTGCTTGGGGTACCTGGGAGAAGGTTAAGGTGAGAGAGAGAGTTAAAGCATAGGGAATGAAAGTTGCCAGAACTGGGATTAAAACCAGTGGACTAGAGAGAAGCTGGCTGAGGAAAGCCAGGAACTGAGGCTTGGGTTTACTTAAGATCAAGTGGCCCCAGGGTTACTCAAGGTCACTGGTGCAAGGGGGAAAAAAAAAAGCCTGGTGGCAAGGAGGAGACAGCCAGGAAAGAAAATGAGGCAGAAACCTGGGTGCTCAGGGGAAAAGGCAGTGGGGATAAGACAGTGGCAAAGAAACATGGGGTTTGGAGGCAGAGAGGAGCTCAGGACAGGTGTTG
>NW_005842301.1:480291-493395 GCF_000455745.1 Alligator sinensis | reverse complement strand
TTTATTAAACAGACAACACACTACACAGCCACATGAAGTTATTGGTTCACACACACACAAGCATTCACAATGGCAGCAGGAGAAAGAGACTCAGTGGAAGGGTTGGAGTCCAGGTAGGGGAGAGAAACAGTCTAAGTCCTTGGTTGAAGAGGGGGTGGGGTGTGACATCTACCTATACAGGCTGGGAAAGGGTCTTTGTCCAGTAGGTGTTGTCCAGAGGGGGATGGCCAGCAGGGCCTCTGGGTGGGTAGGTGGTGTGGCATGGTGCTGGTCCAGATGGAGAGGGCATCCCAAGGAGTCAGTCTTCAGTACTCCTTTTATGGGGCAGACTACCTCTGATCTCCTATGGGGAGGGCCTGTCCAAGCAAGGTCAGTCCTGTTCCAGAGGGTTCCCAGTGTTCTTACTGAGCATGTGCAGTCTTGGCACAATGGTGGGTTTCCTCATCTTTTGTTTCTTGAATGCTGAGGGTGGTTCCAATGGCTGGGGCGTTGGTCCAGGTATTGGTTTTGATGGTTCGGTCATTCAGAGGGAGCTATTTTTAGACCTACTGCCATTGTCTCTCAAGCATCCTTATTCAGCCCCATTCATTTAGGAACCAAGTTACATAGGAGGGGTAGTATGAGTCATAGGTTACACAACCAGGCCTGGGGATAAGATGGAGGCTTGACATTACAAGATGGAAACTTGATATGACTTATGCTAACTTACATATATAGGCCTAAAACAGTAATCACACAATATAAAAGCAGTAAATTTAAATCAATACAAACATAATAATTATCACTTATAAAACAGTGGATATCGATATCAAAATGGCAGGGCACTTATTTGCAGAGGGGAGAGAAATAAAACTTACTACCTAAAATAAAATGTTAAAGCTTATCCTACATCTTAGCTTACTTATACTTATCTATAGGGAATAGAGAGGGAGAGAGAGAGTCAGAAATGGTTGGGGAAGGGGAGGGAATGCATTTTAAAAGAAAAAAAAAAATGAAAAACTGGGGGTTTTGCTATAACAGGTGTCCCAGGGAGACACAGACGAAGGTCCCAGGAACCCCTCCCACGGTGGGACCCAAGCCTGGGATAAGATCCCGGGAAAAGAGAACCAAAAACCCTAAAGAGGGGGCTTGCTTACGCTGAGCAGGGAAAACTGCATCACGCTGAGAAGAGCCACTGGCATGGTTCATCAGCCGCTTTTATTTGCAGCTGGGAGCGACGCTGACAGATGATATAATCAAAAACCACTACCCGGCGGATTTAAAAGCCGGCGACGGAGAAACGAAGAGGAGGGCAGCAGATCCAGAGGTGGGGGAGAGGCTGTCCCCCGGACTTCAGGATTGCCGGAGAAAGAGAGCTGTGAGAGTCCAGAGTGGGGCCCACCAGAAGGGTCCTGGCTCTCTTAAAAGGGTAAATGCTCAGCTTGGCTGGAAAGCCGGGTCAAGGAGGACAGCATTGGGGGATCTTGATGACCACAGACACTGGACCCATGAGTGGGGCGGGCTGTAGCCCAAACCCCTGCTGTTTCTTTTCTCCTTTTTTTTCTTTCTTTTATTGGTTGTTATTGGGGTCTCATAGGGCACCCAGAGCCCGAACCAGGGGAGGCACCCCAACTGACCTGAAGGGTCAAGAAGCGAGGAGGCTGCTTCGCCGAACCCAACAGCTCAGAGACAGGGCCAAGGCAGAGGTTGAGACAGGGTCGGTCCCATACCCCGTAGATATCTGGGATGAAGAAAGACACTGAGGGACGGGCAAGAGGAGACAAGAGCAGGAGTGAACATCAAGGACAAGTCGGTGACCCATCACCAGGTCGTCCTGAAGGCTAGCGTATGGCTGGGGTGTAGGGGAGGTGGAGCCCCAAGAATGCCCGCAAGGGGCAGCGCCCAGTCTGTGAGTTTCCGCGAGGGAAAGTCCCACTGCTGAACGGAAGATCAAGTCATGGCAGGAAAGTGTTGGGGCCTCCCTCGGGATTGAATGCAGCCCAAACCCCAAGACTCAGGGACACGCCCCAGGGCCTGACTTGGGTGTGCGCTCCAAGGCTGCTAGAGAGTGCCTATACCAATTTAGGCAGGTGCAACAGGCAGTCAATGAAGCTGTAGATTGAGGAGTCAGTGGGTGAGAGACAGGCTGGGTGGGGGGTGGAGGAGAAGGGGGATGAATGTAGCAGTTAAATAGTGAAGAGGTACCTGGGGAGTCAGATGTCAGGCAGGTCATAATGTGTCATAAAACCAATGTCTATATTTAGTCCATGATTTTTTTTTGTATCCAGGAGGTTGATGAAGTGAAGTTCATAGGTCTGAGAAGTGTTTTGTAAGTTTCCTTTGAGAATTAGAACTGAGAGAGAGGTTTCCTTGTGAGAAATGTGCCCCCACAGGTAGTTGGGTATTCTTGTCTTTGATAGATTTCCGGTATGTGTTCATTCTGGTGAGCAGTTATTGTTTGGTCTCTCCTATGTATTTTCCATCAGGGCATTTGGTGCATTGGATGAGGTATATTACATTTCTGGAGGTGCAGCTGTAAGATGTAGGGATGCTGATGGCTCTGTTGTGAGCCAATTTCTGGGGTGTAGTAATTGTGGGGGTGGTGGAGATGTGTTGGCAGGTTTTTCATTTCTTGTCATGGCACGGTCTGGATCCATTCAGTGTGTTCTGGGCCCAAGGAAGTCTGCTTCTGGTGATGAGATTAGCAAGGTTCAGTGTTTGTTTGAAGGCTAGGATGGGTGGTTCTGGGAAGATCTCTTTAAGAATAGGGTCTCTTTCTAGTATGGGTTGCAACTGTTTGAGGATTTTCTGTATGGGTTTGAGGGAGGGGTGATATGTCATAACCAGGGTATATTTGAGGAGTGTGTGTACACGTGGGCACCTCGCTCCCACCCTCATGGGTGGAAGGGCTGGGCAGGGTGCAATTCATTAGTGAGTGCCATGGGCCAGATGAATGTGCTTGGCAAGTCAGACCCAGCTCGTGGGCCATATTTTGCCCATCTCTGACTTAGATGATGTCAGCAAGCTTCAAAATGACCTTGTTGAAAGGTTGAAAGATGAAGATACCACCCCCGCACCCTATGCCCAGTTGAGTTCAAGGGTGACTTGTAAGTGTTGATACTGGGGTGGGGAGGTGGGCACAAGGTAGATCCTGCAAGGGTGTATGTCCTAATGGCTAAGGTATCTACCTTCCATTAAGAGGGTTTGAGTCCCTCCATGATCTTTTTTCTACTTTCAATTAGAAAAAAATATGTTCAACCTGCAGCAGGTTGAGGAGGGAGAAGGAGAGAGAGCAGCCAGGCCCAGTTCCATTCCCTACCTTTGCCTGTGCAGCTGGGGGACACTGACAGGTAGGCAGCCATAGGGAGAGGCTGCTAAAGAGTCTGACTAGCAGCTGAGGAGCAGAACTCCCCAGAATGACATATGACATGACACTGCCCCACTACTGGGGCTCAGGGTGGGGGAGTGAGTGTGTGTCTATGTGTGTCTATGTGTGTGCGTGCATGTGTGCGTAAGCCCCCACCCCACTACACAGTACTATTAAACTTCCCACAGGGTAGAATTTTTTGCCAACCCATGTAGTATGTCATAATCTACTAAGACAAATTCTTTTACTTGTGTTAAAAAGTCTTATAAATAGGACAATTATTTTTAAACATTTCCCATTTGAAATCAGTTATAATTAGAAACCTTAGGTGCTCCTTAAGCTTCCACACATTAAGTAACCCCTACAGTACTAGGGGATTAGACATATCATACATATCATGCAAGGCACTCCTAGACTTGGTTATGGCCAGAAGAGATGATCTAGTGAGCAACCTGAGGATCAAAGGGAAACTGGGCGACAGTGACCATGAGATTATCACTTTCTCCATCCACCGTAAGTCAGAGAAATCAGTCAGTAGGGTAGAAATCCTTGATTTTAGGAAAGCTGACTTCCACAAGCGAAGGAGATTGGTTGGTGAGGTCCTACATGACTGTGGTTTGATGAAGAAGGGAGTACAAGAGGAGGGATCATTCCTCAAGGAAGTTATCCTAGAAGCACAAAGGAAGTCCATTTCCTTTCGTAAGAAAGGCAGCAAAAGGGCTGGGAAACCCCCTTGGCTCTATAGGGACATTATAGACCTCCTGAAAGAAAATGAGAAGCATACAAGGGATGGAAGACAGAAATAACCACCAAAGAGAAGTATTCAGCAATAGTCCACATCTGCAGGCAACAGATTTGGAAAGCAAAGGCATAAACCAAATACAAATTGGCAACCGGAATCAAGGACAAAAAAAAGTCCTTCTTTACTTATGTAGGAAATCAGAGAAAGAATAAGGGAAGCATAGGGCCCCTGGCTAACAAAACAGGACAGCTGATAACCGACGCTCAGGACAAAACCAAACTCCTAAATGAATACTTTGCGTCGGTATTCCATCAGTCCAAGGGTGTTAGCCTGTTTGACAGGGTACAGGATGATCAAGGTGGGGGTGGTCACCCTCCCATAGTTGGTGAAGATCTTGTGGGGGAACATCTAGGCTGAATATCTACCAGTCAGCAGGATTGGATAAACTACACCCGAGAGTGCTAAAGGAACTGGCTGACATCCTAGCATGACCTATGACAAAGTTATTTGAAGACTCATGGCACTCAGCAGAACTCCAAGAAGACTGGAAGAGGGCCAATGTGATGCCTGTCTTCAAGAAAGGGAGAAAGGAGGACCCAGGGAATTACAGGCCAGTCAGTTTGACCTCAATCCCTGATAAAATCCTGAAAAATATTACCAAAGAATCCATTATTGCAGGGGTGCACCAATAGAGATTTTGGGAGCCGATACCAATAGCCAATTTTTATGGAGGCGTATCAGCTGATACCGATCTGATTTCCAATACAGCTGCGTCCACCTAGTAAGTCTGTTGTGGTGGAAGGGGAGGAGGGAGGGAAGGTGTGTGTGGGGGGAGGATCAATGCCCTCCACAGTCTGGGAGGGCGTGGGGCTGGGGCAGGCACTGCCCAGCCAGGGCAGGGTGGGGCACAGGACGGAGCTGCGGCTCATCCTAGGGGTGCAGGATGTGGGGTGGCTCCTACTGCTGCGTGCACCCCGGGAGTGCATGGGGTTGGGAGAAACGTACCCAGGGCTGTCCCTAGGGGAGCAAAAATCAGGGCAATTGCCCCAGGTCCCGCACTTTGGGGGGGGCCCGTGGAACTGGGTGGAGTGGCTGCAGCTCACCCCCACCGCCTTTGGCTTCTCTGCATCCAGGCCCCACAGGCTGATTTGCCCCGGGCCCCGCATCCTGCTAGGATTGTTTCTGCATGTTCACCCAGATCTGCGTGGGGTGGGCTGTGGCTTTGGGCTGGGGTTGCATCAGGCTTTTCCTGGTGTGTGGGGGCACATGCACCCCCCCATGCCCTCCTGGAGTGCACACAGCAATGGGAGGTGCCCCCCCCCTCTATGCCCCCCAGACAAGCTATGGCTCTGTCCTGTGCCCCATTCCCAGCCTCCTTCCCTCCCTTGCTGTGGGGCCCTTGATCTGCACCTCCATGCTCCTTCCCTCCTCCCTCCCTTTCCAGCACTACAGACTTGCCAGCTGCACGCAGCTTTCCAAGATGCCAGGCTGTGCTTCTCGCTGCCTGTGTGCTGCGCTGCAGCTGTGCACGTGCACAGGCATTTATTGGATAAATTATCAGCCACATCAGGTCAATTTACAATACATTCAATTTTCTTTATATAGGTGCCAATCCGATATTGGACCGAAGTATCAGTGCACCTCTACATTATTGGCAGGCAGTATTCTAAAGGATTGCCAACATGGCTTCATTGCCAACATGGCATCATGCCTGACCAACCTCGTTTCCTTCTATGATCAGGTAACTCACCCCTTGGATAGGGGAAATGAGGTTGATGTCACATACTTAGACTTCAAAAAGGCCTTCGATCCAGTCTCCCATGATGTTTTCATGGTAAAATTGGGAAAATGTGGCCTTGACTACTTTAACAGTCTGGTGGCTAGGTAAATGGCTCTGAGGTAGGACCCAGAGATCATTAATAGACAAAACTTAGTCAATATGGCAGAAGGTAACCAGTGGTATCCCTCAGTGCTCAATACTTGGACCGGTGCTTTTCAACATGTTCATCAATGATTTGGTTTTGGGTATTAAAAATTACTTGGCAAAGTTTGTGGATGACACCAAATTATGGGGGAGCGTGGTAATGCTCAAGGACAAGCTGGCAATACACGCTGACTTGGACAGGCTTGTGAGGTAGGTGGATCTTAACCTGGTGATGTTTAATACGGAGAAATGTAAAATGCTTCATCTGGGGAGAAATAATCTGCAACACACTTACAGGTTCGGCAGTGCTATGCTTGCCAGCACCACAACTGAAAGAGATCTGGGGGCCATGTTAGACCACAGAATGAACATGAGCCACCAATGCGATGTTGTAGCTGGCAGAGCAAATCAAACACTGGCATGCATCTACCAATGCATCTCAAGCAAGACTAAGGATGTTATCCGCCCACTCTGTTCAGCCTTGGTGAGACTGCAGCTGGAGTACTGTTTCCAGTACTGGATGCTCCATTTCAGGAAGGATGTGGAGAAGCTCAAGAGAGTCCAAAGGAGGACCACACACATAATTAGAGGTCTAGAGAGCAGGTTATACAAGGAGAGGCTGAAAGACTTGGAAATGTTCAGCCTGGAAAAGAGAAGACTCAGAGGGGACTTGGTGGCAGCCTATAAGTATATTAGGGGCATACATCAGGGCCTGGGGGAGCATCTGTTCACCAAAGCACCCCAGGGGAAGACAAGAAACAATGGGCACAAACTGGCTGAAGATCACTTCAGACGGGACATAAGGAAAAGCTTCTTTACAAGTTGAGTTCCAAGGGTCTAACAGGCTCCCTGCAGAGGTGGTACAGTCACCCACCCTTGCAATCTTCAAAAAGCATCTTGATGCCCACCTTGCTGGGGTCACCTGACCCCAGTAGTCATTCTTGTCCAAGTGCAGGGGGGCTGGACCCAATGATCTTGTAAGGTCCCTCCCAGCCCCTAACATCTTTGAATCTATGAATACTTCAAGTAGGTCAAGCTCCATGCATCTGCAAGGTTTTCTTATGTTTATTGTAACCCTAAAACGCAATATACCATTTTCTTCCATGGTTTCTCTACCACCCTCACCTGATTAACAAGCTTATGCCAGTTTTTGTCACTCCCCACAGCATGTTTTCCTTCTGTACAGGTGAAAAGTTACTCAGAGCGCATCTACACATGTCCCTGACTGCTCTGTACCCACTGGCACTGCAGAGTCCCAGTGGCACATGGGTCATTTTTGACCCATCTACACAGTAATAATGGTGTGCTGAGCAGTTACAGTGGGCATGTCTACACAAGATGCTTTACTGCACAGTTGCATAGTTTACTGCCCAGTAAGCGTGCACGTGTACATGGTTACTGCTCAGTAAAAATCATTAATTGTGAGTAAACTTGCTATCTGCAAGTGCAAGTAGCAAATTTACTTGCAAGTAGTTACTGAGCAGTAATGCATGAGTAGGCGTCACTGGGTATATATTGCTCCCAGTCAGCTCCACCATGAAGCAGGCACTCCAGTGTCCATGTCCACAGAGGGCTGTCATGCCGGATGTGGGAGCATGGGTACAACTGGTTGGCATGACAGTGTTGCATAAAGATCAAGACTTAGTGGGCACAGTGGGTTTCCCTCTCCAACCACAACCATCAGTTGGGGAGTGCCCACAAGACAATGCCCTTTATGCAGCAGCTGACAGAGACCCTCATGTCCCAGGACCCAGGCTGAAGCCATGCTGTGTACTGCAACATGGGCAGCCTGCCTTAGCCCCGTCCATCCTGGCACCCACAGTGACATGTCACCAAGGGAGGGCCCCTCAGGACACCAGCAGCTTGTCTCACTGAGCTACCTGTCCACAGCGTCCACCAGCAAATAGGGGAACCCAGGCCAGTGACTGCCCCAACAGCCCACAGCCTCAGCCCCAGGCATGAGGCATGGCCAGCCATGCCACCACCAGCAGTACCAGCTCCTCCCTGGGGTGGGGGGAGCCCTGGCTGGGTGCATGCCAAACCCCGTCATCTGACAAGTCCAATCGGAGGGGCATGCCATCGCTACCATCTGGGACTGAGTGGAGCTGCTGGCCATGTTAGCTCTGACCACATGGTAAACCCTGCACTGGGGAGAGGGCCCTCCCCGCCTCGGACCCTGCCTCTACCCCCCAACTCCCTGCCAACTGCACTCCTCTGGCCCTAAGGATCCCTCTGCACAGCATGCAGAGAGATGGGAGACTGCAAAACTTTATTGAGCAGCCTGTGCCCTGACAGCTAGGTGGTCATGTGCCTTTCCCATGATGAGAAATGCACTGATGCCAGTGGCAATGTCCTCAGCTGGGTGGGCAGAGGAGGACTGTCCTCCTTGGCTGGGAGGCAGAGACATGTAGCACAGCCACAGATAGCCCTCTAAGCAGCAGCAGAGTTTGTGGGGCAGCCTGGGCTTGCCCCCCACACTCGAAGCTCAGGGTCCTATGCCAGGTACACAGGTTCACCATGACAAGCAGTAGCAGCAGGGTGTAGTGGGTCAGGCGCCCCTTATTCTTAAAAACAGCTCCTCATGTAGCTCCCAGGACACACACAGCTGGGACAAGCTTAAGGCAGAGCGCCACTGTGGGAGGAGACTAGCCCCAGGGTGGCTCCCTGGAGAGGCCCCCTTTGACAGGGGCAGGGGGAGAGGAATGGACAACTTCTCATCCCAGTCATCCCAGAAGTTCTGTGCCCCCTGATTCTGGGCACTGTGGTCTTGGCAGCAGCACAGGAGAACAGCAGGCCTGCAGGAGGAGAAGCAGGGGGAAGCAGGGTCTGGAGCCATGGCAGCAGGTGTTGCCAGGACCCTGGCCTGTCCTGGCCTGAGAACAAGGTCAGGGAGGCAGGCTGCCCACCACCAGCACCCAGTGGTCCACCAGCCCCAGGGGAGCAAACAGTTATGGAGGGCTTGACTACCAGCTGCCTGGGCCTGGGCCTGCCCGGCCAACTTACAATGGTCCCTGGGCACCCATACATACCTGACCCCTGATCTGAGGCCAGGCAGCGTATGGCCCCCTCATAGAGAGAATCTTATCTCAGAAATGTTGCACACTCACAAACAGTTTCTTTCTCATGGCTCTGCAGGCCCTGCAGCTGCACATAGGTGACAGGCTGCCATTGGCAGCTGGGATGTGGCCTCAGGTTTGCTGACGCCCACAGCCAGGGCCCTGTGGATGTGCTGGCTCTGCCAGAGGACTACCCAGATGCATAGGCCTGGCAGGCGGAAGATGGTGCCTGGCAGAACAGATGGCAGGTGGAAGATGTGTCCCACCAGGACAGGTGGTGGGTGGAGGACATGGCCCATGAGCATGTACAGGACTGGGCAGGCTGGAAGTTCTGGAAGCAGCTCCTGGCCCTAGATCTAAAATGGGTGGAGGCCTTGTGGGAGCAAACCATGGTCATGGGCAGGGCAGTGGAGGCCACGGAGAATGACCACCAGGTGCTAGACACCATGTTGGCTCTGGTGGTCACCTTCGTGCTGCCTGCTGCCCAGCCCCTGACCCTAGCTCCACCTGCCCCCTGGCAGCCACCTACCACTCAGGGGCAGGCCCCGCCATGATCCTGGGTGCAGGTGACGTCCCCAGGAGCCCCTACCCTGGCCCCTGCCTTGGGTCTCCTGCCACCTAGCCCCCACAACCTGGGCTCAGGCCCACTGCTCACCGCAGCTCCACATGGGTGCAGAGCCAGACCTGCATGAACTAGGGCCAGGACTGTATGCCAGCCCTGCTGGCCCTGGACACTGCATGCTGGAAGGACAGTTACCTGCACCGGGGGACCACCAGGTGCCTTCACCTCTGGGTGAGCCCCTCACCTGCCAGGCTCATCACAGCATGCACACCCACAGGGGAATGGCCAGAGGCTGGGGTGTTGTCTGCCTGTCCCTTAGTTCTGCCCCCTTGGTGCCCCCCACCACATGGCCACCCACACCAGGAGGGCACACATGCAACCATAGCACTTCATTTGTAAGTAGTTTGCATGGGGAAGAGGGTGTTTTAGTGTTGGTGGGTGGGGTGGACGGTAAGGGGGCTAAGTTGTTGGAGGGGGAGCTGGGAGAAGGCATCTGTTTGTTGTGGGGAGGGGGGTCTGTTTGATTTGAGGGGTATAAAAACTGTTGTTCTGAGACATGTCTGTAGTGACTGTGATACTGGGGTGGGTGGGTCTGTGGGCAACTGTCCAGATGGGTTACAGCAGAGAGTGCAGAAGGAGGGGGATGGCCAGCACTTCTTGCACCCAATGTCCTGGCCCCGACCTTTGGGTATGCGGCTCACCTGGGGCTTTGGCGGTGAGACCCTGCTGCTATTGCTGCCACCACAGCTGGTGCTCCTGCTGCCAGGCATCCATTGCCCTCCATGCCACTTCCACCCAGGCCTCATAAAACAGCTGCCCCCAGGCCTCACAGATGCTATGCAGCACGCAGGTTGTAACAATGACCCAGGGGATGTTGTCCTTGGTGAACTCAAGGAGGGCAGTAAGGGTGCGCCAGCATCTCTTGAGTTGGATGAAGGTGCACTTAACGAGGGAATGGGTCTGGCCCAGGCACCGGTTAAAGTGAGCCTGGCAGGAGTCCAGCTGGCCAGCGTAGGGCTGCATGAGCCAGGGCAGGAGCAGGTAGGTGGGGTCCCTGAAGAGCAGGGATCCGGGTTTTTTGTTTCCCATGGAAAAACAGAGAAAGCCATGGATTTCCTGTTTTTATCAAAGAAAAACCAGATTTTAGCTTTTAGCAGAGAAACCTGTGGATTCCCCACTTTTGCAAAGAGCTCTGCAGGATGGCAGAGTTCCAGCCTGCAAGAGCTGATTGCAAAAAGGGGGGGAAACCCACAACCTTGCCTGGAGGGGGAGAGAGAGGGGGAAGGTCGGGGTCTGAAGCTCTCACTCACCCCAGGCTTGCATCAGGGTCAATGTTCTTTCTGAAGCCTGTAAGGTAAGTGAGGCTTGGGGGTTGCTGGGCAGGGCTGGGGGGGAAGCTGGCTGGGGGTTGAGGGAAGGAGAGATGTTGGGAAAGCCCCACATGGAGTGCACCCAGAGCAGCATGATACCAGCCCTTCAGGGAAGCCGCACAGTGCACTGCTCTCAGTATACGTGCTGCTGGGCAACTGAGCACTCCATGTGGGGCCTTCCCCAACACCTCCCCCTCCCACAGCCAACTTCCCGCAGGAGTTTCTCTGACTTCATGCAGGAGCCAGGTTCTTCTCTCTGGCTTTAGGATAGGGTTTGTCAGCTAGGGGTATGCATACCCATAGGGGTACTTAGAAAGGCTGTAGGTGGTATGCGGGGGCAGACAGGTGGGCAGGGATGGAGCGCACCCCAGGGCATGGCGGTGGTGTCTTGCTTGATGCCTTCCTATATTTTGCTTCTACAGGAGAAGGGGGAGAGGGAGGGGTGCGCTGGGTGCCACTGGCCCCATGCATTGCACCACACCACAGTGCCTCCCTACCCCCCACCTCAGCTTGCTCTCTGTGCTCATTCCCAGGAGCAGGGCCAGGGGGTGAGGGCAGCAGTGCCCCTCTAAGGGCCACGCATGCGCCACCTGGCTGGCCAGGCAGGGCAAGAGGAGGCTTTGCATGCAGTGGCCACAACCGCATCACACCGCTACCACCACTGCTGCTGCCATGCTGCTTGCCCACAGAACTGGATGTGTTACCAGCCACAGGCAAGCAGCACGGGGCACAGCAGCAACAGCAGCAGTGTGATGTGGTGGCAGCTGCTGCATGTGAATCTCACCCACCCCCCCGGTCCACCCAGGTCGCCTGTGTGTGGCCTGCAGAGGGGCACTGCTGCCCTCGCCCCCCCAGCCCTGCTCCTGGGAGTGGGCACAGAGAGTGAGCTGAGATGGGCAGTGGGGAGGCACCGCGGTGTGCTGCATAGGGCCAGTGGCATCTGGCATGCCTCTCACCCGGTCAAAAGAAAAGTATGGGAAGGTGCCAACAGAGATGCCACCGCCGCAACCCAGGGTGCGCTCCATCCCTGCTCAACTGCTTGCCTGCACGTATCCCCCCCCATTCTCCCCCTCTATTCTCAATCTGGCCCCTCCAACCCCTTCCCTTTCCCCCACCCCACTCCTTCTGCCCACACACACTTACCTGCTGTGTGTCTGTGCCTGCATGTGTGTGTCTGTGTGTGTCTGTGCCTCTGTGTGCATGTGTCTGTGCCTGCGTATGTGTCTGCATGTCTGTCTGTCTGTGCCTGCATGTGTGTGTTTGTGCCTGTGCCTGTGCCTGCATGTGTGTGTCTTTGCCTGCGCGTGTTCCTGCAGATCTGTGTCTGTGGGGTTGGGAGGCTGTTGTGGGGGGAGTGAGGGGCACCAGCAGGACTGTGGGTGGGAGGCCTGTGAGGGGCCTTTAATTTTAAGCATGGATTTTGAGGTTTTTATCAGAGAATTTTCAATTTTTTACCAGGATCCCTGCTGATGAGGAGGGGCAGGACCACCACAATTCCCAGCTGCAGGTCCAGCAGTCCTGGTGTGAAGTGGCTTCTCTGCATCAGGCCTGGTAGGACGGAGTTGTGGAATATGTGGGCGACATGAGCGCTGCCCACCCAGCTGGCACTCACATTGGTGAAGGCACCGCAGTGGTCGACAACAGCCTGGAGCACAAGAGAGTAAAATCCCTCCGGCTGCAGGAAGGGCAGTCACTGGGGGGGGGGTAGGTGACAGGGATGTGGATCCTGTCCAAGACCCTGATGCATTGTAGGAATCCCAGGGCACAGAACCCCATCACCACTGCCAGGGGGTCATGCACACACAGTACCATGTGCCCCAACATGTCCTGGAGGGTGCCTCACACCTGCAGGACAGCCTCCACAGTAGTGGCCTTGCCCAAGCCAAAAAGATGGCGGGGGGGGGGTAGGTGACAGGGATGTGGATCCTGTCCAAGACCCTGATGCATTGTAGGAATCCCAGGGCACAGAACCCCATCACCACTGCCAGGGGGTCATGCACACACAGTACCATGTGCCCCAACATGTCCTGGAGGGTGCCTCACACCTGCAGGACAGCCTCCACAGTAGTGGCCTTGCCCAAGCCAAAAAGATGGCCCACATAGT
>NW_005842301.1:467399-480013 GCF_000455745.1 Alligator sinensis | reverse complement strand
GGGTGGGTGCAGCCAGGGGCGGCCTCATAGCAGTTTCTTGCCACTCCAGGTGCAGGAGGAGCTGTGCCAGGAGGTCCAGGAAGATGGCCTGGGTCATGCAGAATGCCTCCAGCCACTGCTCATTTTCCCAAGTCTGCTGGACAATGTATAGCCACCAGTCCTGGCTGGCCCAGTGGGCCTAGAGGTGGTGGGGCTCCAGGAGGGTGAGGGCAGCCCCAGTGGTGGCATCCAGCAGCCCACTGTGGCATCCCAGCCAGCAGGACAAGGACAAGGTGGCAGTTGTGCAGCAGCAGCAGCCCCAGGACTGCGGTTTGACCAGTCAGGTGGACGCTGCTTGTGCGGGAGCCGGTACAACCCAGACAGCCATGAGCCAGCCATTGGTGAGTGCAGTGGGCCAGCAGGGGCAGCACAGTGGTCAGCAGCCATGGCATGAGGAACCAGGGGCAGCAAGGAGAGAGCTGCCACATGCTGCCCCTGCACTGTGCATGCTGCTCCTGGCCAGGGAAGTGGCTGGCTAGGAGCAGAGAGTGGGACTGCCTTTTCAGTATGGCTGCCGGCTGCTGGCATCTGCGGCCAGAGCTTTGCGCTCCCCCTGGTGGTGGGAGGGGCCATTTCAGGGCCACAGGAAGTGGCAACAGTTTGCTGCTAGGATCAGTAAATCTGCTCCCACATCCCTGCATGTGTAAATGCCTGCCCAGGATGAGTAGTTTACTTGCAAGTAAACTGATTTTGGATCAAATGCATGTGTAGACATGCCCACACTGTCTGTAGATCTGATTTATGGAATAAATCTGATTTATTGGTTCCTCTTTATTTCTTTGTGGTTTTCTGAAGTGCCAAACAGTTAACAATGCCCATCTTTATGCAAAACCCTACATTTATTTTTAGAAATGATATAGAAGAGTTCAGAGATGACAATGTAGTAATGCCTTCCAGCCTTGAAACACACAAATGTGTGAAAATATTTTATTGCTACAGCTGCACCCTTAATGTATGTCCCTGCCTCACAGCGCTAACTTAAACAAGAATTATCAACAGGTACTTGGTAAATATTATTTCCTTCTAAGTGTAAACAACTGTTCATTAATGAAAAACCATGCATCTTACTCACAACATTTGCAATGAATCTGGCTCACAGAAGAATTGAAAAATTTGATCCTTGGTTCTTTCCATCAGAGATTTCTATATGTGACATTAAGTAAGTTGGTAGTGTAAGAATATGTTGTAGCCATGATGAAAGTAAGTAAATTGAAATAAAACTATATGCATACCTATATATCAAATTACCAAACCATGCCTTCTCAAATGCCATTCACTAGCTTTTCACAGATGGCAGTACCCTGTTCCCTGACCCCCCAAATCCCTTTCTTGTGTCTTGTATTTAGGTCTTCTGTATTTAAGTAGGTGGTAAGTTGCTAGTCAAAACATGTCACCAGTCCCAATTAGCTCGACAGAAAACACTAGACGTGCAAATTTATCAAAGTTCAGTAAAAGAAAGGTTTTGTCATTGTAGGTCCCAAGTGGTTGAGGTAACATACAATCCTGGCAAGCATGTTGTATGTTTCCACAGACTTGGTGATACTGAGAGCTGGCATTACTATGATGGACTTTTAGCATTAAAAAGGGTAGGATGTGGAGATACACCAGCAACCTAAAAAGAGTTCTCCCAAAGCTCTTCGGAAGGAAAGTGTACCAAGCCATGTTGTTGCTGTACAAATGTCTTAGAAACAATAAGGACATCTGTAAGGATACACACAGATATTTAAATACACACCAAAGCCTCACTCTCAGGGAATTAAGAACACTGTACTGGTACTAATGCAGGTCAGGTTAGATTCGCCTGTTACTGTAACCTATGGTAAATGGTACTACCTGTGACTGTTAACACCGAGTGCTGGGTGGTGGTTAAATAACCTGGCAACCTCTAGGGTGCCAGTAGCTTGGTGCAGAAGCGCACCTTAGAGGTGGGTATTGGTCTTACCCTTAGCAGAGGAAGAGGTAGATTGGGATTTTTAACCCACATCAGGGTGGCCATAGTTTTGATGAAAAACACAGGTGTGGGTGGGCAAAAGGAAAAGATTCCAGACAGGAATCACTCTGGATGTTTTCAATGCACTCCTCAGATTAAAAGTGCTTCTGAGTACAGTACTCTGTAGTGGGTCTATTTGATTCTCTGCTATAGCACTATAGTAAAAATAGCTGAAAAAATCCCAGAACCTACCACTGATATAGGGGCAGGATGTAAAAGATCTGGGGTTCCATGGCAACCTGAAGAGGACAAGCAGAACCCCCTGGCAGGACAGAGGAGTAATGGGTTCCAACAGTGACAGAGACCCCTTGTGGAGCAATGGAGACTCCCAGTGGCATGGAGCAACAGAGACCCCCAGTGGAGCAACAGGGACGCCTGGTGGAGCAACAGATCCCCCGTGGCACCATGGAAGAGTGGTGGAGACCCCCTCAGCAGCATGGAGTGGCAGAAACCCCAGCAGTGTGGAGGAGTGGCAGAGACTTCCAGCAGTGTGGGGTGGTGGACACCCCAGCAGAGCAACGAAAACCCCTAGTGGAGCAATGGACATGCCATGGCACCATGGAAGAGCAGTGGAGACCCCCCTGTGGTGTAAAGCAGCAGAGACCCAAAGTGGTGTGGAGCAGCAGAGGGTCCCAGTGGCATAGAGGAGTGACAGAGATCCCCAGTGGAGCAACAGAGACCCCTGGAGGTGGCATCTACAGCAGCACTTCCTAGCATTGAACCCTAGCAACACTCTCCAGCATTAAATCATAGTAACTCCTGTGTGGGCCTCACTAGCCAGCCCTTACTACTTTGGCTGTCATAGGTGGTAGAAGGGCAGCAACCCTTGCAGAGAGGAGGACACAGACCAATGGCATGAAGTTGCAGCAAAATAAATTTAGATTGTATATCCAGAAAAATTTCACTGAGAATAGCGGGGCAGGAAAGTTGTGGACTCCCCATCATTTGAAGCGTCAAGAAGATGTTGAAAGCTATTGGTCGGGGATGATTTAGGCATCGCTATGTCTACATGTGTCAGGGTGTTTTCAAACCTTCTTCAAAGGCATTGAGTACTGCTACAACTAAGGCTGGGGACTTGAACTGGGGTATGCCAATTCTCCTGCTAGGAGCAAAGGCAGAGGATCCTGGCTGGAGGATCTTGCCCTTCACTTGGGATCAGACTGGTTGCCATATTTGGGATCAGGAAGGAATTTTATCCCATTGCCAGATTGGCATATGGACTCTGGGGGTTTTGCCTTCTTTTGTATAAGGGGTGTGGCCCTCTACTGGGAATCTCTGGAGCATATATTGATAACATTTCATAAACACAGGACAGTGGCTGCCGTAGCTCCCTTGCTTTACTTGTGGCAGGATCGGGTGTTAGGTCTATGTTGTATGGTTAGTTAGGATGGTTTGGATAGGAGTGATTCTGCCTGAGGCAGGGTGTTAGACTAGGTGACCTCTGAGGGTCCCTTCTAGCCCTACCTCTCTATGATTCTGTAATTCTATGAACCCCTGGCAATGGGAGGAACAGAGCCTCTGGGGTGGTCCTCTCTACTCACAACTTACTAAGCCAATGCAGGTGGAAGAATCCCAAGATACTGGGCCAAGAGGTAGCTCCCCAGGTTGGTTTGCCATGACTATGACTGTGATCAGTTTTGAGCTACAGTTAAAGGTAAATCATTACAGTTTTGCTTAGGTTGTATCATTGTTCCCCTTTCTCCTTGTAATAAACTTGTTTTAATATTTGTTAGTGAGTGAGCAGGTTTCCTTAATTACAACACCCAATTATAAGTTACTTTACCAAGTTTCTGGGTGGCAGCTGGAGGTCAATTTGAAAAGCTGGTGAAAGATCCCTATATTTGTATGCAACCATTCTTCCTGCCATCCAGTGCCTGGCAGAACAGCAACATACAGATCTTACAAGTTGGGTGTCAACTGGCAGACTCGTATTCAAAAACCGAGCCTTGGGTCTAGAAAGGACCAGCCCAGATTTCTTCAGGAGGCTCCCTTGGTAGTGGGGATGTGTTTTGGGATGATTCCAAGAGGGTTTTACCCTGTGATCCCAGCCTAAAGGTGGCTCCTTATTGGTAGCAATGTAAATAGCATATGGGGCTAGGGAGTCATGTGGGTGACTGGTGCCTCCTGAGTCGGAGGGGCACTTGCCCCCCACCCCCAGCAAGACAGTCAGCAACCAGGGTGGGGGACTTCCCCTGTGGCCAATCCCGCAGGCTCGGGGAGAGGGTCTTCTTGAGGCCAATCCTGCCGACCTGGGGCGGGGGGCAGGTCCTCTTGTGGCCGATCCCACCAACTGGGGAGGGGAGTCCCCACTGATCCCGCTAACCTGCAACTGGTAGCAGCACACCGCAGGCACTTCCGGATCGGCGGGACCAGCTGCGGGGGGACCGCTTCTCCTGGCGCACTCCCAGGCCAGTGCTCTCAGGAGGCGCACCAGCACTCTCACCTGCCCCTCCCCCCCGGCCAGGAATGCTACTGTTAGGGGGTGCACCAGTGCCCTCAGGGGGTGCACGTGCACCCGTGCACCCCCTACATGTCGCCACTGGGGAGTCAGTTGGCAACCCGGCACAAAAAACCCATGGTTTGGGCCAGGCAGGACTATGCTCAGGGTCCTCTGTGAGAGTCCCCCCAGTGGCACAGAGGCACAGTGTGGGATGGCCCAAAAAGGATTTCCAGCTGTAATCCCATCCCAAAAGCCAGTTCAATATTTGAACCCATCTACTTAGTACAATGGCTGGGGGGCTGTCAGTTGGCAGCCTGACACACAAACTGTGCTTTGGGCTGGGCAAGACTCTGGTCAGAGATTTCCAGGAGAGTCCCTCAGTGGCAGAGAGGCATGGTGTGGGGGTGGCCTAAAAAGGATTTCCATCTGCAGTCCAAGCCCAAAAGCCAGGTCCTTATTCGAGCCCATTTGCTTCATACAGTGACCTGGGGAGCCTGTCAGTTGGAGCCTGCAATGCACAAACCACACTTTAGGCCAGGCAAGTCTCTGGTCAGGGATGTCCTGGAGAGTCTCCCAGTGACACAGAGGCATGGTGTTGGGTGGCCCAGAAAGGATTTTCAACCATAATCCCAGACCAAAACCAGTAAAACCAGTTCCTTATTCGAGCCATTGCACTTAATACAGTGGGTATGGGGGGCTGGCAGTTGGGAGCCTGACACAGCCAAACCTCACTTTGGGCTGGGCAAGACTCTGGTCAGGAATCTCCAGAAGAGTCCCCTGGAGGCATAGAGGCACATTGCGGGGTGGCCCAAAAAGGATTTCCATCTGTAATCGCAGCCCAAAACCTAGTTTCTTATTCAAGCCCTTAGCACAGTGGCTGGAGGGCTGTCAGTAGGCAGCCTGGCACACACAAACTATGCTTTGGGCCAGGCAAGACTCCAGTCAGAAATGTCCAGGAGTGTCCCCCAGTGGCACAGAGGCATGGTGTGGAGTGAACCAGAAACGATCTCCAGCCATAATCCCAGTCTAAAAGCCAGTTTCTTAGTAGAGTGGCTGGGGGGCCGTCAGTAGGCAGCCTGGCATGGCCAAACCACGCTTTGGGCCAGGCAAGACTATGCTCAGAGTTCTTCTCCAAGGTCAGAGTCAGAGCAGGATTGTAAGACTCCAGGGGGGTAGCGGAAATGGGAGCCATAACCAGAGCTGCAGTGGCCATCAGGAGCAGAGAGGAAACTGGAGCTGGGGCAGGCCTCGGGGTCTCTGGGCATGGAGCTGGAGCCAGATCTACAGTGGGAGCTTGCCTCAGGGATGGAGTGGGGACTGGAGGCAGAGAGGGCATCTGAAGCTCCAGATGCCAGGATGGGCATCTGGAACTCTGAGAACACAGCCGGAGCTGATTTTTGGAGGAAAACAGACAGCTACATTCCAGCAAGAATCTGTGGCTGGACATGGGAAACCAGCCAGGTTGTGGATGGCAGACTGGCAGCTCTGCTTCAGGTCTTGCAGGGCTGCCTATGACAGCTTGGTCCAGAGAGTGTCAAGTATTGCTGCCATAGCTTGGATAAACCCCTCTTAGTAATACAGAAGGGGCCTTGTCCAGTCTCCAACACTAGACAACCCCATTTCAGGGCATGTCAATAAAGTGATGGATCATGAGGCCCACTTTCACCTTATGGAGGGGGGGTAGATCTGGTGACATGAAGCAAATTGAATGTGGCATTGATTGCCACCCCTACACCCCACACTTCCCAGAGCAGCCAACAAAGCACTTAGGCTCACAGGGTGGTCTGCAAAGCTCTGCAGGCTTCCATTGAAGCCTCTCAGTAAAACCCGATTGACAAGGGGCCCCATCATGGGGAGTAGGATCTGCTTTGCAGCAAATACTATTATTTTGGGGCCTGCAACCTGTCATGGGCATGAAGCGTGGTGGTCAAGGCTCAGGAGGCAAAGTCACAGACTGGGGAGTCAAAGGTCATAAGGCTCAAAGGCCAAGAGCTAAGAGTCAAACTAAGGGTTCAGGAAAGAGTAGGGCACAGTCTCAGACCAGTCACACAATTTGGGCAGAAGCTAGGTAGAAGGAACAGGGAGCTAACTGGCAGGAACTGGACAGGCAAACTCAGCCCAGGAATCAGGAACCAGGACTAGCAGCAAGGAATCAGGAATACTGAGGAGAGAAAGGGAGTCCAGAGAGCATCTCAAGGGTGATGACTGTGAAACTTAAGGTGAGCTAGGCCTACTCACAAAAGTTAAAATACAAAATATTGATGACAACTGCATAGTGCAAGAGGGTGTGAGTTTTGTGGCTGGACCTTCTGAAAAGAAATAATGAGGCATCACTTTCAGCTTATCTTACTACATTGATGATGATTTTAAGCAGGCTCATATTTGTCCAGTATGTAACTGTGTGAAATGTCTATCCATGATTAATTAGTATAGTAAATATTTCTGTGCAATTAACTTGTGTTTATGTGCAAAAAGAGACATTCTCCATACGGGCTTTGATAGGCGTCTCGTCTTGATTTATTCTTGTTTTGCTACAGCAGTTCCCTTGATCTTCCAAGGATGATTCCTCAAAAACCTTGAGTTTTTCCTGGCTGTTAAATCAATTTCTTTATATGTTCCAACTTAGTAGAAATGGATAACCTCTGTTTACTGAGGAAGGTAATTCAATCAAAATTGGGACTTTCTGATAACCAACAATGGACAGTTCGATTAACAGGATTTTCTTAAATTACTGCCTGGGACTCTCTGTCTTGATTTACACAGCCACAAGAATGCTTTGAAGATGCTGAGCTAAAGGGTATAAAAGAGGAGCAAAACAGCTAACAGTGCACCTGCTTCAAGAATGAAAGATCCTTCTGACAAAGACTGCTGCTGCACCCAGCTCATCTTCGGGTTATCATACCTCGAGAAGCTGTCAAGAAACAGACCACGTCTTTTGTCTGTGGGGATGAGATACTATCACTTTTACAGCTAAATACTAGACTTTGCTTTGCTTTAGGGTCATTTAACAGTGAATACTTGTAGTAAATAAAGCCTTTCAGTCTTATCAAACAAGTTGTTGTGTCAATTTTTAACACTAGTTCTGAATCCTATTTTATGACATAGCAAAGGGCTGCTGTTTATATGCAGCAGCCATATTTAAGAATGTAGTGTGAAGCAGTTTTTTTCCTAAGATTTTTGGGAGCAGACCAGGAAAGCCAAGGCTGCAACTGAGCTCCAGCTAGCTTTGAGCATCAAGGACAATAAGAAGTCCTTTTTCAGATATGTGGGGAGCCGGAGGAAAAGCAGGGGCAACATTGGACCCCTTTCTGGTTAGTGAAGGGGTCACAGGGAGCTCTAACTACTCTACGGTAAGAAAACTAAAGGCAAACAGCAAAACATATAGGTATTTAGAATTCATTTTATTATGATGATAGAGATGCTGGTAGGCTTCCAACTTGCTTTAATAGTGTAAATATATCAATACCTATTAAATAGGTACTTTGCGTCAGTCTTTCATCAGTCCCATGGGACGCCCATGCCCGCTACAGGGCCGGGAAGTCCGGGTAAGGGTGATCCCTTGCCCTCCATTAATGCTGACTTTCTGAAGGAACATCTTGAGAAGCTGGATACCTTCAAGTCAGGGTAGGTCTTGCTTGACCAATCTCATTTCCTTCTACGACCAGGTGACCTATCACCTGGACAAGGGAGAAGAGATTGATGTCATATATCTTGACTTCAAAAAAGCCTTCGATCTGGTGTCCCATGATCGCCTCTTGGAGAAACTGGCCAATTGTCGCCTTGGGTCCTCCACGATCCGCTGGCTGGAAAATTGGCTCCGGGGTCGGACCCAGAGGGTAGTAATCGATGGAAGTCACTCATCGTGGTGTCCTGTGACCAGTGGGGTCCCCCAAGGCTCTGTCCTTGGACCCATACTGTTCAACATCTTCATTAATGATGTGGACACTGGAGTCAGAAGCGGACTGGCCAAGTTCGCCGATGACACCAAACTTTGGGGCAAAGCATCCACACCAGAAGACAGGCAGGTTATCCAGGCTGACCTGGACAGGCTCAGCAAGTGGGCGGACGAGAATCTGATGGTGTTCAACGCCGATAAATGCAAGGTTCTCCACCTTGGGAAGAAAAACCCTCAGCATCCTTATAGGCTCAGCAGTGCTATGTTGGCTAGCACTATGGAAGAAAGAGACTTGGGGGTCATCATTGACCACGAGATGAACATGAGCCTGCAATGCGATGCGGCGGCTAGTAAAGCGACCAAAATGCTGGCTTGCATCCATAGATGCTTCTCAAGCAAATCCCGGGACGTCATTCTCCCCCTGTACTCGGCCTTAGTGAGGCCGCAGCTGGAGTACTGTGTCCAGTTTTGGGCTCCACAATTCAAAAAGGATGTGGAGAAGCTTGAGAGAGTCCAGAGAAGAGCCACGCGCATGATCAGAGGTCAGGGAAGCAGACCCTACGATGACAGGCTGAGAGCCCTGGGGCTCTTTAGCCTGGAAAAGCGCAGGCTCAGGGGTGATCTGATGGCCACCTACAAGTTTATCAGGGGTGACCACCAGCATCTGGGGGAACGTTTGTTCACCGGAGCGCCCCAAGGGATGACGAGGTCGAATGGTCACAAACTACTTCAAGATCGTTTCAGGCTGGACATAAGGAAGAATTTCTTTACTGTCCGAACCCCCAAGGTCTGGAACAGCCTGCCACCGGAGGTGGTTCAAGCGCCTTCATTGAACACCTTCAAGATGAAACTGGATGCTTATCTTGCTGGGATCCTATGACCCCAGCTGACTTCCTGCCCTTTGGGCGGGGGGCTGGACTCGATGATCTTCCAAGGTCCCTTCCAGCCCTGATGTCTATGAAATCTATGAAACTCCCCTGTCATTGCTTTTACCTATAGCACATGATAGGAGAATTTTGGTGTTTCAGATATTGTGCCTTGTATTTGTGTGAGAGTTTGAATTGGCAATTTTAGGATATCCTCAGGTAAGTGATGGCACCCCTCTGCAGATGATTAGACTTAAGGGCCCAAGAGACTCTTTCCTGTCTTACATTCTTAAGTTTCACTGTGCTGTCAGCAGAGAACCTGACAGCATGACTCTGGGTGGTAAATGTCCCTGTCAACAGGATCAGGTTATAATCTTACATCCCACTCACAACACTGTGGTGTCAACTATTTCATCACCAACTGTTTTAGTAGAGCGATAAATATGTGAGTGACGTCCACAGGTTTGGGAGCTGGGGAAGGAAAAAGCAAAAGAAAACTGGATGTACCGCCACATTTTTGCTCATATAAGATGCCCTGGAATATGATACACATCTTGTTTATGGAAGGCAGCATGAAAGAAGAAAGATCTTACCTTGTAGTACCATAAATAACTGAGCAGCAGCAGCTATGGAACTGAGCTTGCTGCTAGTCCCATGCACTGGATGGGGTGCACAGACCCACCCTACACATTAGGTTCAGGGCTGCAGACCAACCTGCTCCAGCATGCAGGGATATGTCATCCATCTGGGGTTTGGAAATTTGTCACCAGGGGAGCAGTGGCATTAATTGCCACGGCTTCTAGAGCCACAGCAATGAATACTGCCACCATTTCACTGCCCCAAATTTAAAGACCCATGGGGATCAGAATTTCTTGCAGATAACGCACACTCCAGCCTCCACCAGCTGGTTGTAGGAAAAAGACTGCCTGGGACAGATTGTTTTAATGTGAAAAAATCAGGGCTGTGTAGCTCAGTTAGTTGGAGTGGTGTCAATAACACCAAGGCTTCAGGTTTGCTCCCTGGTTAGATTAGATCGGGGGTGGGTTGGGCAAAACACAGCTCACCAACTGATTGGATCCAGCCCACTGGCAGGCACCCACCAATTAATTGTCTTTGGTCCCACTCATGGCTGCCCCTGCCACAATCTGCATGGGGGCCCGTCTTGAGGGGGCCAGGCCCTCCAGCAGACCCAGGCCCTCCGGCAGCCACAGCTTCTGAGCAGGGCTGCAGCTGCCCAGGGAACTGCTGGGCTCCCCTAGCCTCCAGCAACTCCTCTTGTCCCTGCTGCAGTGCTGCCAGCAGCAGGTGGGGAGGGGAAATTGTAGCATTGAGTGGAGTGGGGTGGGGTGGGCTCTGCCTGCAGCTTGCTTTGGTCCTGCTCGGGCCAGGAGGGGGAGCATGTGGATGGAGGGGGTGGGAGTGTGAAGTTGCTCAGCAGTTCACAAAGCCCCAGTAGGCAGGCACAGGACAGGCAGGAGGTTGGGAGCAGGAGCGAGAGCTTGGTGCTGAGCAGGCACATGAGATAGAAGCAACAGAAGCAGAAGCCAGTGCCGGCTCAGTTGCAGCCCTGCTGGGCAGCTGTAGGACAGAGACTAAGAGAGCCGGCGGTGCCAGGCTCGTCGGCTCCCTGCCCCCACCCCAGATAGGGGCTTCAGTGCGCTGCAAGCCAAGCAGGCAGTGCCTATCTCCTTTCCCCTCCTCCTGCCCGCAGAGGGGCTGGGCTGAGCCATATCACAAAAAGCAGGCAGGGGGAAGCCCCCCGCAACCCATGCACACCACAGACATGCACCCACACCCCCTCACACCCCACCATACACCCACACCCTGACCCCCACCATATCCACAAACATGCAACACCTCAACCATACTTACTACACATCCCACACATCCCTCCACACACCCCTGCACCCCACCATACCCACACATGCACCCACCCCACCTCCCACCATACTCACATGCACCCAGCAGTCCCACACACATCCCATACCTATACCCCCCCCACAGCATACCCCCCCCCACACACTCCCCCAACCACACCCCCTCCACATAATATACAAGCAACCCCACCTCCCCCCCACCCAAAAGGAGTACTTCCTGGGCAAGGGGAGAGATTTCCACTGGTGAAGGTCAAGGGTTAGGGGCAGGACTTCTGGTCACAAGAGGGTGACCGGGGGTGGGGCACATGCCAAGGGGCAGGGCTACCCTCGCAGCCCTCCACACCTCACCAAAACATGTTAAGCGGCCCTCCAGCAGAAATAATTGCCCGTCCCTGGATCAGATGATCTCTGGAGGTCCCGTCCAGCCTTACTTCTCTATTAACCTTTATGACCCTTATTGACACTTTGTAGCCATGCTCTAACAGCCAACAATGCACTGCAGCTATAAAAGCAGCTCTGATCCACAAAGCAGAAGTGATTTATTATTGAAACACAAATGGAAAAAACATCCCATGTTACACTGAAGAATACAAAATACTTAGAAAACTCTGAAATCCACCCTGTCCAGAAAGTTTAAATTGGCACATCACCTACCGCTTCCTACGATCCCTCTCCCTCCCTTGCTGAGCACACATGCATATTGCACATCTACTGCTCTGGCTTGCAGACCTGGAAGGATAGGTGCTTATGCAAATTGCCCCAACAAGTCTTAGCTGCAGAGGATTTACAAGGGGAACTGAAACTGCCAGTGGAGGGGCTCGTGAAGAGCCACATCTGCTCAGCCCCTAAGAGAAATTTGGTTCTCAAAAACTGATGTTTGGCAAGACAGAATCTGGAACCGCCGAGTGGGAGACTTCTAGGTGCACAGCTAGGTAAAGGGCAGTGAAGGGACTCAGGGCCATCAAGCAGCTGCACTCACGTGCTGATTTTCTATTTGCCAATTTCAAGAGGTCCAGCCTGGAGACAAGCGCTCAAGGCAGGGACGCTGCATCTTGTGGAGCAGAAATAAGCACAATCCTGTCAACAGTAAGAAGTAATGAAGGAATGAGATGCCAGACAGTCAGTCCTGGACAGAGCTGCGGCCTCCTCCAGCTCGGCTCGGCTCGCTGCCAGCCTCTCGCGGCTATGTCAGAGTTTCACCCTTTGTCACCTGACGAGAGAGGACAGGCGGGTCAGCGCGGCCCTCCCGCCCGGCGGCTTAAGCCAACAGGTCTCCGGCTCTGCGTGTCGCCGGAGGCCGCCCCGCCCCACTCACCCGGGCCTCGATGTACTCGATCCTCCGCTCCAGCGCCGTCAGCTTCTCATTCAGCGTGGCCAGGCGGGAGCGGCACGACATGTCTGCGGACAGGAAGCAGCGATCAGAGCCGCCCGCCCGGCGCGGCCCGCCCCGCCCAGCCCAGCCCGCCCCGCCGGCCCGGCCCTGACCGCAGGAGGTGAGGAAGTCCGC
>NW_005842301.1:448095-467000 GCF_000455745.1 Alligator sinensis | reverse complement strand
CCTGCCCCGAGTGGCGCTGGCTCGCTCGCCCCTGTGCTCCGTGCTCCCATCAGCGCTGGATTTGTTTGCCATCGGGTTGCCCACTGTCTTCCCTGTGAAGTCTTTCACAGCCACCTCTCCTCCTCAGTAACCGTGTCTGCAAATGCTGCTTTATTATCACTCCGTTTTCATTCGGGAACCAGCATCAAGCCTTATAGCTTCCTTCTGCCATGCTGACACTTCAAGCTGTTTGCATCTCCTAGCTGATTTGTGACCCCTGGCAATAATATGCCTCTCACCCTTGTCACTATTTAGCATCTTCAGTAGTCTCTTCTATGGGATCTTCTGAGAAGTTTTTTTGGAATTGTCACTATGCAACATCAGCTGGTTTCCTTTTCAGTTCTGCTGTACTGACAGTCCGAGAATTAAAAGCAGTTTCTGAATCCATTTTCCTTTGCAGACTCTATGTATTGTGCTCTACCAGGTACTGTGTTCAGTGTTAATTGTAATCTCAGACACCTCCTCCATCTATCTGTATACAGATATGGCCTCCATTGCTGTAGTAGGTCTGTGCCCTAGCGTCTTTAATCCATTTACTTTGCATACCATTGTGAGACTAGCAGTGTCCGAACCCTGCTTTGTAGAGGCAAAAGGAGACTTGCACGTGGGTATTATCTAACGCATGGGATAGAACCTATTCTGCTGCAGACTAGCATTCTCCCAAGAAACCATCTTCCCCAGTGGGTGGCAAAAAGGCTCATATAGCTTGAGCAAGCAGCCACCATTTTCTCTCTATCAAAATCTTGATCTTTTACTTAATTTTCACAGATTAAAAAAAATAGGTTGGGGTAATTTCAGAGCATCTGGTAGGTAGCAAATTGATGCCTCTGCCAGCCAAATTCTGGGAAATGACATTTACCTAAGAGCTGGCAGACTCCACTGAGCCATAGGGCTGCTAATGGCAAGCTCTACTGCCAAGGTGAACTTTATGCTGTAGTCATCTATTCACTGATATCACATGGCCAAAAGCAGGAATTTCAATTTTATTCAATAAATTGACAAACAAGGTAATTTTTTTGCAGAAAAACAGTAATTTGAAAGGTAAAGAAGAACTTATGGGAAACAATTGGGGAAATCTGGAGGCAAGAACAACAGAAATGTACATATAGGCTAGACATTCATAGTGCCTAGGTATAAAACTCAGATAAAAAGCAACATCAAGGCACCTAAACTTCATTCTATGCAAACTTGCCTGGAAGCTGTCTTGACTTTATTGCTGCAGAATGTACCCAGGCCATTATGAGAACACAGCCTCTAAACCATGGAGTCTATCAGCTGTGGCAGGTGCAGACTCTAATGGGGAATACTGAGCATCTATTCCCTGGTAAACACATGGGGATGCTGTTAGTTCTATTGGGAGGTCCCTTCATCATCCTCACTGCTGTCATCATGTTCAGTTTCACTCTCGCTCCCTGAAACATCTTTCTCCTGGAAAAGGCAAGAAATATTTAGAGAAAGAGTTGGGTGTGACCTTGGGAAGTATAGATAGATCAAATAAAAGTCCTCCTAGATGATTACTAAAATATCATCTAGAAATGTAAATATTCATACAAAACAGAACTCAAATGTCTGCTCCTATGGTGTCCTGTTTCATAATCATGCATGGTTCATACTTGATCCATTGTTGTGCATCATTTGTTCCATCAACAAGTAAGTATAACCCTGAAGGAGCACTGGAAGATCCCTTGCATTTTCACTCAAGTGGCACACCTTGCACTAACCCAAATCAGTCTCTAACTCACTAGCTTTTTTCAGTATTTTCAAGCGGTTTGGGCAGCACTATGAAGGGTCTAAGATAGCTGCAAGGCATACAAGCTGGCTACTGACCCACAGTGGAGGAACTGGATGTGGCACGGAGTGTGTAGGGAATCAGTCATAAAGGTGTGTGACTCAAAGGGACATATAGAAGATTCTTGCTGTTTCCGACCACAGCGGACTAGGCATTGCAGTGCTGACTGGGACAGAAGATGCTCTAAGGGAACCCTGTTGAGAACCTCTGCTGGCAGCTGGAAAGATAATGTGCTAGAGAGAACAGATCATGCAGAGGAATAGGTGTTGGTAAGGCTCAAGGTGCAGGTGCCTTGCCTGGTGGTACTCAGGCCATGTACTGGAAAGGATTGCTTGAAAATACTGCTGGAGAATTGACGTGAAAGAAGGAGGTGGCTTCCAGGACTGGGAGAGGGGTAGAGAACTTGTTCCAAGCACCAGGACTCCCAGGTCAGATATGGGGAAGGTGCATAAGAAACTGGTGGAGGGGTGATGCAGCACAAGCTGCTAGTGCTGTTGCTGTTAGAGCCAGTGTGGGAATGGGTTTCCCCAAAAGTGAGATGTAGGCAGTAATCATGACCTGGGTGACAGATAGGAGTGGTTCAATCTTTTGGCATCTTCATCTCTAACTTACACATTTCCTAGAGGATATGCCCTGATACTTTCTTTGTTCTGGCTCTCAAGACCCATCCCAAATAGGCAGAGAGCTGCTTCTGACTTTAATAGGCAAGCTATAGCTAGAGTCTCTTCATCTCCTATTTACCAGGAAAATGACTGGGCAAATGACATAGTGTCTGAGTTTCAGTTCCCCTGGACTTTCATTAGCTTGGCCCCAGTCACTTGTGCATCCTCTGCAGGATGCATCTACCTGACTCTACCCTTCCTATCCTGCTCATGACACAGGACAAGGCCCATTCTGTCTGAAGTGCTCAAATTATTAACAGATCTCAGGGATTTGCTGATATGAGTAATGTTCAGGGACCCATGAAAAGAATAGGCACTTGTCTCTAGAAATACCTTGACAGGATCTTCTTTGGGTTGCTGGTTGTCTACACCCTCTTGGTCACTCACTTCAGAAGACTGAGACAGGATCTCTTCTCCCTGAATTAAATGCAACATCTACTTTTTATCTGGTTGGTTTTTTTTGTGGATCAGTCATGACACACTCCTACTGAAATGAGTATTGTTGTGCAGCAATTTTTGTGCAGGAATTAGCTTCCCTTTCATTTCTCTTCCAGGGCATGGAAAAAAAATGGCCAAGGTTAGCCTCTTTAATATTAATGTGAACTGTTGGTGCTTAGGGGCCGCCAATAGGTTACCATCTTTCCTCTTCTTTGTAGGCCAAAGTCCCTGTCTTCAACAAGACACAAGCAAGGAAAGAACTGGTCAGGCCCCTAGCTACCCAACATTATCAAACTAGAAACTGACTAATAGCTGTGTCTCTAGGTGACATCCCTTGCAGAGATGGCCATTTATAATGAGACATCATTAAATGTGATCATAGTATTACATATTATGCAGAAGAATGGCATACACGAGTCAGAATGAAGACTGTATGAGAAAAGCAACTGTTGGCATTTTCTGACTTTCCCGATCATGCAACCTGAACAGTCTTACCATTTTTCCAAAATAATCCAATGTATTTTACAAGTTTTTCAATTTTGTCTCAGGATGTGGCCAGATGTACATGTGAACTGCTTCAATTTTTGTTTTCATTTGAAGTGCTTCTAAATGTGGAGTGCAAGACTATTATACAGACATACAGCTCCCTCCCAGCTAAAGTGCCTAAAAATGTGCCAGAACTGATGGTACTGCACTGCTCAATAGCTAGGAGTGGCTAGCAAGTAAGAATCCCTTTCAACCATGATCTGCAGGAGGCACGGGGTGGGGGGTGGGGCAGTGCCCACGTGTCATGTGTATCAGCATCCCCCACACTGAAAAATGGTGCTGGGGCACTTTGAACTAAAGCTCATTGAATGAGCTTTAGTTCAAAGCACCCCACCGCCATTTTTCAGCATGGGGATGCTGATATATACATGACACTAGTCTGCTGAAGTGCGTTTATTTCTGTGCTCTTGACACAGTGGATTTGCAGCATGTGGGAGCCAGCTCCCTGTATGTCTATAGGAGCCCCAGGATTCCCTAAAGACTTAGAAGGAACAGCTGAATGGCAATGTCAGAATCTTACACAATCAATGACAGAACCTCCAAAGTTCTGTGCTGGGCTTCCTGTGACTGCAGGGCTGGTTAGTTTCATATGCACTGCATTCCCAGTAACAGTAAAGAACAAACCCCTACTATCTCCTCACTCCACAATCTCTCATGGAGGAGCACTACAGAGTACTGGGTATGCTCTCCAGCACATGGCAACATTCACCTACCTTGTTGTGTTCAAACACTTCTGCCAGAGGCAAATCACCAAAACGAGGGTGCCAATAGAGAAGCAAGTGGTAACTAACATCAGGAAGCTGACAACCCTCACAAGCCTCTGGTCTGTCACCAACCAGTTTGGTGTAAGCAAATCCATGGCTGGATTGATGATCCACGTGGTGGGCCATGCCATCCAGAAAGTGCTGGTGTTATAGTTCCTCTGCCTATCCAAACTACAGGATTTGTCCATGTGGAGTTTCCAAATTATATCAGGGTCAGTGATGACACTAACATTCCTATCCTGTGTGTAGTGAACCATGGCTTGCAGCACACTAACCACAAAGGCTACTTCGTGCTATTTGGTGTTACAGACAACTGGGGCCCATTGATGCACCTGCCCACTGGGTAGTCACACAAGGGCCATGATGCCAGTCTTTTAAGAACTTCAGTTTGGTGCCCCTGATATGAGAAGCTTTGGCCTATACTGTTCCAAGAATAGAGCTGGAAGGGGTGATTATCTTCTACTGTGTGGAGACCTGGCCTACCTGCTCTTTTCAGGGCCTATGAAGCCCTACACCAGAAACCTGGATGCCAGGGAAGAGTTATTCAATTACTGGCTGAACAGCTACTGGATAACTGTGGAGGGCATCTTTAGGTTCCTCAAGGTAAGGAGGAAAAAATGGGGGTGGCCTAGATGCTAGCAAGTGGTCCCTGCCACAGATGGTAACTTTCAGCCTGTATGGTCCAAAATGTCCACAATGCCAGGGGTGAGACCTTCACAGATGTCTCAAGAATTAAGGGCCCATAGGCAGGCAAGCTGGTACCAGGCCCTAGAGATCAAGTCTCTTGAACACCACAACCCTGGACACCGAGAGGATGAACACAAAGTATTTAGGTGAGCTATGTGGACAAATTGGAGAGTCCAGTGGAGGGCAATGAAAATAGGGGGCTGGGGCACATGACTTCTGGGGAGAGGCTGAGGAAACTGGCCATATTTAGTCTGGAGAAAAGAAAACTCAGAGGGGATTTAATAGCAGTCTTCAACTACCTTAATGGTGGTTCCAAAGAGGATGGTACCATACATCATTTATCCTTTCATTTTCTATAGGCTTTTAAGGTACTTACTTGATTGCTACAAATGCTGTCTGTCCACGCCCTCAATGTGAAATTTGATTAGAACATATCTAAAGCAAAACAAAGCACTACTCTGCTGGACTGATAATCCTCACCTGCAGGTCTCTGTTTTTGAGGATGCCCACCCAGAATGCTTCCTGGCAGTGGTTAAAGGCCAGCATTGCTTTCACTCGGTATACAAACTGCTCCAGTGTTTTCTTCAATAAAGGCACGTGATTGGTCAGTCCTACATCTTGGTGAATCTAAATTTAAAACAAATGCACACACAATCAAGTTACATAAGTTAAATCTTACTAGTTAAAATCTAGGAAGCAGGAGCTTTTGGTGTAAAAAAAGCCCAGATGTATATGTAAGCATTGTAGTTATTCTCATGACAATTTGAACAGTTTATCCAAAGTTGTATTGGTCAGCAATGTTACACTAACAGGAATGGAAGCACCACAGGACATGTCCAGATGAGGCCGCATGTGCCTCTTGCCACATCTCAAAGCAGTTTGAGACATGACAAGAGGCACACTAGGAACAAAAAAATGTTCCCCGCACTGCATATTTGCAGCACAGGTTCAAAATTTGATAGCTGAATATCCAGGTATCAATCCCCCGCCCCCCTCACGAAAAAAGCAGGGCAGGGCACGGTCCAGGACCATGCCTGGATAACTGGAAGCTCGGGTCCTCCACAGAGATGCTCTGGTAGCCAGCCAGAATGTCTCTATACCTGCCCCTTGCCCAATGCTGCAGCATGCTGCCTGCCCATGCAGAGCAAACAGTGATGCAGGCTGCAGCGACCTGGACCTGGGCTCCATTCCAGGTAAGTAGAGGATGCAGGGGGCTGTGAGGCACCATGGCGGGAGGCAGCTCAGGAAGAGTGGGTCCCCTGCCTGCCTGCCTCTCACAGGGCCCACACGCATCCCCCGCACAGCTCACTGGCAGCAGCAGTGGCCATCAGGGTACTCAGGGCCTCCTGGCATAGCCCCCCTGTGAGGCAGTGGGGGCAGCGTGGCTCTGCCCTGGCCGCCTGGCACCCGGTACTGCCTGTGCCATATCACATGGGCCCTGCCCAGCTCAGTGCGGTGCCGTGTGCTTTCGGGCAGCTCTGGGCCACTTGGGCTGTCACCCAGGGCCCTATGCCACTTGTGGAGACTGCCTGTCATACCAGGCCAGGTCCTACATGCACAAAAGCAGCCTGGCCTGATGGTATGCGGAGCCTGTGCACTCAGGACCCGGCCCGGCATGACAAGCAGTCCCTGCGAGCAGTATGGGGCCCTGGGTGACAGCCCAAGAGGCCCAGAGCTGCCCAAAAGCACATGGTGCCGCACTGAGCTGGGTGGGGCCTAAGTGATATGGCACACGCAGCATCGGGTGCGAGGCAGCTGTGGCCAAGCCGTGTTACCTCCCACTACCCTGCACTGCATGGGGGGCTGTGCCAGGAGGCGCTGAGCACCCTGATGGCTGCTGCTGCCAGTGAGCTGTGGGCCATGAAGGCCATGTGGGGGAGCTGGTGCTCTGCAGGGGGTGGACAATCCATGTGCTATGTGGGGGAGCTGTGCCCTGTGGGGGGGCAGGGGACCCATCCCTCCTAATCAGCCTCCCCATACAGTTCCCCCCCACACACACAGTCCCCCACACCTATACCCCCCACATCTCTCCACACCCACCCACATCTCCCCACACCTCCCTCCTGCAAACTCCAAATCCCGCCCCCCATCACGCACCCATCGTGCCCAGCTTCCTGACAGGATGAGACCTGCTGGCAGGAGCTGTGGCTGCAGGGGCAGCTGTCCTCACATCCTAGTTACCCACATCCTGGCTAGTGAAGGAGTCAGAGGGAAGTCTAATTGTTCTATGATAAGAAAACCAAAAGCAAGCAGCAAAACATATAGATATTTAGAATTAATTTTATTATGATGATAGAGACACTGGTAGGCTTCCAAACTGCTTTAACATTGTAACTATATCAATAAAATATTGCCCAACTGATTCATTCTCTCCCTCTCTCTCCTGGTCTTTTTGTTTTAATTGTGGAAGAACATGGATTTGGGGGTATTTTAAAGAGTGAATTTGGGGTTTTTTTTAATCAGAGATTCTGAAGCTTTTAAATAGGGAACACCAGGATTCCTGCTAGTGAGGGAAGTGGCAGGACCCAGACAGAGAAGCCTGCTCAGAGCTGGCACTCAGGACCCAGCTGGAGGTGGCTGACCTTCTGGCCATTTGGGGCCAGGAGGACATATTTTGACTGTTCAAAGCAGGCCACCACACTGAGAACATCTTCTGGGCAATAGCTGCCCAGATGGCAGGGCAACGGCACACAAAGGCCATCTGTACAGCCACAGATTGGCAGCTGGCCCAGAGGTAAAGATGCCTCTGCTGCAGCTGTGCAGTCCCCATCTTGGTCTGGCAGATGCACAGTCTTGGGGCCACATGCTGTTGCAGGTAGCAGCAGGTCATAGCCAGGTAGCAGCCCCCACTGCCAGACTGCTATAGTGGGTAAAGAGTGCAGGGGGCACTCTTGGTTAGGGCTGCTTCAGCAGTCCAGCTGGCACAAGGGGCTAGTATCCCCAGGTACCAATTGGCCTGGCCCCAGAAGTTCCTGAGAGCAAGCAGCCCTGAGCTACGTACCAGGGAAGGTTTTTATATAGCTGGGACCAACACAGGTGCCAGCCCCAGGCTCTAGCTCCCCCTGGCTGCAGATCCAGGAGAAGCTGGGCAGGGTTATTTTGCCCCAAGTGGCACAACTTGCTCTACACCAAAGTGCATGTCTGGGCACGTGCACTGAGGCAAAAATCTCCAGCTCAAATTTGTACCGCTCCTATTTGAGCTGCTGCAAGCACACGTGCCTGCATGTGTGGATGCACCCACAGAGGCTGAATAGCTGGAAGGTTTGAGGATAATTTTGCCATATCAAGCTCACTTTCTCCTAAGTCCAATTACTATAAACATATTTAAACCATTTTTTAGCTTGTTGTTGTCAAAGGGAGGCAAAACTACTCATCTGTGAATTCCCAAAATCAGCACCCAGGGAGAAAGTGGGCAGGTGAGCCTAAACTTTGGTTCTGAACCACCAGAAGGGGTCTGGTAACTCCCAACCACAAAGAGGAATGCATCCTGTTTACCATATTTACTCAAATGGAAGACAACCTTGATTATAAGATGACCTCCCAATAATTAGATTCTATATATAGAAAATGTATCTTTGTTACAGTTTTCCAGGTATCGAATCTAATTATTGGAGGTTTGCCTTGAATTTGTCCCCTTCCCACTACTACAGAAGGGAAAATAAATCTGAGGGGTCAGGTAGCCCCTTTACCTTCCGATGTCCTCCCACTTTTTCCCCCTGGCAGCCCAGTCCAGCCCAGCCCCTTCCTCCTCTCCTTACAATCAGACCCTGTTCTTCCTGAACATATAGAAGTGAGGAGCAAATTTGAAAACACTGACCTTGATATTAAACACAGTTGTACCAATATGCATATATTGCTCATACACTAGTTAATCCAGAACTGATACATATTATCTTGTTTTGAAACTGCTGCAAGGTTTAGCACAGGTGTTTCATAAACACACTTTTGAGAAGCACTTTAACACCTACTTATATCTAGTATAGACAATGCATGATATTAGTCCAAAGCCAAAAGCCTCATGATTTACCACAGAGATCACTGCTGGGCTGGCCCTCCCCTCCCCCTCTCCCTCCCCCCAGATCAACAGCATTTTAAGCTATGGTGAGCTAAGACATTGCATACAGTTCACCCAGAATTCCTCTGTTGCACCCTCTGTGGAGGAATCACCCCGCTAGTCTGACTCTGCTGTGAGCAGGCAGCCCCTCCCCCATGTTTCATTTACCACTGAGCTGTGACCTGGGTTGGAGACATTCCTGAGGGAGGGGAACCTGCTCCCTTTGTCTCAGTTTGCCCACCACTGCAGGTCATGTGACTATTTCCCTCACCTGGAAAGGTGATGTCATGAGGAAGCACCAGGCAGCAGCCAATGGGGCTGCTTCTGGTGGGAACTTAGCGATGAGGTCACGACAGGTTATTTAAGGGTCCCTTCTTCCTGAAAGGAAGAGAGCCATTTTGGGGAACATAGCATAAGCATACAGGTAGCAGCACCATCCCCTGTCATTCTTGGGATGCTGGAAGAACAGATCATCTCCCTTCAAGGACTGTGTTAGGAATTTTACCTGTCAGCTTTGAGACTCGAGTACCTTGGACTGGTGAGATCCCAGCTCTCTCTCTCAAATTTCTGAACCTGAACTGTATTAGTTAAGTTTGAGCTAAGTTTCCCCAAATACTTAGTGAAACCAGGGTAGTACTATAATTGTTTGTGTTTTTCTTTTGCATGTCTATTACTACTAGTACTATTATATATTTCATATGCTTAGCAATAAATAACTTTTATAGTCAAACTGGTAGTAATTGGGTATATTTTTCCTTCTCTGCTTCTCTTTCCTCCCATGCTCTGCAGCAACGCTTCTTTTACCTATGCTAAAGATCCCTGTGAAGCCCAAATTATTGTGGGGTCTGCTCATCAAGAGGCCAAAGATTGGGACGTGCTGAGTTTGAAACACATAAGGGGATCAGCTTGTACAGGCTGATTGACCCAGTTTGACTCAGACGTGCCCTTATGAACTGAATGCTGGCCCATGAGGGTGTCAGCTGGACACCCAGCCGGATTCAGCACGTTAATTTGTGTGTGTTTGTGTGTGTGACTGATTTGGTGACTGGAGGAACCCAGCCCCATTGAAACTGAGTCCTGCAAGATAGCTCCATTGGGGGTGAGGGCTTGCAGAAGGGAGAGATACAGCTCCGCATAGTAACACAAGCAGCACATTGACAGAATTACCAAGACCCTAGAAACTATCCCTAATAAATGAGCACACCCCAAAGTAATGGGCAAATCTGGTAACAGCTAATTAGGCCCCAACTCATAACTGGAATTGAGTGTTCTTATCACAAGTCCTGGGATGTTCCAAAAAATGTATGTGCAGATGAGGCACAGAGCAACCTCATTTGGCTTCACCTCGTGGAGGGTGGGGCCACACTAATCATATGGCAAGTCAGGGGTTGGGGCTGTGTGCTGCCCCCCCGTCCCTGCCTAGGAGTGAGCGGGTGCGGGAGCACAGGGCCAGCATCAGCAGGGCCCAGAGCAAGGCAGCAGGGGTACAGAGCCCCTGCCTGCCAGGACCCTATGGAGCCAGGCCAGCTCCCCACTCTCCCTGCTGGTGCAGCCCAGCTCCACAGAACCCTACCAGCCTGTGCCATGCTCTGGGCCCCACTGATGCTGGCCTGGGACATTGGTCCCAAGATGGTGACTAGGGGGCAGGGCACCTGTTAAGGGGCGGGGCTACCCATGTGGCCCTCGACAGCTTGCCAAAACTGGGTAAGCGGCCCTCTGACCAAAATAATTGCCCGCCCCTGCACTAACCTATCCTTGTGGTAGGTTCCTATCTGCACTGAAAGCCTCTTGTGGGCTAAGATCAAGTGAGTATAGCTGGGCGGATGTCCAGCTACTGCCTTGGTTGAAGCCTGGAGCCTGGGAACAGCAGAGCTACGGAGAAACTGGCAGAGAAGTTCCAGGTGACCAGGATGGAAGCAGCCACGCCAGAAAAGGAGAGAAGCAGAGATCTGACAGATGAAGCAGAAGAATTGGGAGACAGTAGAGAACAAGAAAAAGAAGAAAGAGTGGAGTGGTAGAGCATCTGAAGAACTGAGACAGAAAACTGAAAAGCAACAAGCACAAGGGAAGAAAGGTACAAAGCAGAGGATTGAAGGAGAAAGAGCTAAAGGACCAAAGCAACCCCGTAAAGAAGATAGAAGACAACAAGAACCGGTAAGAGATGCGAAAGATTTGGATGTGGAAAGAGGGGAAGATGGGGAGGAAACAGAGAGAGAGAATGGTGGGAACCCATGGCTCAGAGTGAAGGCAGTCTTAACTGATAAAGAGGGACAAAGGAATACATATGTGGCCAGATATGCCTTTATGGAAAAATATTATTTGAAACACTGAATGTAAGGCCAGAGCAGTTGACCAGTGTGCTGGCAAGTAAAAACTGAAGAGTGTGGCAGTTCATGTCCTGGAAAAGAGAGGGCTATGAGGAATTCTGGGACTTGTACAGAGAAAAACAAGATGAGGGGGATTAAGTTCCTAGCCAGGGAGCAATCACAGGAGAGAGTCATAAAATGTATTCAGAGGTGGTGCACAAGGCAGACATAAGAAGATGGATGGAACAGAGACTACAAAGAGTGGAGAGATTCTTAAAGTACAGCATTTGGACAGGGAGGCCTGGAAGGTGAGGGCAACCCTCAAGAGTGACGAATTTAACAGAGGAGGAGGAGTGAGGCACCTGCTATCAGTCATCCAGCTAGGGTCCTACAAAGGATATGTAACGTATTATGGACAACCCAGAATATTCAGCCAGTGTGGGGAAGAGGGGCACATAGCAGCATATTGCACATTAACTTGCTGCCAACGGTGTGATGGGAAAGACCACAGGACCAGCGATTGCCAAGAGAAAACAAAATGTACAGTGTGTAACAAGGAAGGGCACCTATATAGAAGGCGCCTAACCGCCTATGCCAGTGAAGGTAAGAGGGGCGGAAGAAGCAAATGAGAAGGAGAAAGACCTTACAGAGGATGAAGACAGAATGAAAATGGTGGAAAACTGAAAGGAAAAGGGAAGAAGCTATTAAAACCAAAGAGGTGGAAAGAGATAGAGCAAGCAGAGGAAGATGAGATGACTGAGAGAAAGGAGATGAGAAGGCAGCAGAGAGAGAGAGAGAGAAAATGCAGGGAAACAAAAGACAAGAATGAGAGAGAAGACAGCAGAGAAAGAATATTCAGCTTTGAATAGAAAGATGAAAATCAGACTGAAGATGATAGAATTGCTGGAAGGAAGAGGACACACAACAATAACAGAGCCGCAGTATGAATGACCTCTGAGAAAGATCACGATGGAGATTACAATAACATCCTTAAATGTACGAAGTGTTCAGACAATGAAAAGATGGGAAAAGATAGAACCCATTTTACATGTATTAGAAGTTTGTGGGAGGAGTCATAGTCCTTATCTTTAAAAAAAAGGAGAGAAAGAAACATCCAAAACATTTGGATGGTTTCGTTTAGTTTTGGAGATGTTTTGGAGCCTTCTGTTTCATTTTGGATTCGGTGTTTTGGGCACCGAAATGGGCCAAAACACCTCCAAAATGAAATGGCTGCTGAAACTTTGCACAGCCCAAGCATCTAGCCACACATGAACTGCGAATGTATATTGAAGGTGATGAAGAGAAGCTGGGAGCAACACGTGCAACAAACAAGTGGAGATTAAAAGACTAGGGAATGCTGTTCCAGGAAAATTCTCGGTGGGGGGAGGGGGAATAACAGAATAGGTTGGGAGGACACTGATGAAAGCATGACAGGTAATGCTATTTGAAGAGACGTGGGTGGTAAGGGAACCTGTTGGGTGGTTATATGAGAGCTGGTATAGAAATGTTAATATGATGTGAAATAAAGGGCAATGTTGTTCAGTTAAAATGTATAAATCTGGGAAGGAGGGATGCATCTCGCTGAGGCTGTATGTAAATAAGAGGCAAAATGATGCCAGAGAATAAGAAGCATGCAGAGAGATGAAATAGTAGATGTCAAAGGATGTAAATTAGGAGATCCTGTGTTAGTTTGGGAAAATGTTTTATGCAAAGTGATGTAAACTGATTTGTTTTTAATGTGGAGGAGAAGATTTTGATTAATAATAAAAAAGTAGGTTCCCATCAGCATTGAAAGCCTGATCAATGCCTTAAGGCCAGAAAGAGGGATTAACAGAGCAGTGTAAGAAGTGGAGGAGGGAAACGTGAAGCTCAAAACAATGGTAGTGGTGGCAATTAAGCATGAGGTGGAAAAAGAGTTAAAGAGCAGAAACGAAGATCTGGAGATAGATGGAGAGTGAATGAAGGTGGAAAAGAAAAGAAGAAGGGGACAGCAGAAGCTATGGCCAAGGCAGAAATGATGAGTGTGACGATGCCAGAAGGAAGATAGGAGCAGAGGAGAGCAGGAGACAGAGCAGGAGCATGAGCAGCAGCAACAGAAGGTATGTTGGGTGAGAAGCAGAGAACAGTAGAATCATGATGGCAGGCCAATCCATTGGGAGTGGCATGGAAAGAAAATGTGGAAGAGGCACCAAGAGAAGCTAGAGAAGAGTGGAGGCTGCAAATAAAGGCAACTTTTACCAGTGACGGGAGACAGATGGGATTAACAATGAACAGCCATGATTTCTTGGGAAATGTACTGTTTGAGATATTGGAGATGCAGGTGGAACATCTCACCAGCCTGACTGCTTTCTCAAACTGAAAGACTTGGTAATTGACTTACGGGGATGGAGAAGGGTATGGAAACTTTTGGAAGAAATATGCAGAGAAATGTGGGAGGGAGGAATTAAGAGCGATAAAGTTCACAGCAGGGAAAAAGTCAGAAGAAAGAGAGAATATAGTTTGAATGTACACAGATTTGCTAGAGGTAGAAGACCTAGAAAGATTGATGGGAACAATGTGGTCTGTATTTTACCATTCTGGATACTGATCGTCATGTCTAAAAAGGAGATGTTGGTGCTGGAGTATTTAAGAGATAGTCAGATGGAGGGATGATAATTGTTGAATGTCTGATGGAACTCAATCAGAGATTGCAGACACTATGACGAGTATCCAGAATAGTAAAATACAGACCATGTTATACAAGAAACCCACAGACCAATATACATATCTGTACAGAACCAGCAATCATTCTAAACACACCAAAAAAGCTGTGATATACAGCCAAGCCCTCAGATACTACTGAACTTGCACTGAGGAGAACACCTGGGATTGCCACCTCACCTCAAAACTCAAAAAAGCATTCACCCAACAAGGACATTCCTCCAGAGAGATAGATCGCACGTTTGAAAAAGCCACCCAGATACCATGTGAAGAATTGCTGCAGTACAGAAGAAAAACCCCACGAATCTCACACTGCTGGTTATGACATATCACCCCTCCCTCGAACCCATATGGAAAATGCTCAAACAATTGCAATCCATATGAGAAAGAGGCCCTATTCTTAAAGAGATCTTCTTAGAACCACCCATCCTGGCCTTCAAACAAGCATTGAACCTCACTACCCTCATCACCAGAAGCAAACTTCCTCAGGTCCAGAACCCACCGAATGGATCCAGACGGCGCCATGACAAGAAATGAAAAACCTGCCAACACATCTCCACCACCCCCACAATTACTACACCCCACAACAGAGCCATCAGCATCCCTGCATCTTACAGCTGCACCTCTAGAAATGTAATATATCTCTCATCCAATGTGGCAAACGCCCTGATGGAAAATACGTAGGAGAGACCAAACAACAACTGTGCACCAGAATGAACGCACACTGGAAATCTCTTAAAGACAAGAATACCCAACTACCTGTGGGGGCACATTTCTCACAAGAAAACCACTCTCTCTCTCCAATCTCTGTTCTAATCCTCAAAGGGAATTTACAAAACACTTCTCAGAGACGAGCCTATGAACTTCATTTCATCAACCTCCTGGCTACAACAAATCATGGACTAAATATAGACATTGGATTAATGACACATTATAACCTGCCTGACATCTGACTCCCCAGGTCCCTCTTCACTATTTAGATGCTACATTCATCCCCCCCGTCCCGGTCTCTCACCCACTGACTCCTCAATTTACATCTTCGCTGCCTGCCTGCCTTGCATGCATACCAGTCCGGCCTTTGGCTTCTTTACTATTTATTCCATCCAGGAAGAGCACACACCAACTACAGAGACTTCCTCAGCCTGATGAATGGGTTTTTAAACCCAAAAGCTTGCTAAAAAATTTTTTCCCAACTATTTTAGTTGGTCTAATAAAAGATATCAGATTCAGCCAAAGAACCTTAAATGAATATTAAAAGCTTAAATATATACGATTTAAATAGCTTCAATAGCTTAGCTTTAATTTAGCTGTAATTATATAAAGACACACACACATATATATACACATACATATATATTATATATATATATGCGCACACACATATGCAAGTGCATGCACACACACATATATGAAGCATTTTTTCCAGGCAGTGCAACAAGGTAGCTATATGATAGCGCAGTATGCTCAAAGGCCATTGGAAGATACTCTGAATCAAGGAAGCATTTATTCCAGAACCCTCTTCATTTAGAGGATCTATATTTTCATTGCAGACCTTGCAATGATTTAAGGCAGAGAACAGACCCTTTCAGTACATGTCACAGGCACCAGGCCTCTGAGAAAAAAGATGGCACTAGTCTTGGGGCCAGGAGCTGAGCAGGGAGCCGGGCACACCTGGGTCCCCACACGCATGTGTGCCCCCTCACCTGATCGGAGGCAGCAGCGGGGGCAGCATCAGCTAATCCCCCTAAGGTAGGTGGGGGCAGAGGGAACCGGCGCAGCGGAGCCAGAGCCGGTGGGGTAGCCTCCCAGGTCCTTCTTTGCTGAGCTGGCAGGGAGCCGTGCTCCCGAGCCGCATGCGCAAACAGAGCGTGCAAAGAGGCTTGCTCTGTAAGAGCACACAGGCGGGCAAACAGGAAGGGCCAGGCGGGAGACTCTAACAAGGGTAGGATGAAGGCACCACACAGAAATATAAATAAATAGCAATATATAATGGTGTCAGTGCAGAGTGCTGCTAGGTCCCCTGCCCGGTGGGCGCCACCTACCAGGGGTTCATCTGTGGCCTCCACCCAGACAGAACCCATGGGGGGGCTGGTGTCCCCCTCCCCTTTGGCCTGCAGGGGATGCCCAGAGGGGCCGGGGTGGGGCAGGGAAGGCTGGCCCCCACACCTGTCCTGCAGGTGCCCATCTTAGGGCCCTGGAGGCGCAGGTAAGGGAGCTCCAGAAGGAGGTTAGCAGGCTGAGGGGAATCAGGGAGGCAGAGGATGAAATTGTTGTGTATTTTCCCTCCCTGCAGGGCCATGCATCCAAAGAAGAAGCACCCCGGGAGGTGCCCTCCACAGCAGAGTGGCAGATGGTCCCCTCCAGAACCAGGGTTAATAACAGCAGAGCAGTGCCAGTTCCTCCAGTGCGGCTGGAGAACAGGTACGAGGCCCTGGTGACACTGCAGGAGAAGGAAGGAGAGGAGAAAACCTCCAGAGAGGAGGTAACTCCACACTCTGAACAGGCTGAAGGAGCTAAGCAGACCCAGAGGAAGAAATGTCGAGTGATTGTTATAGGCAACTCCATCCTGAGAGGTACAAAGGGTCCCATCTGTTGCCAGGACCCCTTGACACGCGAGGTCTACTGCCTGCCCAGAGCAAAGATTCAGGATGTGACAGGGATTATCCAGGCCATTACCCGGCCCACCGATTACTACCCCATGGTCCTAATCCATGTGTGCACTAATGATGCGGCCAGGAGAAGCCCTGATCACCTGATGATGGACTACCACGCTCTGGGGGGCATGCTGAAGGAGAGAGGGGCACAGGTGGTATTCTCTTCTGTCCTACCATTGAGCGGACATGGAAGATGACACGAGACCTGCATCAGAGAGGTCAACTTGCCGCTTTGGGAATGGCATCTCGAGGCGGGCTTCGGCTTCCAAGACAACGACCCACACATCAGGACGAAAGACATCCTCGGGTGGGATGGGCTTCACCTTTCCCCCAAAGGTAAGTGCGTGTTCTCTTCTAGGTTAGCTGATCTCCTCCAGCGGGCTTTAAATTAGGCTACTGGGGGAAGGGGAAGACGAGGGCGGAGGAAGCCTTGGACCACTAAACCAAGCGTCACCCACAAGAACAGCCCAGCCTAGACCGACGACGAGCAGAACAAATACCCAGGTAAGCAACAGGGGCCCGGGTTCTACTGAGATTAGGGGGCCAATGCATGCATCTTCAGGAGGCCTCAAATGCCTCTACACTAATGCTCATAGTATGGGGAACAAGCAGGAGGAACTCACCCTCCTGCTAGCTAACACCAACCCAGACATAGTGGGGCTCACCGAAATGTGGTGGGACCCAACGCATAACTGAGCGGTGAATATCAAGGGCTATAGGCTGTACAGGAGTGAAAGGACAGGGAGGAGAGGTGGAGGTGTGGCACTCTACGGCAAGGAGAAATACACATCCTCAACAAGTGGCACTGGGTCAGAGGAGGGGCACATTGAAGTGCTCTGGGTTAGAATACAAGGAAGTCGAGGGGAAAGGGACTTAATGGTGAGGGTCTACTACAAAGACAGGAGTGAAAGGACAGGGAGGAGAGGTGGAGGTGTGGCACTCTACGGCAAGGAGAAATACACATCCTCAACAAGTGGCACTGGGTCAGAGGAGGGGCACATTGAAGTGCTCTGGGTTAGAATACAAGGAAGTCGAGGGGAAAGGGACTTAATGGTGAGGGTCTACTACAAAGCACCCAACCAAGGGGAAGAGCTAGCCCGGGAATTCTTAAGTCAGCTCACGGTGGTAGTTAGGTCAAAGGACGTGGTCATCATGGGTGATCTGAACTTTCCAAACATCTGCTGGGAAGAGCAGTCAGCCAGGTCTGACCACTCACGTAGGTTCCTAACCGAGATACAGGACCTCCATCTAACCCAGGAGGTGCACAGCCCCACCAGGGGAGATGCCTTGTTGGATCTGGTCCTGGCCACGGGCGATGACCTGGTGAGGGGTCTGCAGGTGCTCGACTACCTGGGCAATAGTGATCATTGCCTGCTGGAATTCACCCAGTGCAAGGTGGCAAAGGCCTGCAGCAAGGCAGCAGCCCTGGATTTCAGGAGGGCGGATTTCAATGAGGTAAGGAAGGCCAAGGTGGAGATGGAACTTGGACTAGCTACCCAGATCAAGGACAACAAGAAGTCCTTTTTTAAATACATAGTGGGTAAAACGAAGGTACTGGGTAACATGGGGCCTCTGCAGGACACGCTAGGAAATCTGGTCATCGCACCAGACAGCAAAGCTAACCTATTTAACAATTTCTCTGCCTCCATTTTTCTGAGCAGGGACTGGGTCACCTCCCCCCACCGGGACCCCCATAGGTCTCAGGGGAGGTGCACCCAGGCCTAGGGTCAGTGAGGACCTAGTCAGGGAACTTCTGGAGGGACTGGATGTATTTAAATCAGCAGGTTCTGATGATCTTCACCCCAGAGTGCTGAGGTAATTAGCAAAGGTCATTGAGGGACCCCTGGCACAGCTTTACGAGCACTCATGGTGCTCTGGCATGGTGCCAGAGGACTGGAAAAGGGCCAATGTGGTTCCCATTTTCAAAAAAGGGAGGAAGGAGGACCCAGGAAACTACAGGACAGTCAGTCTTACCTTGGTCCTGGGTAAGCTTTTTGAGAGAGTTATCCTGGCGCATGTCCGCAACGGGCCAGCAGGGAAGATTATGCTTAGGGGCAACCAACATGGGTTTATTAGAGGCAGGTCCTGTAAACCAACCTGGTGGCCTTCTATGACGAGGACACAAAATCCTTAGACACAGGTGTAGCAGTGGACGTAGTCTTTCTGGACTTTAGGAAGGCCTTCGATACTGTCTCTCACCCCATTCTCATTAAAAAACTAGGAGACTGTGGTGTCAACACCTACACAGTCAAATGGGTCACTAGTT
>NW_005842301.1:445359-447200 GCF_000455745.1 Alligator sinensis | reverse complement strand
TTTGACCCCAGTACTCTTTCCTGCCATGGCAGGGGGTCAGACTTGATGATCTGTTCAGATCCCTTCCAACTCTACCAACTATGAAACTAGTCTGTCTGATTGCTAGCTCAGAGTCTTTTGTTGATTAAGTACTCTGTAGCACCTCTGTCTTAAGCCTGTGTCAGGTATCCAGTTTGTAGCCATATTCATCTAGAGGCAAAAGGAATTGTGGTAGAGGTGATATCTTTCATAGATTTCATAGACATCAGGGCTGGAAGGGACCTCAGAAGATCATCGAGTCCAGCCCCCTGCCCAAAGGGCAGGAAGTCAGCTGGGGTCATAGGATCCCAGCAAGATAAGCATCCAGTTTCATCTTGAAGGTGTTCAATGAAGGCGCTTGAACCACCTCCGGTGGCAGGCTGTTCCAGACCTTGGGGGCTCGGACAGTAAAGAAGTTCTTCCTTATGTCCAGCCTGAAACGATCTTGAAGTAGTTTGTGACCATTCGACCTCGTCATCCCTTGGGGCGCTCTGGTGAACAAACGTTCCCCCAGATGCTGGTGGTCACCCCTGATAAACTTGTAGGTGGCCATCAGATCACCCCTGAGCCTGCGCTTTTTCAGGCTAAAGAGCCCCAGGGCTCTCAGCCTGTCATCGTAGGGTCTGTTTCCCTGACCTCTGATCATGTGCGTGGCTCTTCTCTTTTATTAGACCAACTAGATTTTTGCAAAAAAAAAAAAAAATCTTTAATTGCAAGCTTTTGGGCACAAGCACCTTTCTTCAGGCATAGAAGAAAAGATTGTAAAAGGAAATGAAAGTTCATATTTCATAGGAGAGTTAAAGCTGTGGTAACATCTACGCCTGAAGAAGGGCGTTTGTGCCCAAAAGCTTACAATTAAAGATTTTGTTTTTGCAAAAATCTAGTTGGTCTAATAAAATATATCACTTCTACCACGAGTTCTGATTTCTTTTGTCTTTAGCTTGGCCTTTAAGCATACCAACCCCCAAACTCCCACCCCACCCCAACCCCCAAGGGTGATTGCTTGGAGGATGAAAGGAAACAATCTTAGAACAATGCATTGCCCATCTCAGTGAGAGTGCCCTTCATACAAAGGATGATCAGGTCCAGCTTATTGCACTGTCACCCACATAGGTGCACAAGGCCATTGCAAAGATCCTCCCTTAGAGACAGTATCCCCAGCCCTTCCACAGGTCTGGAGTGAGTTTATAAACCTAAATTGATCCTGAGTTTCACTGCATGGAACCCACATTCTCCATTCCCTCACATGGCTGTAAGTCAGCAACAATTCTATGGTCACCACTGAGATGCATAAACCAGTGATTAGAGGGCTACACTGCTGTGGGGACCCCTTGCCAACAATAGGGGTGAATTTGGCAGCTTTTAAGTACTAGGAGACAGCATGAGAGGCAGAAGCAGTGGGACATTCTCCCATATAACAGTCTGAAAGTGGAGAGTCAAGTCCAGATGAATGGGTACCTAAGCGGTGCCTTCAAAATCCACAAAAGGGTGAAACAAAGGGGCCCCTTGTTGCTGCTACTATTTGTGTGCAGCATGGAACTGTTAGCACAAAAAATAAGAAAAGACAAGGTCATAAGCAGCGCAAAGATATCAGGAGAGGGTGAGGTAAAATGCATACTGTACATGAATGACATAAGTGTAGTAATTAGAGATACACTTTTGATGGAAAGGGTGCTAAGGAATACATTAGAATATGGAGAAGCAATGGGGGTTACATTAGAGAGATCAAAAGCACCATAATGGGAGTGTGGAATTGAAGGGACTTGGAGAAGCTGGGCTTTCAAATAAGATAGAGAGAAAGAAATCAGCTGGGGATCCTGCTG
>NW_005842301.1:444014-445328 GCF_000455745.1 Alligator sinensis | reverse complement strand
GAACATAGAGGTAATACAGCATGGCAAGGATACAGCCAATACTTTGGTTATGGTTCAGAAGGACATGGTCCATTTGCTAGAAAAAGGTGGCGGCAGTTAAAGCTGTGCACTGCTGATTATTCTGTATACAGGAATTGTATTCCCACATGGTAGCAGATAGCAAAATTACACAGGGAAATAAATATGTGTGTTCTTCTGGAACATCAAAAGAGAAAAGTTGGCTAGAGTTGAATTGTACAAAAAGCCACACACACACACGGGTTCCCCTCAGCATGTTTGCCCAATGTAGGCCGTGTGTTTTATAGTCATGCTCAGTGTTGGCTGCATTTAATCAACCTCATAGTTGGTTTCTGTTGCTGAGGACACACTGCTTTTGGCAGCATTTTAATGATAGGCAATGTATTTAGTGAGATTTCCTTGTATTCAGTATATGAGGGGCTTTTTCCCCCATGCTAACTGGAGGGGAAAAACCTTGTTCTGTATTTGAGTAAATATGGTAACTGAATTAATTCTGTGGAGGGTGCAGTTGCTGCTGGAGCTCATCACTTTAGCAAGAGGCTGGTTCTACCTGTTTTCCAGATAACAGGGACAAGAAACACTTTTGAGTGGGCCTATTGACCCCCCACTCAGTGTAGCTCACAACTAGGCTGCATATGAAAGTAAATGCAGAATAAGATAGGATGCATATTTAGAACAGAAATTGCTATTCCTGACTAACTTCATGAGTGTACACTCTTCTTGTAGAATAAGACTGCCTTTTCCTATGATTATCTAATCTACTTTGAAAATAGATTAAGATAAACTCAGGAAAAGAGAGCATCGACACAGGGAACTAATTCAGAATAGCATTAAGCAATTCCTACATGTTTTTAAAAACCTAGAGAAGATCCCAGGCAAAACATTCCACTTGGCTGGCATGAAGCTAGTTACTGAAAGCGAAAAAAAGGTCTTCAGAGAATGGTGGATGTTATTACTAGTTTTCTCAAAAGAGCCTCAAACAACAAATGGTCCTGAAACTGTTAGGGCTGTCCAGTCAGCTATGAATCCACCTCCTCTGTTAACAAAGGTCTCGTGAAGGTGTTATGTTTCTAGTGTGGAAGAAACTCTCTTGCAAGAATGAACACCTGTAAGTTCTCTTCCCAGTTTGGCCCAGAAGCAGGGTGGAGCAGTTGGTCAATGCTCCCTCTGCTTCCCCAGACTGAGGACTGCCTGGTTGGGGGAAGAGGTGGGAGGCATTGCTCTGCTCTTCTATTCCTTTCCCCATCTGGTCCAGGCATGGAGCAGCAAGGCAAAGTCCTCCAGACCTGTTCCCCA
>NW_005842301.1:443097-443983 GCF_000455745.1 Alligator sinensis | reverse complement strand
AATGCCTGTAGCTCTCTTCTAGAGAGACCTTTTTCCCCAGAAATATTTCTAGCAGTGGAAATGTCTCAGAAATTTCCATTGCTAGAAATGAACACCTATTCAAAGGCCAGAGACATTAGAAGCACCATGCCTTCAAGGAGAATCTGCTTGGACTTTAAAGACCTCTAGGCCCAGGGGTATGAGGTGTGGGACAAGAGAAAGGGGGAGAGAATGGGATCTTTCTGGGACAAGAGCAAGCATCACAAACTAGAATCTGCTTACCTTGGAATGACCACATATATGATGAAGTTGCCTGGTGCTCAGCTGCAAGGATTTCAGCAAACTCTGCACATCCTCCTGTAACCAGAAGTTTTATAAGTCACTGACACTGGAGTATCAAATCCATCAAAATCTGTTGCTTATAAAAAGGATAACTTGAAAACCTGAACAATATCAATGATGTAACAGTCCTTCTAGTGCCTCAGGGATGTAAAACTATGTACACTGCCTGTTCCACAGAAAATACCAGGTAAATGAGATGAGGCAAGCATGTGGGAACTGAGCTATGTATATGAGCAAGCAACTAACAGGTCTCATATAATCACAGCCTCTCTCAGCTCCTAGGTTCTGCACAACAGCTGAATCAAGCCAGAGATTTTGAACTGAATATATTCTCTTTACCCTTTACCACAAAATCTTGCACATTAGGCCTTATTTGAGGCGAAAACTCCCTGAAACTCTCCAAAGTCCTCCATGGTGTCACAAGTTGGGGTCCCCAGGGTTGGCCGTGATGCCCCTGGCAGCTCTGTGACCATGCCAGCTCTGCCCTGAGGGTGCCCTCTTGTCTTTCCTGCCACGTCTTGATGGTAAAATAATGAATCAGGAGGCTGCCCAGGGGCCTTCACAT
>NW_005842301.1:440400-443066 GCF_000455745.1 Alligator sinensis | reverse complement strand
GCGGAACCCCACAAGAACTCACTGGTTCTTGGGCCCTTTGCCGGACCTCACTCCAGTACTGTGCTGTACAGGGCACCTTGAGCCTTACACTCCATGCCTTGCGGGCGTTACACAGATATTGTTACCCTGTTGGGGCCTTGACCTACTCAGCCTCTGCCCCCGTAGTCTAGCTAAGCCTCCTAGCCTAGCCGCACTGTGTCAGACCTGGCTTTGAGGCACTAGCTCTGATAAATCTCTTCCTGTCACTGGGCTCTCTGGTCCCTATGTAGCTGCACCCCTCTGGCACTGGGCCTTCTGGCCCTAGTCTGCTGCACCCTTCTGGCACCAGGCTCTCTGGCCCCTTGTGTGCTCTGTGCTTTGCACACACTATGCCCACTACAGGTTCTATAACTATGTGAGCCCCAAGTTGGCTGCTGGCAGGGCTCTGGGTGATCACATACCCCCTCTGAGCTCTAATGATGCCTCCATATCCACCCTTACAACCTCATCCCAGACCACTGGTTCAGACAACACAAACATAAGCCCCTGGGCCATAACATAACAACAATGGAAGCCTCACTCTACCCCTTTAAAATGGCAAACTTCTCCCCTAGTACAGCGTGCCTCCTAGCCCTGGATATCTTATGTGCTCCTGGAGTCTTGTAAGTCTTTCAGGCAACAGATCAAGCAACCAAATATCTCTGGGTAACTCCTTCACGCAGGAGCTCCTTCCCTTGGTAGTTGCCAGACAATTAACCCATCAGCCCCATCCTTGGGTTTGTGTGTGTCCAGGGCCCTGCCCCCTTCAGGTCAGCTGACTGCCTGCAGGTGCCATCTAATTACCTCATTAGCCTGTTGCTCAGGCAACCCACAGCTGTCAGGCTCTGCCTAGCCTGCAGAGCTCCCTGGCTAAGTTGCTTCTTCCCTTAAATGAGCAGGCACATCTTAGTGCCCTGCGACACACAGCAATTATAATTTTACACTCACCTTGCCTCATTGGAGACGATCCTCCAAGCCCAAAAGAAGGTAGTCCCGACGAGGATCAAAGGGGGCAGGAGAGCATACAAGCCTCCATGGCTCACCAAAAACATCCAGGAATGTCTCCTTGCTAAAAAGAAGGCTTACTCCCAATGGAAAGGATGGGTCATCACCAAGGAGGACTATTCGGCAGTTGCTCGGGGGTGTAGGGGGGTAGTTAGGAAGGCCAAGGCAGAGGTGGAACTGGGACTAGCTTCCCGGATTAAGGACAACAAGAAGTCCTTTTTTAAATACATAGGGAGTAAAAAGAAGGCCCTGGGTAATGTGGGGCCCTTGCAGGACGCGACGGGGAATCTGGTTGTCACACCAGACGACAACGCCAACATATTTAATGATTTCTTTGCCTCTGTCTTCCTCAGTAAGGACCAGAACTGCCACCTCCCTGCTAGGCCCCCATCGGGCCCCGAGGGAGGCACACCTGAGCCCAGGGTAAGTGAGGATCTAGTTAGGGAGCTGCTGGAGGGGCTGGACGTTTTTAAGTCAGCTGGTCCGGATGTTCTCCACCCTAGAGTTCTAAAGGAACTGGCCGGGGTCATTGCGAGTCCCCTGGCGCAGCTTTATGAGCACTCGTGGTGCTCTGGAGAGGTGCCGGAGGACTGGAAGAGGGCCAACGTGGTTCCCATCTTCAAAAAGGGGAGGAAGGAGGACCCGGGAAACTATAGGCCAGTCAGTCTTACCTCAATCCTGGGCAAGCTGTTCGAGAAAATTATTCTGGCACACATCCAGGAGGGGCCAGCAGGGAAATGCATGCTCGGGGCAACCAGCACGGGTTCATCAGCGGCAGGTCATGTCAGACCAACCTGGTGGCCTTCTACGATCAGGTCACTAAATCATTGGATGCAGGGGTAGCAGTGGATATAGTCTTCCTGGACTTCCGGAAGGCTTTCGACACTGTCTCTCACCCCGTTCTCATTAGGAAACTGGGGAACTGTGGCGTAGACACCCACACAGTCCAATGGGTCGCCAACTGGCTAGAGAGCCGCACCCAGAGGGTGGTAGTGGATGGGTCCTTCTCGGCCTGGAAGGACGTGGGCAGTGGGGTCCCGCAGGGCTCGGTCCTCGGGCCCGCCCTGTTCCACATCTTCATCAGTGATTTGGATGAGGGGGTGCAAAGCACCCTGTTCAAATTTGCTGATGACACCAAGATGTGGGGGGATGTGGGCACAATAGAAGGGAGCAACAGGCTACAGTCGGACCTTGACAGGTTACAAGGATGGGAGGAGGAGAACAGGATGGGGTTCAACACAGACCAGTGCAAGGTGATGCACCTGGGGAGGAACAACCGGCACCATACCTACAGGCTGGGGAAATCCCCTCTTGTCAGCACGGAGGTGGAAAAGGATCTTGGAGTCATTATTGACTCCAAGATGAACATGGCTCGGCAGTGTGGGGAGGCGGCTAGGAAGGCCAACTGTACCTTGTCGTGCATCCACAGATGCATTTCAAGCAGGACCAAGGAGGTGATCCTCCCCCTCTATGCGGCACTGGTCCGGCCGCAGCTGGAGTACTGCGTCCAGTTCTGGGACCGCACTTTAAGAGGGATGTGGACAGCATCAAGAGGGTCCAGAGGAGGGCCACTCGCATGATCAAGGGACAGCAGGGAAGGTCCTATGAGGAAAGGTTACGGGACCTGAACCTGTTCAGCCTCC
>NW_005842301.1:426552-440086 GCF_000455745.1 Alligator sinensis | reverse complement strand
AGGGGGTCGGACTAGATGATCTGCCCAGGTCCCTTCCGACCCTAGAAACTATGAAACTATTGATTGAAATGCTGAAATAACTGAGCCAACATCTTTCCAAGCATGGGTGGGTGGAAGAAGCTACCTAAAGCCTGCCTAGGGGCTTGAGTAAGGTCTGTGTGATAAGCCTGATTCATTAGCATGAATCATAAACATGCCTGCTTTATCCAAAGACTGCTTTAGAAACTACCAACTGGACCCTGTATCCATTAAAGCAGCTGCAACCACCAGTGTTTTGGTGCCCAGATGCGTCCCAGCCAGGACACTTCCAAAGCCTTAAGTCCTAGGAAACTATACAGCTTTTACGATACTCTTGCCAGCAGGGTGGATTTGATTTAAATTATGATTTAAATCACTGGTCAGGAAGCCTCGATTTAATCATTGTTTTCTACAAAAAGTGCATTCTTGTTTTGTTTGATATAACCTTTTTTTAAGGCTATGGAAATAGACTTCAGGATAGTCAGGATATGTCATCTACATTTCTCCTTAGCCCAATGTTGAGAACTTTGGCTACAACAATTCCATCTATTTTGTCATGATGTTCTTCACTAATTGTCATCAGATTGGGCCAGTTCCCAATATATCACTTAAAATAATCCACTGTTGAGTTTCATCACACATCTTGTGGGAAAGTTAGTTTGGTTCCTCCTGCTTTTTTCAGAGCAGCTGCTGCAAAGTGGTTGTTACAGAAGTATTTTCAATTTCAACAAAATTCTGCTCAAAATGTTTCTCTTGTTTCTACTGTCCCTCCCTTCTTGCCTTTATCTCCAGACTGCTCCTCCTTCCTAGATCTACTTCATCCCCAACAATCCTCTATTCATTTAACTTCTTGAAACATTGCGCTTTTAGAGACAAGCAAGGGCTTGACTCTGTGTACACAAACTTGCAGAGAGACACTAGGGCTGATGGGTAGATAATCAGGTCTGTTCTCTCTCATTTCCAAAGATGTTATCTCAGGAAACACAAATCCACACTCTGAGAACTGAAACTAAGCATCACAGAGATGCTTAATGGGATCTTCTAGAGACTGAGCACTGAGTCCCATTGGGTAGAGTGGTTTTCTTTAATCTTTACTAATCTGTAGAGGAGCCTCTGGGAACCCCATAAGATTGGGCCCCTAATATAGTTCATGTCCTGTTGTGACCCCTTTATAAAACTTTTCGAAAAAGGTTACAGGAATATATTGTCTTAAACAATATATAATTACAAGTTATAATCCCTATTCCATGATGATATCTTTGAGCCTTAACACATTTTAAATTAAAACTATCTTTATACAGGTTAATTTAATTTTTTTAAAGTATCTTAACAAAAAAATAAAAAAAATGATTAAATAAAAAAATTATTTAAATAGAAAAGATTTTTTCATTTTTTTTCCTTCTAAATCATTGATTTTTATCAATTGCCAGTGACCCTTTCAGTGATGATGCAGCTGAGAGCATACACACATACCATCTTCAGCCAAACTCTCCAGGTATTCTAAGGTTTCTTCCTGAATCAGCAAGGCCAACCAACTTCCCCTGTACAAGGTACTATCCTGTCTTGCCTGCAATGCTCCTAAATCCTGTCGTCATAGTCCAGATCTGGAGGCAAGCAGAGAGCAGCAGCAAGAAGGGAGAGATGTCCTTAATGCTCAGTGGCTATGATCTTACTTGCAATAGCAAATCAGCAGAGATAAAGTAATTGCTGTGGTACAGGAACAGCTAACAAGGTTGTGTTGCAGCTCCCAGGCTTATTACAGAGGCACTGGTTTGGTTCCATTGCTTAAGTTGAATTGGAAGCCAAATGCTGCAAAGCTCAGCTGCCTCTGTGCTCTCTATTCAAATATGTCCCAGCAGGCAGCACTCTGGACTGCAGATTCTGTTTGTAAAAATGCCTGGAGATTACACCCCTATAAGTATGTCTATGCTCTGCTGCCTTTTACAGACAAATTAGCTCTGCTAATAGTGCCTCAGGCAGTTCAAGTCCCACCAAAAACCCCCCAAAACTTCAGCTTTTAATCACAGAAGTCATATCATATTAACAACATAAACAGAACAAACCAAAATCCTCCATCCTCTTCAGACACTAGAAGAAGAACCACTTTCCATTCTGGCTTTTCCCCCAGCCCAGCAGCTTGACTTCTTTTCCTTGCAAGCCTGATCCTTCCTGTTCTCCTCTGGGTTTTAAGCTCCCAGTGGGTCATTCCTTCATTAGCAGAATGCCCCATAGTTGAACACCCTTAAGAAGGCTGGCTGCCCCTTCACACACAAGTGACAGACACAGCATGAGATGTATGACCTCTTAAGTTTTAACTATTATTACAGTGTGCTGTTCCTGAGAACAAAACCAGACATAGAAAAACACCTGGTGCAGAACACAGCAACATCCCTGATGACCACCTTACTGTCCTCTGATACTCTATGTATTGTCTAGCTAAATGTATCAATCAATGTAAATGCACATCTCCTATTCCAGCATTAGATCCAGCTGGAGAACGGTTTCTGACGGAGTTCAACATTTTTAATTAGGTTCACAATTCGGGGGTGCAGACAGAAATGCAGCTCCCAGCTGTAACTCAGAAGGATTTTTGCAAAGCATTCTGAGTTATAGCATTACCCCAGACCAAACAGAAGTTCAGTGTTGGTTCTAAGGGAAAGGGGGATCTAGCTGCAGCTGGGAGCCTGCAGCCAGGTTCCCATAGCAATGACCAGGTTCTTTGCCAGTGCTCACTGTTTTCAGAATGGGAGGGGGAGAAAAGGCAGCAGAGGGAACTAATTTTTGGGGCTCCCCAGCTGGTGCTGAAGGGTGGGGTGGGTGAATTGGAGCCCCCCTCACCTGAGGGGGACTGCAATACACCTACCCCAGCCTCCACAGGGTGCTGAAACGCCCCCAGACTGAACTCCCTCTGCTGTCTTTTCCCTTTCCCATTCTGAAAACATGGACAGGCTGGGAGCTCAGCAGACACAAGTTACAAATGATGCTACATTTTGTAACATCTTTATCTGAAGCCTCATGCAATGACGGGTCAAATTTTCACCCAACTGGCCATTTTTGAAGCTGTTTACAGCTGTGCACTTGTGTTTGGTCACAGCTATAAACTGTATGTTCTGGCCAGATCAGGAGAAAATGATCACTTCTGTCTGCACCTAGGGAGTCTGATTAAATTCCAGTTGTGCCAAGTGCTTACCTTGTGCTTTTTAAAGCTGTGGTCCAGAAGAGGCATGGCAAGTTTCAGGAATGCTTCCACAAAGAGGCGGCCATACTACAAGCACAGAAAGTTGATAAGTACATTGCATGATTATTTTTAACAGACAAACAAACTTGAATTCCTCTTTGAATAAGCTGTAGGGAGTCCCGCACTAGCTAGGAAGTCAGTTAACTAGTATCAGTGAAGTCAATCTCTTCTAAAGTTCTATTACAGACCCCTCCTGAGTTTTGTGGCAGATTTAGATACGCATGTTCTTCAAGGTGTAACACTGTAATCCAATGGCAAACAAGACAGGTAGCTTTGTAGGGCAGGACTTCATCCTTTGCTAGTGGATAAACCATCCAGTAAACACTGAGGCAGACATATCCTGAGCACAAAATGGAATGGATAGGGCATGGATAGACATGAAAAAGAAAAACAGAACAGCACTTACTGGAAGAGGAAGTGTGTTAGTTTGACCTGGCTCCCCAGTGTCTGTATAGACGGGTCACTTCAGTGGGGCTTTTTGGTGCTTTTATCTAAAGCTGATTCAATCAGCTATTAGATAAAAGCACCAAAAAGCCCCACTGAAGCGCCCCATCTATACAGACATTGGGCATGCTGGGACAAATTAATGTGATGCCCCTTTAAAGCATATGATGTGCTTGGTGCAGGGGTGAAAGTAAACTGTTTTTTGGGGCTTTTTTCACATCTGTAAGCCACCATGTAGAATAATGAAGCAGCCAGTTTGTAACTCCCAGCTGAAATAGGAATACATGAAAGGATATGTATTGCCTCCCTCTAGGTTAATCATAAAAGCTGCCTATGGCTGCCATTCTTGGTCTGAGACTTCTCCTCCACAGCTAACTGGGTATGGGGAAGGGAAAGGAAATAGAGGAGGATGGATGGGAAAAAAAGCAGAACCACAGAGGGGGAAGAAGTGAGAGAAAACACTGGCAGCACAGAACCAATACCATCACACTGTCACTGTTGTTAGTGAGCTTTGGACAGGAATGATGGCAAACATTCTCAGAGCAAGGACATTTGGGCTAGGGATATAAATATTGTTTAAAAATGTGTTTAACCACTTTTGGTTAAATGATTAACCGATAACACAGCAGGTCAGAGAGCTGCTGCTAGGAGCCGCTCCCAGGCTCCCTGGGTCCTTTGACTGGAAGAAGGGGGCAGGGGAAGAAGAGGCAAGCCCAGCCAGACAACACAACCCACTAAAGCCCTGGGTTGGGAGGCAGGGAGCACCTGTAAAGCTAATCGGTTAATTAACGTCTGAGTCATTAGGCTGCTCCCTGTCTACCGAAAGAACAATCCAAAAAAGTCTGTGGTACAAGCTGCTTTTCTCTAGTCTTCAGTTCTTGCTTACCTTCAGACAGTTGCTGAGCACAGGTCTGCTGTCAAATACCTGCTTGGAGAAAATGAGAAATCATAAGCTCAGGCTGTGGATAGGGGAAACAAACTTAACCAATTACATAAAAAACAGCATTTTCTGGGCCATGCCACTCTGCTGGGTGTAGGACTCTGAAACTGGACTGAAATCATTCTTGGGTCTGAAGAGGGCAGGGGCTCTTATGTGATTGTATGGACCTGTTTGTATGTTTGTGGGTTTGGGACATGATGGGATGTTTAAGGTATTGTGTGTTTGGAGCTTTTGTGTAGGTGGGATGTGACTAGAAGAGAGGATCGGGAGAGAAAGAGAGAGAGAGAGAGAGAGAGAGAGAAAACAATATTATAACCAGATGTCAAGAAACTAAGTAGTCACAGCTTGAGAAAAAGCACGCTTACAACTGCAGAGACTGGCTAGGAAACAGAGTTCTTTGAGATGTGCCATTCACATGGACTCTACTCTTGGTGACCTTATACCCCAGGCACGTTAAGAGCAGATTCTTTTGGTAGCAGTCTATATCCATGGCCTAGATGTTTTTGTGTCCCTCTCCAAATGTTAGAGGGGCAGACTAGGCTTTACTAATATAGAATCCCAGAGGAGAGCTCTTGTATTGGCAGGGGAAGAGGGCAGATTGTAGGATTAACGTAGTAGACAAAAGTTCTTGCCAAATAAGTTATTGTAAGGTAACTAAGGTTTTGCCCTGGGTCTTCTGTTCCCTAGGCAAGTGTCCAAACCACTCTCTACTGGACTAAAATATGGGAGGGCTGTTTTCCATCTTCCCCCATTTTATTTTCAACAGGTATGTGCCTCAGGTGGCTGAACGTCAGGGCCAGGTTCCAAAACCCTGCCTCTGGGGCTCTGGAAATAAGCATCAGCTCAGTCCTTCACTAGGTCACAGCTCATGAAGGAAGGCAGAGTAGCAAGAAAAGGGGCCCCACTGGGGAAAGACCTCTTACTGCTGGCCCCGATTGTAAGTTCCCATCTACATAAGGCTTTCTATTTCCTGAGAAAGCTGCCTGGACAATGAGGCTCCTGCTGCGCTTGGACTGCCCTGCTGTTTCTGTTTCATGGGATGACCTCTCCCTGCTGGATCTCCTGGCAGGAAGAGGGGCTATGAAGCATGGATCCTGAGGCAGTGAGGAAGAATGGTGAGATGGTGGCCTGAGGGGACCACAGAGGAAGAGATGACTGAGGTGATGCAGACTCGACCTGCACCCCTAGCTGGTAGAGGGGTGGGAGCAGTGAGGATGGGGACAGATAGTGGAAGACAGTAGTTTGTTGTGTGGATGAGGACCTGTCCTGCTTTTTAGATGGATCATGAAGGCTTTTGAAGTTGGGCTGGAGTTTAGTCAGATGATTCTTCAGAAATTCCTGACGACAAAAATGGAGTTCCTCAATAGGCACCTAATTTATTTAATAATATAATAGGAACCTAATAATGTAATTGTATAATTGTATTACTTATATATATTATATACTATGTATTATATACATTATATGTAACTATATAATTATATAACTATAATTAATAGCTCTGCCTAAAGGCTGACTGGGACATTAGCTTTCAAGACCATAGTTCCTACACCACTTTCTGGGAGACACGATCTTGGAAAGGACCCTACCCTGATTTTTTTTTATTTTTAGAGCAGCTGCTTGTGGAAAAATCACACCCCCACACCTATCTGCCTCACTGCTGCAAGCAGGCAGCCTCCTCCCTCCCCCCCCACTCCCAATCTCATTTACTACTGAGCCTATGTGACTGTGTGGAGAAACTCCTGAGGGAAGTGGGGAGCTTGCTCGTCCTCTGTCCTGTGTAACCCTGAACTCTCACCTGAGTGGCTCACTGAAAGTGCAAAAATCAAAATGGAGGACTGGCAAATATAGGAAGGCTTGAAAGGGGAGGTGAAAAATAAGGAAAGGCAAAGAATCAAAGATGGGGCATGAAAGGGAACCTTTCTCTGTAGAGGATCAACAATTGGAAAGTTCAGGCCAAGGGTCTAAGATGGTGACAAGACTCAGCACTCAGGGGAGGGGAAAGGAAAGAAGTAAGGGAAAACAATGATGATGAGCTCCTTTGCAAAACGATACCTATCAGGTTGGTCATTGCTTCAATCAATGTTAGAAGTATTCTAAGCATGAATAAGTGAGTAGAAGTAGAGGCATTCCTGGCTCCAGCACAAGCAGATATCATATGCCTGCAGGAATGTGGCATACCAGGGGGAGAGGGTTATGTTCACTTTGAGGAGAGAGGGACCTGGGAACTTTCACAATGACCTGGCACTAATGAAAACAGAGCACTTGGGGTGGTGGTTCTGGTGTGGAGCCCATAGATTAGAATTTGAAAGGTGATGGAAGTAGTGGGCAGGGTGATTTAACAGGTGAAATGTGAAGCAGATGGGAGGGTGTTTGTGATAATAAGTATATATGCCCTGGCAGAAAGGAAAGCCCAGTATGTGGTATTGAATAAACTACCAACAAGCTTACCAGGATTCAAACCCAGTTTATTGCTGGGAGATTTCAACTGTCTAATATGCAGGTGGGAGATAAGAAAAGGGAGAGAGAGGGAAGGAATGGGTAAAACTTCCATACTGTTGAAACAAATCATGGAGGAAAACAGATTGCAAGATATGGAAAAGAGGGGCCCAGAGGAGGAACTGACATTCACGAGGGCTGACCTGACCATAAAGTTTCACTCAAGAATTGATCTTTATCTTTTTGTCTAAGTACTGGGGGCTGAAAGGCTTTGAGGTGGTGTCAAATTTCTTTTCAGACCATTTGATGTCAAAGACAAAGGTGGAGGTGGATGCTCACTTGGTGAAAGGGAACAGGCTTTGGATGCTGAGTGTGGCACTCGTGAAGGAGGAGGTCACAAGGGAATACAAGGACATATATAGGATGGAGAACACTGAAAGAGCATTATGAGCCACATGGTAGGCAAATGTGAAGGAGCATATGAAAGTTTTCTTTGGAAAGATTGAGAGAGAGAGAGGATATGAGGAGGGATGGCATATGGGCAAGGAGGGATATGAGGTTTGTGGAATTTTTATGTATAATGGAACTGTTGAGAATATAAGGAGTGATGGAGGGATATGTGGAGTACCTGTACCCAGGGCAGATGGGGACTGAGCCAAGTGTGTAAAATATATAGATGATGTTAATGTCATCTGTCAAGTTCACCTATCCCTGGAAAGGGAACTGAGGCATACAGGTAAATATGGAAAGGTGGTGAGAACTAAGTTAGTGAAGAGTAGGTGCATGGTATGAGGATGTGAGGGATTTAAGCAGATTCAGGGTAAAGACCCTCAAAGAAGAGGGGCATGTGCCAGGAACTGATCTTATCCAGGGCTGGAGAAACAATGTAGGGGAAAGTAATCAGTAAAGTGGCACAGTTACTGGGACTCTGGAGTTCACAGGAGCTGTGTTTGAATGGGAAGGTGAGGATAAACAAGGCACTGATTTTGCCATTACTGTTCTACATGGGGATTGTTTTCCCACCACAGTGGAGGATGGCATGCAAGATCAGGAAGAAGTTGTGTACTTCCTGAAAGTCCCAGTGGAAATGCTTGGTGAAAGAGGGGCCAACTGTAGAGAAAAAGAATCTCAGAGGCATGTCTTCTGGGAAGGATACAGAGAGGCTAAGGACCACAGTGGAATGCCTTCTTGAGATACTGGTAGGGATACGGATTGTGACACAAGAGCTAGTGCTGTGGGGAAAGTTTCTACAAACTGGAAAAGTGTGTGCAAGAAGAGGACATAAACTGATCATTTGTTTTAAAGATATGATTTGGAAACATTTGATTGCATATAGATGTGTACAGTAAAACCTGTACTATGCAAGGGAACATGAAGAATCAGGGGAGGGAAAAGCTAAAAACAGGTGGCAGAGGGCCATATGGACAGTTCTGTTATGAATGTTGTGCAAAATGTGGAATGTGCTATACTCAGGGCATTTTTTCTTGTGCATAATATTGGCCAGTGAGGTTTTGTGTATAACATTGTGTTGAATTTAGGTTTTGGATGGGGAAATGAATGAATCTGGTTTTGGTCTGTTCTACTGAAGTGAGAGAGATGTGCTTTAAGGTTAAATGTAATGGGTTCTTGGATTTAGGGGAAAGTTTGTCTTAAAATAGTGATACCCCATAGTTTAGCGTCATCCACAAACTTTGCCAGTCTGCATCTGATGCCCGAATCCAGATCATTAATGAAGATGTCGAAAAGTACCGGCCTGAGAACTGAGCCCTGAGAGACTCTACTGGTTACCTTACACCTCGTTGATTTGCTCCCATCAACTAGTACTCATTGGGTCCGATCCCAGAGCCAGTTCCCCAGTCATTGGACTGTAAGAGGGTCGATGCCGTAGTTCCCCAGCTAAACCATGAGGACATCATGGGAGACCAAGTCAAAGGCTTTCTTGAAATCCAGGTGTATAACATCAACCTCGTCTCCCTTATCAAGGCAATTTGTCACCTGGTCATAGCAGGTGACAAGGTTGGTCAGGCAAGACCTTCCAGTGACAAAGCCATGTTGGCTTACATTCAGAAGGCTGACTTCCGTTAGCTTGTTGCTGATGGAGCCCTTGATGATTTTCTCCAGGATCTTTCCAGGAATGGACGTCAGGCTGATTGGCTTGTAGTTCCCTGGATCTTCCTTCCTTCCTGTTTTGAAGATTGGGAACACATTTCTAGTCTTTCAGCACCTCACCCAAGCACCACGAATTCTCAAATACCTTTGCCATAGGGGGTGTTATGATGTCCGCCAGCTCCTTCAAGACTCTTGGGTGCATTCCGTCCAAGCCTGTGGACTTATGGACATTTAGCCCTTTGAGGTGTTCCCTCATCTGATCAGTGTCAATTATGGGCCCATCTCTCACTCCCTGGAAGTTTTGCATTCTGTCTGACAGTGTGACCCCACCTTGGACAGGTGGAAAATTGATGCAAAGTATTTGTTTAGGAGATTGGTCTTTCCTTGGGCGTCAGATGTCAGCTACCCCATTTTATTTTGCAGGAGTTCAAGGTTGCCTTTGTTCTTTTTCCGACTACCCACATATCTGAAGGACTTTTTGTTGTCCTTGATTCTGACGGCCAGTCTGACTTCAGTTTCTGCCTTGGCTTTTCTGAACTGCTTTCTACAGGTGCAGGAAAGTGTTGAGTAGTCCTCCTTCGTGATGATTCCCATTTTCCATTTGGTGTAGGCTTCTCTGTTAAGTTTCAGGAGGGCCAACAGTTCCCTGTTTAGCCGAGGGGGCTTTCCTGCCTGCTAGCTGCATTTCTTGTGGGACGGGATGAACTTCCCTTGTGTTTTGAGGATTGCATTGTTAAGGAATAACCATTCCTCATGGACTCCCCTTTCTAAGGGGGTATGGCCTCTTAGTGCCCAACTGACCAGTCTCCTGAGTTTGTGAAAGGCAGTCTTCCCAAAGTTGAGGATTTCTATTTTACTGGGGGATTTGCCTGCCCTACGTTGGACAGAGAAAGTGATCAGTTCATGGTCACTGTCACCAAGCTTCCCCTCGATCCTCAGACTGCTCACCAGATCATCCCCTTTGGCCAGAACCAAATCCAGCAGTGCCTCTCCCCTAGTTGGCCCATAGACCTCCTGTGTTAGGTAGAGGTCATCAACGGAGGTGAGAAAACTACTCGACCGCTCAGATTTGGCCATATGCTCTTCCCAGAGGATATTAGGGAAGTTGAAGTCCCCCATGACAATCATGCTTTGGGAGCATGCGGCCTCAGCCAGTTCCCTACTGAATTCTCAATCCAGTTCTTCTTGGTTGGGAGGTCTGTAATAGACTCCTACAGTTACATCCCCTTCCCCATGCTCTTCCCGTATTTTAACCCACAGGGTCTCAAGGCACCCTTCTTGGTTAGTGAACCTGGTTTGTAGAGTGGTGTACTGCTCCTTGACATAGAGAGCTCCACCCCCATCCCTCTTCCCAACACGGTCTCTCTTGTACCCACAGACCAGTCATAGGTGGAGTCCCACCAGGTCTCCGTTATCCCTACAAGATCATAATTTTTACTGCACAAGAGAAGGGCCAGTTCCTCTTGCTTGTTTCCCCAAGCTCCTGGCATTTGTGTACAGGCAGTTAAGTCTGCCATGGGAAACCCTAGGCTTCCTTGTGTGATGAGATGTGACCTTTCCTAGGGCTGTTGTCAAAGTGGGTTCCCTTGGGCTACCCAAGCTGTTACTACTGCAATTGGCATGACCTGGGCTAGAACTATTTATTGACTGCCCATCCCCCAGAGATCTTAGTTTAAAGCCCTTTTGAGTAGGTCAGCTATTGTGGCCAAGAAGTGCTTCTTCTATTTCCAGGTGAGGTGGAGGCCATCTCTTTCCAACAACTTGCTACCTCTCTCACTGAAGTGCGGACTGTGGTCAAGGGGTGTAAGTTTGACTGTGGTCAAAGAAGCCAAACCCCTTGCGATGGCACCACTGCCAGAGTTTTCTGTTCACCTCACTGATGCACTTTTTCCTTTGGGGCCCATGACAGGGAGGATCAAGGAAAAAACTACCTGAGCCCCCAGGCCCTTAAGCTCAGCCCCCAGAGCCCTATAGTCATGTATGGCCTGGCTGGGATTGCTCTGAGCCGCATCATTTGTGCCCATGTGGATGAGTAGCATGGGATGGTGGTGAGAGGACCAGATGAGTTTGGGGATCCTCTCAGTCACATCCCGGACACGAGCCCCAGGGAGGCAGCAGACCTCATGGGCTAAGGGGTCGGGGTGACAGATTGGGCCGTCTGTTTCCCTCAGAAGGGAATCGCCCACCACGATTACTCTGTGTCTTCTTTTGGATGCACGTGCTGGTTGCGCTCCATCCTCACATGCTGAGGCTTGCAGCTTGCCTGGCTCTGCTGATGCGAGAGGCTTGAGACAGCTTACCTCTGGCTGTGCTGGGGGTCAAGGTCAGGGTCCACGGCTCTGCTAGGGTTCCCTGAGGGGTTCTGGGCTCATGGGGGTGTGGCGGGTTTCCGCCCATGCGTCTCACTCCAGAGCTGAACCCCAAAACTGATAGATAGACAGATAGATAGATAGATAGATAGATAGTGTTTGTGGGTATATATAGATACACGCATACTATATATATAATATATATCTCTCTAGTGTATGAATGTGTCTATACATGTGTGTGCATGTGCATATGTATGTGTGTATATATATGTATATGTGTGTATATGTCATTATATACAGCGGGGTATCTGTGGTGTGCATGTATATCTACATATATCTGAAGTGTGTGTATATAGCATGTATGTGTGTATGGTGTATTTATACACTATATATGTGTGTATATATGTGTAACAGGGAACCCTAGCCCTGTTACTAGAAGGCAGGTTGGTCCCTTTAAGACCAGAACTTTCTGGGCACAGCATGCTGGCAAGGTGGGGGTTAAAAGCTGAGCCTGGCCAGCTAGTCAGGTGACCAGGAGGGGGCAGGCCAGAACTATAAGAACTCTGGGCTGGGCTGCAGTAGGGGCCAGTAGCCAAAGGGGAAGGAATGCATATAAGAGCTCCACAGAGAGGCTTGGTGAGCTGTCCAGCTGCTGTGGGAGGGGAACTACTGAGGACTCTCGGAGAAGCGGCAGCAGCCCCAGAAAAAGGACTGTAGCAGATGGTGGGGGGCAGAAGCACAACCCCCTGAAAAAATGTAAGCTGGCATGCTGCCTTAATAATTTTTTTTGTGGCGGTTATAGCCCATGGGCATACTGTTTATAATTTTTGATTGATTAACATTGGTGGTTTGTGGGTAAGGCTGTAGGGGTGAAGGAGGCCTCCTTAGTGCCTTGGGCGCATTGATAAAAGGCCAAGGAAGCCTGGTGCAATGGGGTGTGCGGTTGCATGCTTTTGGGCTGGGCCTGTGGGGGTTTGGGACCACTGCCAGGCCTTGAACTTGTGGCTATCCTGGACTGTGAGGCCGGTCGATGAGCCTCTGGGCCAGAGATCCTGGGCTCTAGATTGGGGGCAAAAAGGAGGGCCACGAGCCCCAAGGCCGAGGTGCTAGAGCCTCGGAGTCCAACCGTATCTGGTGGGTTTAGACAGGGAGGCCTAGCTAGAGAAAGACAGGGTTAAAGGCCCGTGGTGGCTGAGAACCCCAACATACAAAATACAATAGGCAGTCTCCTGCTTACAAGAACATCTGTATAATATTTCCATCAAGACGTGGCAGGTGAGTAGAAAGCAGGACACGAGAAACATTAAAGGGACTTCAAGGGCGCCCCTCATAAGTTGCGGATAACAGGCAAAAAAAATGGTGCTGGGGAGGGTAACCTGTTACAATATATATGTATGTGTGTGTGTACAGATATATTGATATATATATATCTATCTATACATCTATATAGTGTGCGTATAGATGTGCATATATAGTGCATTGTCCCAGGGAGGCCGGGGTTAGAAGGGTACCCTGGGGCCGGACCAGGGGGGAAGTAACCACCTACTTACCCCACACAGAGGCCGGAGCGAGTAGGGACACGCGCGCGGGGAGACGGCCAGCGCGGTTCGTAAGCCGCGCTTATATCCAGCTGGGGCCGGGCGATGCTGGCGGGAGACGCAATGTGCATATATAGTGCATTGTCCCAGGGAGGCCGGGGTTAGAAGGGTACCCTGGGGCCGGACCAGGGGGGAAGTAACCACCTACTTACCCCACACAGAGGCCGGAGCGAGTAGGGACACGCGCGCGGGGAGACGGCCAGCGCGGTTCGTAAGCCGCGCTTATATCCAGCTGGGGCCGGGCGATGCTGGCGGGAGACGCAGCCCAGCAGAGATAAAAGGCGGCCCCAGAAGCGGGGCCAGAAGGGAGGCGGGGGAAGCCCGCAGGGAACCCCGAGAGCGGGACCCGTGCCAGCAAGGCACATGCATCCAGCCCAACGGGGTCAGCCGAGGCAGCGGCGCTAACTGCAGCAGCTGCCAGGAGAGCAGCGGTGGTAGC
>NW_005842301.1:424245-425619 GCF_000455745.1 Alligator sinensis | reverse complement strand
ATATATATATATATATATATATACATACACGCACACATTTATTATATAAAATTTCCCAACTATTTAAGTTGGTCTACTAAAAGATATCAGATTCACCCAAAGAACCTTGTCTGCACACACACACCCACATACATACATATGTGTGTGTGCATGCATGCGGGATTATGGAGACCTGGTGGGACTCCACCTACGACTGGACCACAGGTAGAGAGAGCTACACCCTGCATAGGAGGATCATGTTGGGAAGAAGGGTAGAGGAGTTGCTTTCTACATTAAAGAGCATTACAACCCCCTAGAAGTAGAAATTGGCAACAAAGAAGGGTGACTTGAGACCCTCTGGGTCAAGATGCAGGGAGAACATGGGGAAGGGGATTTGACTATAGGAATTTACTACAGACCTCCAAACCAAGAGGAAGAGCTCAACCAGGAATGCAGGCTCAACATTAGGAAAAACTACTTCACAAGTAGGGTGTCCAGACTGGTACAATTGCCTACCATGGACGTCTTCAAGAAGAAACTGGACAGTCACCTCGTTGGGGTCACCTGACCCCAGTTTTCTTTCATGCTTGGTGCAGGGGGCTGGACCCAATGATCTTCTGAGGTCCCTTCCAGCCTTACAATCTATGGGGGTCTGGAACAGACTCCCCCCAGAGGTATACAGTCACCCACCCTGACAATCTTCAGAAAGAGTCTTGACACCCACCTTGCTGGGGTCAGTTGACCTCTGCAGTCTTTCCTGCCCAAGTGTAGAGGGGCTGGACCCAATGATCTTGTTAGAGGCTGGAAGGGACCTTACATCTATGAATCTATATATAGTATATACGTGTGTGTGTGTGTGTGTGTGTGTGTGTGTGTGTGTGTGTGTGTATTTCCCTCTCCATTGACTGCTACCTTGAAGGAGCAGAGAGGCTTGTGTGTATTGATGACCCTAAAAGTAACACCACTGAGAGTCTTGTACTCCTGGTAGGATCACCCATGGTGGTAAGGTCAAAGGTGAGGTATCGGATAAAGAGCAGTCCGACACAACATAACAAAGACCACAATGGTGGAGCAGATAGATGAAGAAGGCATACTTCTCAACAGCTGTGAAGGCAGATGAAGGCTTCAGTAGAAGAGTAATTCGTGGGGAACACGGCACAGGGGACACAATGCTGGGAGTCTACTACAGACCTCCCACCCCAAGTCCTGAGCTTGACCAGGAGTTTGCCTGGGAACTGGCTGAGGCTGCATGCTCCAGGACCATGGTTGCCATGGGTGACTTCAATTACCCGGACATCTCGTGGGAGGATCGCTCAGCAAAATCTGAGCGGTCGCAAAGCTTCCTCTCGAGCGTGGATGACCTCTACCTGACTCAAGAAGTCTATGGGCCAACGA
>NW_005842301.1:418848-422620 GCF_000455745.1 Alligator sinensis | reverse complement strand
CTCAAGCAAATCTCGGGACGTCATTCTCCCCCTGTACTCGGCCTTAGTGAGGCCGGAGCTGGAGTACTGTGTCCAGTTTTGGGCTCCACAATTCAAAAAGGATGTGGAGAAGCTTGAGAGAGTCCAGAGGAGAGCCACGCGCATGATCAGAGGTCAGGGAAGCAGACCCTACGATGACAGGCTGAGAGCCCTGGGGCTCTTTAGCCTGGAAAAGCGCATGCTCAGGGGTGATCTGATGGCCACCTATAAGTTTATCAGGGGTGACCACCAGTATCTGGGGGAATGTTTGTTCACCAGAGCGCCCCAAGGGATGACGACTAGGTCAAATGGTCATAAACTACTACAAGACCGTTTCAGGCTGGACATAAGGAAGAATTTCTTTACTATCCGAGCCCCCAAGGTCTGGAACAGCCTGCCACCAGAGGTGGTTCAAGCGCCTACATTGAACACCTTCAAGAGCAAACTGGATGCTTATCTTGCTGGGATCCTATGACCCCAGCTGACTTCCTGCCCTTTGGGCAGGGGGCTGCACTCGATCTTCCGAGGTCCCTTCCAGCCCTAATGTCTATGAAATCTATGAAACCCTAGTCATCCTGCTGACCTGAGGAATGCCAATACTATCTCCCTTTTTAAAAATGTTGACAAGTCTGTCTGGGGAAACTATTCAAGGTATCGCCCTCCACTCCCCTGCTGGGAAGATCCTCGCTCAAATTCTGCTGAACTGACTGCTCCCTCTTGCCAAAGTAATCTTTCCTGAATCTCAATGTGGCTTCAGATCACTGAGACACCATGGATATGACTACTGTAGTCTGGCACATCCAGAAAAAGTGCCCAGAACAACACCAGGAACTGTATATGGCCTTTATTGTTTTGACCAAAGCCTTTGACTCTATTAATCGTGAGGCTCTATAGAAGATCTTATCAAGGTTTGGCTGTCCAGGGAAATTTTATCACCATCCTAAGATTCCTTCATGACCAGATGACTGCCTCCATTTTATGCAGTGGCTCTGCTATGGAGCCCTTTGACATTCAAACTGGCGACAAGCAGGGCTGCATTATCACACCAATTTTGTTTTCCATCTTTCTTGAGGTCATCAAGATGCTCATCCATAATCGGCTGCCACAGCAACAGCCTCAAGTATAGGATGGATGGGAACCTTTTCAATCTCTCCCATCTCCATGCCAGAACCAAAATTACTTCAGCCTCTATTGTGGAACTTCGGTACACCAATAATTAATTGTACTGTCATTGCACATGTGGAGGAGGACCTACAAACAGCCCTTAACTGCTTCTCTCAAGAATACCAGTGCCTAGGACTGACCCTTAGCATCAGAAAAACAAAGGCGCTTCACCAGCCTGCTCTGGGCCAATCAACTCACCCAGCAAGGATCCTCACTGAGAGGCAGGAGCTGGAGAATACTGAACACTTTGTACACCTTGGCAGCCATCTCTCAAAGAAGGCCAACACAGGTGATTAAATCCAGTATAGGATCCAATGTGCCAACTCTGCCTTCAGAAGACTGAATCATCATGTATGCAATGATCATGACACCTGGACTTGAACAAAACTCCTACTATATAAAGCTGTGGTAATCCCAACTTTTCTCTCCAACTGTGACGTTTGGGTGACCTACACCTGAAAAGCTTGGAATGCCATCTCCAGCACTACCTCTGGAAGATCCTTGGCATAAAGGGGGAGGATCTACGCACAAATGTCAGTGTCCTCACTGACGCTAACACCACCAGTATGGAAGCACTGATTATTCAACATCAGCTGCTGTGGACAGGGCACTGTGTGTGGATGCCAGAAATACATTTACCGAAACAACTGTTATACTCCCAACTCAGCCTAGAACAAGGACACAAGGGGGGCAGAGGAAATGCTTCAAGGACACCCTCAAGGCAAACAAGAAGTGATGCACTGACACCACAAATTTGGAAAAACTGGCCTGGGACAGAGCTACATAGTGACACTTTGTGAGAGAAGGTACTTTGAGGAAAACTTTCACCCTGGCAGCAGAAAAATGACAGAAATGGAAGAAAAGGAAACAAGACTGAGAAGTCTGTGGTCTGACCCTCCCTTTAAGCACTACCTGTGGTGTTTCCCAGAGTCTGACTCTAGGATCAGCATTCTTAGCCATCAACGGACTCCTCTACAACCCTTTACTTGATCTGTGGGACTGATCATCCTTGATCATGAGGGATCAGTGCTGCCAGTGCCGATGAGGGTGCGTGTGTGTGTGTATACATACATGCACACTTTTATCTTCTTCAGCAATCCCTCACAGTTGAGAATGATAAGTCTTCCATGGTTGTTTTATCTGTGTCCAAAGAAGGCTGATGAGGCTTATCTGGCATTGACAGCCTCTACTGCAGCTCAGACATGGGTTTCTGTGTGGGGTGGGTGGCACTGAATATTTGATTTGGTCCGCAACAAGATACACTTATACAGTGTGTGTATAGACATACAGGTTGTGTGCGTGTACACAAACATATACATATATACACATGCTAGCGAATTGCCCGTCAAGGATGCTGGGGGAGGGAGTGGGGGGACAGAGCACTGCAACCCAGCACCCTGTGCTGCTGCCGCCTCCCAGGAGCAGTGGGGAGAAACTTGCACACAGCTGCTACTGCCATCACTCCGCATCCAGTTGCGTGCCACTCCCCCCTCACCTCCCCCCTCCGCATCCAGCTCTGCACCCTGCTCCGCTCCGCGTCCGGCCACATCTCATCCCCACCCCATCCGCCTGGCCCACTCTGCTGGATGTCCCGCCCATCATTCTTGACAGGCATTCTTAACGCAGCACTGGCTAGAGCCACACCCTGCTGGGAGCCATGCCCCCCAAGAGTATTACAGACAGACAAACAGATGGACTAAGCCATTTATTTTTATTTACACACACACACACACACACAGGTTGTGTGTGTGTGTGTGTGTGTGTGTGTGTGTGTGTGTGTGTGTGTGTGTGTGTGTGTATATATATCAGCAGTTCCCAAACTGTGGGTCGCAACCCCAAATGGGGTCGCAACATCAGCAGATGGGGTCATGATAAATGTGCCCCCTGAGATTTCTGCATCCACAGGGGCATGTGGGGCTGTAGCTGGGCTGCACCAGCTCTGGGCAGGAGCCATCTCTGTGGCTGAGCAGGTGGGACCCATTGCGGGAGGGTGTGCTGCACTACCATGACCACCAAGGTGAGGCACAGCAGTGGTGGTAGGGCAGAGTTGTGCCCATGTTGCTGCTAGGTGAGCAGGGGGCGCCTCAGTTTGGCCAGCCATGGCAGTGCGGTGCTCTATCCCTCCTGAGCAGGGTCCTGCCTACTGGGCTGTGAAGAGCCCGGGGGGAGGGCAGCAGAGTGGGAAACCCTAAGCAGGCAGCTCACATCCTCCCCACCACCACAGGCTGCAGTGTGGGGCTAGGGTAACCCAACCGCTGTCCACTGAGGTGAGCATGCAGTTGCTGCCAGCATGGAGCTGATGCCGGGGCTGTGGAGCCCGGCACAGCTGTTTACACCCTGCCCGCTGCAGCTGCCCAGAGTCCAGGCTAGCTACAAACAGCTGTGCCAGGCTCCGGAGTCCAGTCATCACTTCTGTACAGGCAGTGGGAGAGAGGCCATGATTGTGCTGCCTCCTCCCACTGTCCGCTCCAAGGCGTGCGTGCACCCGCTGGTATGGAACTGATGCTGGAGCCTGGAGCAGCTGTTTGCAGCTTCCTGGCTACTGCTGGCCCCGGCTCTGGGTAAGTGCCGGCGGGCCCCGGGGCCGGGG
>NW_005842301.1:416657-418801 GCF_000455745.1 Alligator sinensis | reverse complement strand
TGGCAGCAGCTGCCTAGAGCTCAGGCTGGTGCTAGTGTGCCGAGCAAAACGGCCTTGTGTTGCTGACCCCTGATCTAGGCTTTACGCCCATTTTATGGAACTGAGAGACTCCTCCCTAGCTTGCTTCTGTGGCCATATGGCTGAAGGCAAGCAATTTGGGGGCATCTGAACCCTAAGCCTCCAGGCTTGGGCCTGCAGGTAAGATGCCTGCCAAGCGATTTGGAAACATCTGAAGCCCCGGGGGGTGTGGAGGATGTTTGCTGGTAGTAGGGCCACATATGACTCTTGAATGACTCATAGATTTGGAATTTGATTTTGGCCGATTTGGCTTGGAACACAAAAAAATTCCTTTAAAAAAAAAAAAGTGTGTTAATGAAGTCTGGGCTAAAACTTGCAGCAGTTTCAAAAAAGATAACATGCATCAATTCTGGATTAACTAAAATTACAGGTATTATATGCAAATTACTACAGCTATGTTTATTTTAAAGTCAGTGTTTTCAAACTTGTTCCTCATTCCCATGCACTCAGGGAGAGCAGAGTCTGAACATAAGGGGCTGCAACGGGAAGAAGTTGGATGGAGGTAGAGGGCAAGGGGGTACCTGACCCCCCAGATTTATTTTCCTTGCTGTAGCAGTAGGAGGGGGACAAACTCAAAGAAAACCTCCCATAATTAGTTTCAATTAGATTCTATACCTGGAAAATTATAACAAGTGTATACATTTTCCATATACAAAATTTAATTATTGGGGGAGACTCTAATTATAATCAGGATCATCTTATATTCGAGTAAGTACAGAATATAAATACATAATGTATGTGTGCGTGCATATACAAAGAACTTTCAATATTCTTTGGACAAATGGCTGCCTAAGGGAACCAGACTCAAAATGAGAGGTTCCATTCAGTCCTAGCTTCCTAAGAATGAGGAAATGTCAAAATGAAAGCTGAATGTGTTCTCTGTGCATATATATAACAACTGGTTCTAATTCTATAATGATAGGTCATTTCTGCAGTGTAGCCTAATTCACATTATTTTCTTTGCATGCATTAGTCTGGATGACGAGGGCTTTGCTGAGAAGGAAAAAGGAATATCCTGACTCACCCTAACCAAATTAACAAGGATATGGAAATCCCGCACTGCCACATTCCAACGCAGCAGCTTCTCTAGTTGTACCTAGGGAAGTAAAACACAGCAATCAGGAGGCATCATTCCCACAGAGGCACTGCATTTCCCTTCATATTGCTGGGTGCTACTGCAGTACCCACCATGCCCATAGCCTAGAACAAGCAGCCCAAATCCTGGCAGAGCCCAAGCCATGCTGCTAGTTAAAAGGGACAAGATCTTAAAACAGGAACAAAAAGTGTTGAAATCTAAACCTCTTAACATGCTCCATATTAAGATTAACCAGTAATGTAACAAAACTACTCCAAAGCAATTCTGGCTTTCTGTCGTGACAGATTTATACTCTCCTTCTATTCACCCTTGAAGCAGCTGCTGACAAATAAGTTTCCTGCTCTTGAGCATAATCCTTGTTCAGAGGTTCAGCTATGTAGTCAATTAGACATAAGCTATAACTTTCCCTCTTGCCACTTGGTAAGATACTCATCCAGTAACCAGGCATCATTAGGAATTAATCACATTTAAGAGGGGTTGGTAACATTTTGGAGCAGGGGGCTGCTTTGATGGAGCTAAGCTTTGAGAACAGATCACTACCAACCCAGCCTGCACCACTGGTGCAGCTGCAGTCACTACTCTCCACTGCAGTGCTGCTGCCATCACTTCTCCCTACTACGCAGCTGCCACACAGCTACAACCCCCAACTGGCAAAACACTGCTGCATCCCACCAGCCCTGACCAGATAAAATGGCTCTGCAGGCTGTATCTCCTGATGTACAGGATGCTTGCCTAATTCTAAAAGTTACTCCATGTTCAGTAATTCCTTCTTAAATCTTCATGAAGGCTGTACAAACCCATCCTAATTAGGGCACAGGCATACAACACAGTTACTATGACAAATGAGTGCCAATAGCTTTCTACCTAGGCTGTAGTTCTATCCTACAATTTACCATCCTGAGTTTTGCACTAGTTTCCTGAAGATCTCAGGTGCATTTGTTTTCCTACCTCACTTGAATCTGATGATTTT
>NW_005842301.1:397585-416626 GCF_000455745.1 Alligator sinensis | reverse complement strand
GAATGCTTCTCACCGAACTCTCTAATTGAGCCATCATCACTCGAAAGAAAACCAGGAATGACTGCCTGGAAAGGAAAAACAGTCAAAACACAAACACATATGATAATGGTGTGCAGCATCATTGTTCTTCCCTAGAACAGTTTGAAAACTAAATGCTATCTGGTTGGGCACATCTTTGTCATACAGCAGCGGTGGCAGCTCATCCAATGTTGGTCTGAATGTTGGTTTGAATGCCCTATATGGATGCAGCATTTGCTGATCCCAACCATTCCAGACAAATCCAATCCAGCCTCTTCCTGAAAGCCTTTAATGATGGAATTTCCACATCTTCCCTCCACAGCTTGTCTCATTGTCTAACTCAGCCAGGCTGAGGCAGCATTTTTGGCCAGAGTGCTAAAAACACTGCAACGTCTACCTTGTAAGGTGCTGAAGTGTCGGCATGCCAGAAAAACAAAACTGGGGTTGTGGTACGGGTTACGTGGAAGGACGCACTGCATATTAATATAGTTCATAAGGTGACAATAAACAAAACTCCATACACTACCTTTGTTGTGCATTCTTTTTCTGTTAAGCATGTTGTGATGAGAGAGAGGGGAGAAGAAAGAAGAGGAGGGAAGAGAGTGGGGGGAATGCAAGAGGGAAGAAAGAGGGGGGGAAGAAAGAAGAAGGAAAAGAGAGAGAGGAAAAGAAAGAAGAAGAGAAGAAAAAAAGGAAAAAGAGCAAAAGTGGGGGGAAAGAGGAAGAAACTATGAGGACCGGCTGCCAGAGCCTGGCTGTCCAACCCCAGCACTGCAGGTGCACAGGCAAGCGGTGCTACTGGTTTCCCTTCCCCTCCCTGGCACCCCAGCAATGCAGGCAGGTGGGTGGGGACAGAGACAGCACCAGCAGCCCCAGCTTCAGCCCTAGCCCTGGCCAGCAGCGTAGCACAAGCTGCTTGGGCCCCTGCCAGCAGCCTTGGTGGATATTGTTGAGGGGGAGGGGAGGGGGGCACATACCTCCCCTACAAGTTGCCCATGATTAGGGACAGGGGCAGAACCAGCCTCTTCTCCATGAAGCTGCACTGAGGGCGTGAGCAGAGCAGGCTCAGCTGTGCTGGGCGGGCAGTGGCAACCCAGGGGGGAAGATTGGTGTTGGGCAGAGGGTGGCAGACAACTGAGGTGAATTTTGGGATGACTATAGCCACCTAAGCCCCCCCTGTGCCACCTCTGATTAGGGATATACCAAATTAACAGTGGGAGTGGGCTGTGCAACAACTCCTTTAATTTTGAAGGCTCCCTTGTGCTCCTGAAGGTCCACCATTGATTGGTGGAGGGGCCACTCACTCTTGATCCACAGGGAGGCAAAAACCACAGTTTTAAATATGGTGCCATTTTTGCCACTCACTGCTGATTGGCCAAGGGGCCCTGGCAGCACCACTGTGTGTAGATGACCAGCCGGGAGGCAAAAACCGCACCATATTTAAAACCAGTTTTTGCCCTCCTGCTGATCAGGGGAGAGCAGCGAACGGTAGGGGGTTGGAGGGGGACACACAGGGGAACCTGCAAAAATCAGCAGAAGGAGCTGCATGGCAGCTTCTTTGATCTTACAGATTCCCTTGCGTACCACCACAGACATGGAGGCAGGGCCAGCAGAACACAAGCAGCGTGTCCCTACTTGTCCTCTCCTGCCCCTGCCCCTGGTTCCTGCCACAGTGCTGGAAGCTCTGGCCTACTGAAGAGCCCAGAGCAGCAACTTAAAAACATTTTTTTTTAATTTTTCCTTTTATGTCTCTGTGTGCCACTAACTGTCACGCATGCCAAGGGTTGCCTGTCCTTGGTCTAGCTGTTTTTATAGCAAGGAAGTTTTTCCTGAGATTTTAAACAGACTTACCTGAGGTCCTGAGGGCTTCCCAGGGCAACAGCTGCACCCGTCTGGCTTCATGGAGCCTGGCTAGCAGCCAGAGCATGACTCTGGATGGCCAGGCTCCATTCCTGGCGGCACACGCTGCTGCTGCATGTGCCACACAGCTTTTTGTAGTGGGTTTGGGGGGGGGGCATTGATACTGGGACATCCCAGTATCACATTTTGGCACCACACTGCAAACTTGTAGCACAGCACACAGTTGCACATTTGCTGTGTGTGGTCTGCGGCGTTGCAAACCACACGTGTGTGTTCATCTAGACGTGCTCATAATGTTCCCATTTAATCTCATCTCTGGATTTAAACATACTTTGTCCACTCATCTTTTTCTCATATGACCTATATTCCAAACCTTTCATCATCTTTGTTGCTCACCTATGGATCCTTTTAAAGTTTCTCTACATCCTTTTTCAGATGCAGTACCCTGAACTGGCCACTACTGAACATGACAGTCCAGCTGAAACCTAACCAGGGCTGAGTGGAAGAATAAGCCTGTCACCTCCCATGCCTTGCATACAATCCCACTATGAAAGCAGTCCAAAACTCCTTTTTTTCCCCAACAACATCACATTACTGTGGTAGGCCTAGCCCTGGTGGGCAGTAGCAGTGCCCCTAGCACCTATACTAGCCTGCCCCACTCAAGATCCTCCACCCAGAGTTTCATGTGCCACACCTGGATGAAATAAATAGTCCTGCAGGAGGCACTCAGAGCCCTAGAGTAGTATTTTTACCGTGCTGCTTTGATCCAGGTCTACTTTACTAAAATGGCAAAAATTCAGGAAGCTTAACCAGCCCAGCTAAAGCCCAGCTGGCATTAAATTTCCTGGTGGTTTTACTTGCATCCTCCACCCTACCCCACAGCTGTGCCCATATCTCACAGGAAATCTGCTGTAAGCTTTTCTTTGAGCCATCTGGCTCAATAAGTTTTGTCTGTCCAGGCAACCCTGTGGGTTGTGGCCCATTTACTCTGGTTGCAGACTTCAGCCCAGGCCCCCTTATTCTGGCTTTTGCTCCTCAGCAGCCCCTGCTCTGCTGGGGCTTTAAGCTTCAGCCTACGTTCTATCTAGGCTCCCTGGCCCCATGGCATCCATGTCTCTCTTCCCTGTTCTTTGGCTCTTGTCAGGCTAACTTCTCCCCCTCTGGCCTTCTGGCCCCACAAAGGGTTAAACCCTCTTGGTGTCTGGGCCTCTCTGGCTCTCACAGTGCACCTCTCTCCCCCTCTCTGGCCTCAGAGGAGTTAAACCTTCTCTCACTGGGCTCTCCTGACCCTCTCAGTGCTTGTTCGCCTTATTGTAGTCCTCCAGCCTCACAAGGAGTTAAAACCATGCAGGAAGCTTTAAGGTATCTGCGAACATGGCCTCCAAGCCTCCCTTCACAGCCACTTTCAGTCCTCTGGTTACTATCCTGACCACAATAAAAAGCACAGCCTATCCAGATACTCACAAAACAATGAACACTATGAATTCAAATCATCCTCACTCTGGGTCAACTCAAAAGGGGCTTCTTTGCCAGGGCTCCCCTTACTGTGACTCCAGGCTCCACGGCAGCTTGCCTGGGAACTCTTCATCCTTCCCCAGCCAGAGTTAGTGACCCCACTGACCTGAGGGTGTCTTATACCAGTAAATCCTTCTACTTCCAGCCAACCAGTCCTATCACTTGGCCTGACTACAAGGGTTTCTCAGTCATTAGTCCTTTTACCCTACCAGCTGCCCTTCTTTACTTGGTTTCAATCCCCCTGTGGCAAGGCTGCTGGTGATTGCAGGTACCATGTCTCTTTTTCCATATTTTCTGCTTGCCTAATGGGGCATTTTTGTCTGTCCTTCCCACTGTATTTTCTTTTCCTGAATTCTTATCCCTTCAGGCCACAAAAAGATCCTATCCTTAAAAGGCCCTTCCAGGTTTTGTTTGTTCCACAGCCTTCTCCCAGTCACATGGCAAAGGTTCCCTGTTCCATTACTGACTTATATTGAGTTTGTTATCCATCACAACCTCCAGATCCCTCTTGGCAGTGCTACTGATGAGTCAGTTATTTCCCATTCTCTGCATTTAATTGTCTTCCTTAAGTGTAACATTTACCTTGATTTTCATTTTGCTGTTTTATAAAATAGGTCTTTAATATACCAACATCCTTTAGGAGTCTGTCCCAAACTGTCTGCAACCCTCCCAGTTGTGTGTCATTTTTAGGTCAGGAAGCTCTTTACTGCAGTATCTAAATCATTAATAAGACCTGAACCTAGAATAGACCCTGGAGAGACACACTGGAGACATCCACACTTGAGACCTCAATCCGTTTATAGCTGCTTTTTGTTCACAGGTATTCAGCAATTACGTATCTATGTAATGGGAACTCTATCTAGCAACATTCCTGCAGCTGACTTATGAATAAGTCATGTGGGATCATGTCAAAAGCCTTACTTAAGTCCAGAGATTCCTTATTTGCTCAATTTTAAGACAAGGCTTTCCCTCCCATTTCACAGGGAGGAAAAGCCCCTTGTCTTAGAATCAAATGGAGGCTGCTGCAGCTCTGGCTCCAGCCCCTACCCAGGGTTGGAGTTATACTGCAGCTGCTGCCTGCCTCACTTCCCTTACCTTTTGCTCTGCACTGACAGGCTCTTTCCATGCCTGAGGCACTGAGCACAGCCCCAGCCTAGTGAACCAAGGGAAAGGGGAGGGAGAAGCAGAGTCTGAAGGGGAGGGGAAAAAGGGAGAAGGAGGAGAAGGGGAGCAGAGGCTGGAGGGAGGGAGGGAGGAGCAGATTCAGGGGGGAAGTGGGAGAAGGGAAGCAGAGGCTGCAATGGAGAGGGGAAGGAGGAGAAGCAGAAGCTGGAGGGGAGGGGGAAGCACAGAAGCTAGAGGGGTGGGGGGGAGGGGACCAAAGGCTGCAGGGGAGGGGCAGACAGGGAGCAGAGATGGCAGGAAAAAGCAGGGAGCAAGCTGCTTGACCTCTCCATACCACCTGCCTCACCACTGCCTGTCCCCATGCAGCAGTGGGAGGGATGAATTAAAGACAACTCCCAATAATTAGATTCTATACATGGACAATTATAACAAATTTATACAATTTTCCATGTATAGAACCTAATTATTGTAGGGTTATATTAAATTCAGGGTAGTCTTATTAGATTCAAGTAAGTATGGTATGTAATGTCCATTGTGTTCTTCTTATCTACCAAACAATTCACCCTCTCAAAGGAAACCAAGTTGGCTTGGCATGATTTGTTCTTAATAAAAAACAAGTTGGTTGCTAGTGATCACCCCTTCCTCCTCCAGATGTTATCAGTTGTTTTATAATTTGTTCTAGTAATTTCCCAGGTACTGCAGTCAGTCTGACTGACCTGTAATTCCTAAGTCATCTTTTCTCCTTTTCTTAAATGTAGGCACTATGTTAGCTCATCTCCAGTCCTCTGGGACTTTACCTGTCATCCATGACTTTACAAAAATGGGCACCTATACACGCACATTGAGGCTGCTCTGATGTGCTGTAATTACAATGTATCAGAGCAGACTTGATTAATGGAATCTGCTGGAGCATGGTAATTATCGGACTCCAGTACACTCCAGTATCACGAGTATCAGTGTCCCCACGCTGAAAAATGGCAGCTCTAATTAAAGCACCCCCCTCCCCACAACCTCTGGGAGCACATCTATAAACACCCTGTGGCAGAGCACACTCGGCGCCTGCCACTCTAAGGGCTACAGAGTTCAGCAAGGCAGCCAGCAGGTGCCGGCTAGACCTAATGAAGTGGTCACCTGACTGCAGGAGGATCCTGCAAGTGGTGGAGGGGGCTGAGCAGCCTTTATTTTAAAGATCCAGGCCCTTAGGTCTGTTGCAGCAGTTGCTGCAAGCAGCCAAAAACAACACCCAGCTGAGCTGCTGCTCAGAATACCCTGGAGGTAAGCGCAGGAGCTATGGGGTCAGTAGGAGGCTCCTGGTCCTAGGTATATCCGAAAACTGCACCTGCCAGGAAAAGGTGGTCTGGTGGGGCTGGCTATCAGGACAGACTCCCAGAAATACCAGGCCAGTTACCTCCCTGGTGAAAGGCAGGTATAAGCTCCTTAAAACCCCAGCCCACACACCCAGGTGGGTTACCCAGGGTCAGGGCCTGGCACATCTTCAAACACCTGAGCCCCATAACTGGGGGCCCAAGCATGTCTTGGGATACCTGAGCCCCATTTGCCCCAGCAGTAGGGCGTAGTGATTAAAATAGAAGATGGCCTGCATAGAATAGGGTGCACAAGAATGACTCGATGGCTCGTGTTGGTGTGGAGGAGAGCCTGATTAGGAGGGCCTGAAGAGCTGCACTGGGGGTGTACGGAGTAGGGGGTGTGAAAGCGACCTGAAGCACACGGGCCAACCCCCCTGAGAAAATAACTCAAGGCTGCAACCCCAGAGAGGGGGGCAGCCAAGCCCAGGTATGTCTACAGACGCCTGAGGTACTAGTTGGGCCAGAGGCCGTGTTTGTAATCTATTTGTAATAGTGTTAAAATATGCCAGTATGGGAGCACAATGACTGTATGCTCCAGTAGGGAGTGAGAGTCCCAGGAGGGACCTCCCCCCCCACCCACTTAATTTCATCCAGATACACACACTCAATAAAACTGGGGGGGGACAAACAAAAAAAAAGGGGGGGGGGGGGGGGGGGGGGGGGTGTTCTGGAACTATAAAGTGCAACAAAGTGCACAATACAAAAAGCCTCATTTATGTAAACTGTGCTTTCAAGCTTCCATATATTGTTAAAACATCCCAGAAACCCAGAAGTTGGATACAGTGCTCTGTATCCAGTGCATACCTAGCCCAAATTGCTCAGGCATATCCACTCCAACTTCTCTAGAGGCTGCTGGGTATACTTTTTGGAGTACTTCATACAACCACAGTGACAGAGATTGGCTTTTGTCAATATGGCACACCGGGGATACGCCTACATATTAAATTAATGTGAAACAATAAACTCCAGCACATATTGTGCCAGAGTTTATTGCTCCTGGGTACTACAACTGCACAGAGTAGCCCCAGGTTGGAGCAGCCCCAGCTGGCTGGGAGCCCAGGGTTTAGCCTGCCAGCCCAGAGCTGCTCCAACCTGGTTCAATGTGCTGTAGACTGTCAGGCAGGAATCCCCGCACTGAAGTACCCTTGTGCCCCAGCCAGCCCTGTTAGCGTCTACATGTGCGTTGCTGCATAGTAAAGAACTCTGCTGCAGGATGTATTTACTCCTGCGGCGGAGTTAATTAGTTTCCTGGCCTAAAACACTAATTAGGCAGCTCTGCAGCAAACGTCTCACGTAGATGTGCCCAGGAAGGCCATATACAATGGATGACTGTATGGTTCAGAGATAACTCAATTCTGCTCTGGCACACACTGTTTGTTTCTCCTTCATTAAATCTGATTTAGTACAGATGTAATGCCTAGCAATTCTTTTTCTTACTAGCAATACTGCTTATGTGAAACTGATATAAAACAAAACAGGTCAGAGAGTAAGATGACTGAACACATGATAGCAACGATTTGTTATTGTTTAATTAAGGAAATTCAAGGGCTATATGTTGATGTTATTACCTGGTCAGGGTAGGATAGGTAGAGGAACATCCATCTTTAGCAGATTTAATTAGCTCAGAGACCCCAACACTGGCAATGTCTTCTATAGCTTTCAAAATGTTGTCTGTGTGCTCCATATACAAACTGTACTCAAACAGCAGAATAGCAGGTTAGTAAACAGGTTATAACAAAAGGTCTATAACTCCATAACTTTAGCTAGAAATACTGGAGTGGCCTGGAAATTGTTATATTTATTCTGATATCAAAGGAGACTGCTCTTGTAACATCCTCAGAAAATTCAAACTATCATCAAGTAACGTCATTACAAATTCACCCTAATTTAAAACTGACTAGGGCCCATACCTTGGCCTATATGGACAAAATGTAGATTAGGACAAATATAAGGACTGGGTATCCTTCTGTAGCCAGTGACAAAGAGAATTCTACCTTTACCTCAAATGATATAGACCTATATTTCTGCAGCTGAAAGTAACAGAGTTATACTCCTGGCTGTTTAGACCAGGTTCTACTGGCTGGTTTATTGTGAATAGGTGTGAGCCTGTCCATAAGAGTTGCTAGTATGGTACCATTAAGAGACTGCTTTAACCCCTTATTAACTAGAAGTTTTTTTTTAATATTTTCAGATTTTTAGTTGAAGTCTCAAGACATACTTAGGCACTTGCGATTATGACAACTTTAGTTCCTTCTTTGAAAAACACTTTTTTGAAAAAGGCAGCTTTTAAAACTGTATTTTCCAATCAGCAATAGGAATCTCGGAACAGTTATGCACCTATCATAATGTTACTGTTTATTTCATAGTTTTATTTACTTTTTCTTAAGGAAAATATTAATACAAATGTTATTTTAAGGTTATGAAAAACATTCAAATGTGTGTATCAAGAAATGCAGTTTTTCTACCCAGGCCTGTGAAAACCACATCAGTCACACCGGGCTTCACTGGCAATCTTTTCACTGAATTGCTCCCTGAATAGCATAATAGGGGCTGCAGGACCTGGTCTAGTGAGAGACCCTGAAAGGACAGATAATTAAGCTGTTTCTAAGGAGAATATGTGATATATTTTTCATTACATATAATATGGGGTACTGTTTCTTTAGATGTTGTAGCTTTGTGTGGCTCCTTAGGCACTTGGGTGTTTATACACATGCTCCGGGAGGTGGGAGGTAGAGCTTTAATTAGAGCAGCTTTGAGAGCCGCTCTAATTAAAGTGCCCAGAGCATCATGTGTATCAGCCGTCCCATGCTGAAAAATGGTGACACGGGCGCTTTAACTAAAGCTCACTGAATGGGCTTTAGTTAAAAGTGCCCCTGCCGCCATTTTTCAGTGCAAGGATGCTGATACATGTGACGCTGGAGTCTGCTGAAGCACAGTAATTACCACGATCCAGCAGATTCAACTAATCAAGTCTGCTCCAACACGCTGTAATTATAGCATGTTGGAGCAGCTCCGTTGCATGTATATAGGCACCCCACATTTACTTTTTGTTTGGGTTCCTGCTCCCAATAATAAAATTACCAGCTATGTTAGCTGTGTGGTGCTCCCTCTACCCTGTGCTAGTCTAACCCCCACCAATGTAGGCTCACAAAGAGATAACAGAGTGTGCCGCTAGCAGCCATATTACTAGAGAAGTATCAAAACCATCCTTACCTGAGCATGACATGCAGAGCATCATTGAACTGGCTGCCTTTCTCTCGTACTCCACTGGGCTGCATCCAGGACTGGCACAGGAACTGTTTTGCTAGTGAAGCTGTTGAAGGCAATGGGGACAGGGCTGCAGTAGTGACAAGGTCTGTCCAGGTAGTTCCTTCCCACCATCCCAGTGGAGTTTCCACCTCTGATCAGTCCTTGCTACCTTGTGGGGCTGTAATGCAAGCAGCAAGGACTAATCGGCAGGGGAGGGGGCAGGGGGAAGCCCCTGATCAGTCCCTGCCACTATCCATGGTCTCTGGTCTTGATCAGTTGTTGCCATAGAAGTCTGGGGGTGAGGGTGGGAAGAGAAGCTACAGACAACCCCCTATCACCTACTGGCTTGAGCATGTACCAAATGTTTTATGCTCCAGCCATGGGGATATGCAGGTGTGCATACCCTGGTGTAATCTATTTTTTGTAATGCTACAAGGTCTGAAGTACAGTTTCAGCAATGTTTGTTGAACAAGGAAAAAAAGAAAAAGACTGCCCAACTTTCTTGCTAAGTACATGATCCTTCACCCCACATAACTTCTACCCCTGTTAGAAAGTTGAGCTATAAATCACTTGAAAGAACAGTTTTTGATTTGTAAGGACTTGTATATACACACTTTTGTATCAAGTTAGCTATACTGGGTTAGGACCAGATACATTTAAGGAGCAGATACCACTCCTTATTACAGGCAAAGCTGAACCAGTAGAGCTTATTTTAATAAGTTTGGGGGTGGGGGAAAACTATACAAACATAAGTTCTTTTATGTTTAGGCAACTTTGCCTCCATTAAGGATTGTATCAATTTACCCTATTTTTCACATGCAGCATAACCTGAAATATAATATGCACTTTGATTTTGGGCAGGCAGAATAAGGCAAGAAAAGATTTTTCCAGAGTTTGGCTGCAACAGCAAGGACTGAGCCTAATCTTATCTGGGAGATGCATATCTGGGAGAAGGTATATGTTACCTATTTTGTCCCTTTTCCAGCTGGCCAAAGGTTTCTCAGCAATGATAATCAGGACCTGAATGAGTTCAAGTGCACACTGGAAACTGGGGATGCTATGCTGGAAATTTGACAAGTAGCGAAAAGCATCACTGTAGATGACAGGAAACAAAAGGGATGAGGATATATTGAAGATATTACAATATCATGTATAAATGTAAAAAGAGACAGTTTCAGATAGAGATTCAGGTTTCAGCTAGATTGATATCCTGTCTCCATCAGTGGCTGATACCAGATGCCTCTCAGAGGTACGGAAACAATACAAGGATAACAGAATAACCACCCCAACACGGAACTTCCTCTTTAACCACCAGGCAGTGTAAGGCTGACTCATGTTTTAAGGTAGGGGGTTTATATCTTGTTATTCTCTCCATTGTTACTGTGGACATTTCTTTTTTGAACACTCCAAAGCCCTTGGTTTCAGTGGCATCCAATGGCTATGAATTCCACAAGCTAATCACATATCAGGTATCTTTTTTGTCAGTTTTAAATTTCTTGCAATCTAATATAACAGTGTCCTCCTTGTTCTTGTATTATAAGACCTAGTAAGAGGGAGCATGCAAGCTACCTTATATACCTTTATCACATTCTCTTTTTTGTCACCTGCCACACTGTGGCCTTTTCATAGAACTTTAGGGAATCATGGAGAAATAGGGCTGGAAAGGACCTCCAGACGTCATCTAGTCCAACCCCTGCCTGAGGCAAGATTATCCCCATCCGCTCAAGAGCGTAATATACACTCACGAGATTCCAGGCAGAAGACCACTACTTTTTCACTAGAGGATGGCCAAACCCCTCACAATCCATACCATGGGTATTGATAAAATCCAGGGGTAAAACCTGTTTCTGGCCCCAAATATGATGATTGGTCTGACCCTGAGCAGAGGGGCAAGACCCTCTAGCCAGGAACCTCTGGGTTAAAGTCCCAGCAGCAGCACTGGTGCACCCCAGTCAAAATCCCCAGCCCTGACTACAACCAGCACCAACCCTCCCAGCCCCATGTGGCAACCTGCAAAGCCCAGAATTATAGGAACTACCTACAGTAGAATGTAGGAATAGCTATGCCTAGAGCATCCCTGACCAATAGCTGTCCAACCTCTTCTTGAACACCTCCAGTGATGGACAGCCCCTAAGCAGTCTGTTCCACTGCCTCACTAGTCTAATGGTAAGACATTTTTCCTGATATCCAATAAAAACCTACTTGCTGCAACGTCAGGTCACTGGTCTGTGTCAGTTTGGGTCAGAGGTGGGCAGATGTGTGGGCATTAGGACCCAAATGCCACCACTTATTTTTGCCCATTTTGGCATGGGGAGAGCACCCTCAAACAGCACTTTTACCTAAGGAAGCTCTGGACAGTGACTGCTGCTACTGAATGCCATCACGGCCCCATGGCTACAAGCCAGATCAAAATGGCTCCATGGGTTGGATTTGGCCTGTGAGCTATAAGTTGCCAATTTCTGCTCTAGGAAGATCCACAGTGAAGGACAGGCAGGACTCCAGCTTTGGATCTATTCCCTCCCAGGCACAAAGCACATGGAAGCTCCAGACCCCTGCCTGGTCATTCAGCAGCATCCCAGAGCTTGAGCTGTCACTATTACTGCTATGTGGCTGGGCACAGGCCCAAAGCTTCCATGTGCTCTGTTCCTGGGAGGGAATGGACCTGACAGTAAGCAGCAGGGAGCAGGCTTAGAGGCTGCAGGGGAAAAGTCATAGTGGGGAGCAAGGGGCAAGGAGGCTGTCTGCCCCTCCCTTCCCACCTACTGAATGCCCCCTTGCTGCTGCTTTCCATGAAAGAAAATAATGATTTTCTTATTCATTGAACTAGGTGGGGCAATGCTCCTGGCCACTACTCTCAGACTACATCACACACTCACTGAGTAAGGGTTTGAATCTTCATTGAACAACCTTGTGTTTTACATGCATAATGCTGTTAATGCCCTAGAAAAGGGTAGCGGGATTTGATAGCAGTCACTGTCCTATTGTGGGGGGGAGCTTAATTTAAGATGAACTCCAATAATTAGATTTTATACATGGAAAATTATAACAAATTTATACATTTTCTATATATAGACTCTATTTACCCAAGTCCAAGATGACCCCCCCCAATAATTAAAGTACATCAGTTTTGGGGTGTAGCATGCAGAAGCGGTATACTGTGCTTCACTGCAGTATTCTCTATCATGGTTCTTTGTTGGTGTAGATGTGCTCTATGTGTTATGTAGGTTGCTGCCGCTGATCAGCAAGACCTGAGTTCCAAAAATCTCAAAATCACTGAGTCAAGAAAGTATTTGTCCATAATACTCACAGGAAACACAGAAAACATTTACAATATTATTCCTATTAAAGCTCTGAGAACGTACCAATACCTGTTATCCTACCTGATCTGTTCCTCAAGGAGAAGAAACTCTGTCTCTCCTGGCTTTAGTCTGTCTGAAAGGACCTTGAGGGCTGACATCAACAAATCATTATTTTCTTGCTGAAAAATTCCACTCCTGAGGAAAAAAAAGAACATAAAAAACAAGGAGCAAAAAAGATCAGTGCCAAACCTATAATGTCTACGATACCAAACTGCTCTTCAGCAAACAAAAGTAAAGACTCTGGAAGAGCCAAGCAGCACCCATTGGAAAAGACGACGTGATATATTGCTTTAAAAAACCTAGAATTGGTCTCCATAACTAACTGAGATCCACATAATTACTTTAGCTTTTCTAGAGCATTAACAACATTATGTATGTAGAAGCCTGCTGATCACTAATCAGCACTTGCTACATGTTCAGTTTAAATCATGATGGGAACCAACCACAAATTTATTACATATATTTTGTGTAATAACTTGTGTAATAATACTTTGCGACTTATTCCCCATTTTATTGTACCATTAATTACATGAATGTGTGGTCAGGTTACTACTAAAGACATGATTAATTGGTTAGTCACATCTTAGGCTCCAGGCAAATGTTACACTTAAGTGCTGAGCAGTGGAGTGACTTCCTATACAAGTGATGTGAGGGAGGGGAGGGGAGGGGAGGGGAGGGGCATTTTAATTAATCATCTAGTCCAACCCCCTGCTCAAAGCAGGACCATCCCCAACTACATCATCCCAGCCAAGGCTTTGTCTAGCCAGGTCTTAAAAACCTCCAAGGATGTAGAGTCCAGTACCTCTCTGCATAACCTGTTCCAGTGTTATACTACCCTCCTAGTGAGAAAATTCTTCCTAATATCTAACCTAAAATTTCCCTTCCTGCAACTTGAGACAGTTGCTCCTTGTTCTGTCATCTGCTACCACTGAAAATAGCCTAGCTCCATCTGCTTTCAAAGGCCCCTTCAGGTGGTTGAAGGCTGCTATTGAATCCCCTCTTAGTCTTCTCTTCTCTAGACTAAATACACCCAGTTCCCTCAGCCTCTCCTCATAGGTCATGTCCCCAGCCCCCTCAGCATTTTTATTGCCCTCTGCTGGACTCTCTCCAATTTGTCCACATCCTTTCTGTAGTTGGGAGGGAGGGGGCACAAAACTGGACACAGTACTCCAGATGTGGCCTCACCAGCACTGAATGGACAGGAGGAATCACTTCCCTTGATCTGCTGGCAACACTCCTACCAATGCAGCCCAGTATGCCATTAGCCTTTTTGGCAACAAGGGCACACTGTTGGCTCATATTCAGCTTATTGTCCACTGTAACCCCAAGGTCCTTTTCTGCAGAGCTGCTGCCCAGCCAGTCAGCCCCCAGCCTGTACTGGTGCATGGGACTGTTCCATCCTAAGTGCAGGACTTTGCACTTGTCCTTGTTGAATCACATGAGATTCCTTTTGGCCCAATCCTCCAATCCGTCTAGGTCATTCTGAATCCTAGACCTACCCTTCAGTATATCTGCTACTCCCCCCATCTTGGCATCACCTGCAAACTTGCTGAGGGTGCACTCTATGCCATCTTCCAGTTCATTGATGAAGATATTGAATAAAACCAGCCCAGGGACCAACCCCTGGGGCGCTCCACTTGATATTAGCTGCCAACTAGACATCAAGTCATTGATTACGACCCTCTGACCCTGATGCTACAGCCAATCCTTGCAGATAACAGATTACATTGGTTATTGCATTCTTGAAGCAAGCACTCACTCCCTTTCAAAACTATGTACCATTTCTTCCTTATATCAGAACAGCCCAAATGGCAGCCCATGGGTTGCATACAGCCCCAAAAGGGTTGGCTCCAACCCAGCCACTACCTCCCCCATCCCACAGCTGCTCCTGTCTCAGAGGTCAGGATGGGACTGAAATACTAGAACCATACACACAGCAAAGAAAGGAGATGTTCATGCTGTATGTGGGTGGTTGGGAGAAGTGGGACAGGTGCTGCATTCATGGCAGCAAGGGAAGCCAGACTGCTTGTGCAGTGAGGGGGAGGGGGGAAGCTGAGTACATAGCTGGGAGTGAGTGCTATATATGGGGCAAGGGAGACCCAGGCTGTCTGTACAGCAGGTGTGACTGCAGGGGGATGACAAGGCTGCCTGTGATGTGCAAACTAGGGGGGAAAGGTTGTGGGGGGTGAGGAATTTGGGGCTCCAGGAAAGGGAGGGAGCCTGGCTGCCTGGGTCAGTCAGGGGGCACCCAGCTGCTCACTTGCATGCCTGTGGCCCCCTGCTGTCCAGAAGTTGGACAGCCCTGGGTTGGCAAACATGCAGTATCTTTTGCAAGGATACTGGGCAGTGCCAGATTAAGCAACTTCAGCTGCTTCTAAGTTTTCAGGGAATTTTACCCGTTAACCCTTTCAGGTCATTTCAACAAGGCCTGAGCCTCTAGCTCACCAAGCACCTACCACTCGATACACTCACCAGGCAAACAGAAGGCGAAAAGTCTGCAGCAACTTCTGGTAACAGGAAGACATAAGCTGGTGCTCCTGAATGTTCACACTTGGTCCATCCATTACCCCATGGTTTTCTATAAGCAACGCCTTAAACACCAAAAAAACTATTAATTTAATGTTCTTTCAAGTAATCTTTTATTGTTCCCCTATGTCCATAGTGCCACAAAAAATACCACAACAAAATTTGAAAACTGCCAAGAATCAAGTTGATGCTCTCTGACCTGGAAGTAATTGTGCATGTTCTCCAAGTGATTACATAGTGGTTTTAGTAGTTTGACTGCACACTGGACAACAGCATGAGGTGACCTTTGACACAGATGGGAGAATCCAAGGTCTCTGCAGCCTTTCCCCTGCAGCAAATCCAATTGAAATTGTTCTTAATTTACAAAAGCACAACATAAGAAAAATCCAAATAAAGTCATGTTGCAAAATCACACTGAGTACATGAGGACTGTGGCAAAGTATATTCTTTATTGAGCTTACTCTCATGAGAATAAGAAATGTGTAGTGAACTAACACAGGGATACTCAACCTTCAGCCCACAGGCCAAATATGGCCCATAGAGTCATGGCATCTGGCCCACTGGGCTCCCCAAGGGTCAGGCCATTTGGCAGCAGGGGAGCAGTGGCCATTAATACGGCCACCCTCCCACCTGCCAACTTCCCAAACCCCACATGGCCAGTTGGAGCTGTGCTGCAACCTCATGCCCCCATGGGGCTGGGCCACACCCCTTTGCACACCCTGCCTGAAGGACTGGGCCACACTTCCTTCTACCTGCAGGGCTGGGCAACACCCACTCCCGCTAAGTCTGGATCAGGGCCATGCAACGCCCCCTCCCACCATGGTGCTTGGTTGCAGCTGGGCCATGCCTCCCGCCACGGGATGGGGTTGGGGCCAGACCATGTCCCCTCCCCCCTCATGGGGCTTGGCCACACATCCTTTCCCCCCTGTGAGACTGAGCCACCCCCTCTTCCCCCTCCCCAAGGGGCTGGGTTGGGGTCAATCTGCCCCCCTCTGAGCAGTTGTATGATGCGTGCGGTGCTTGCCCAGGGTGTAGGATCAGGACCACCAGCCCAGACCTGTCCCATGGGGAGACTGGACACTGCTCAATCAGCATGCTGGAGCAAAAGGTTGAGCACCACTGGACTAAAGCATGTGTAGAATGAAAATAGTGTCACCCTTCAGACATGCAGTCTTGGGCACCTGATGGAGAGAATAAATGTGACCCAGACTATACAGTTTTGTTTCTGCTGGAGTTCTTTTAGGGTGTCAAGAGCACATACAGAAAAGATATCCAGTTGGCATAATGTAAGTGGACTTTCAAAAAGCATTTAACAAGGTCCTCTATCAAAGGCTTTTAAAAACTCTGTGCTGCCACGGGATTGGAGGGAAGGTTCTTTTGTGGACTCAGAGCTTCTTAAAAGATAGGAAACAAAGGGTAGAACTAAATGGTCAGTTTTTAGGATGGAGGGAAGTCAAACGTGGGATCCTGCAGGAATCTGTGCTGACCCCTATTTTGTTCAAAATTTTCACCAGTGACCTGGAAATGGGGGTGCACAATGAAACCCCCAAGTTTGCAGGTGATACCAAATTATTCTGTGTAGTCAAGTCCCAAACTGATGGAAAGAAGCTGCAGGAAGAGCTCACAAAGCTAAGTGAGCGGGCAAAAAATGGCAAAATACTTTCAATGTTGACAACTGCAAGGTAATGCACATGGGGAAAAATAACCTTAACTATACATACACAATGCTGGGTTCTGAACTAGCTGCTTTGACTGCTTTGAAAAGAGACACTGGAGCAATTGTAGATCTCATAAAAAAAAACAAAAACTTAAGTTCAATGTGCAGCAGCTACCAAAAAAGCCAATAAAATGTTGGGCATCATCTAGTACAGAACTGAAAAAAAAAAAACAGAGAACATGCCATTAAATAAATCCAAGATGTGCCCGCATCTTGAATACTGTGTGCAGTTCTGATTCTCACATCTCAAAAAAAGATGCAGTAGAATTGCAAAAAGTACAGAGAAGGGCAACCAAAATGCTCAGGGGCAAGCAGCAATTGCAATACATGGAGAAACTAAAAAGACTAGGGAACTACAAGTAAGGCGCTGATAGCTTGCAGGGGAATATGACCCAGGGTAGGGGGAAGTTTGGTTGTCCTGCTAGGGAACTAGGATTTATGTTTGAGCCCAGTGCAGGGGTAGTTTTCATTGCAGCCAGTGAGCCTACTTTTTTTGTTATAGTTTATACCTGTGAACTGGATTGTGAATAACTGGGGAGTACCAGTCACAAGAGTGCCCAACGACCATGAGAGTGTTTTTAGCCCTTTCCGGGGCTAGGGCTCATGATGGGCAGGCAGTGACTGGGAGGACTCAAGCTTGCACTATAAGGGCAATAGCAATGGCCTGAAACCAGGGAGGACTAAGGGTCAGAGCCTAAGAGGGCAAAACCAGGGCCAAGGGCCTAGAGGGGCAAAATGGAGATGGCCTGAAGCCATGAAGGTTATGGCCCAAGAGGGGTGAGACCAGGGCCAGGGGCCTGAAGTTTATAAGGGCAAGGAACTTGAGAGGTAGAACCAGAGCCCAAGACTAGGGCTGGAGCCCAGCAGCCAGGTCTGGGGCAGTGGGCCTAGGCTAAAGGACCCAGGTAGAGGAAAGGGGTGAGGCTGAGAAGGTTGAGGCCAAACAGGGGCATGGAGGCCTAATAATCACTCCAGTGAGCATCCTGACCCTAAGACAACAAGTCTTGGGCATAGTTTTGGAGGAGGTCAGAGTTACGAATAGCCCATAAGGCAACAGGTGCCCTGAGGGCACAGAAGAGCCAATAAGGGTTATCTAGCATGAAGGCAGGAGTGGGAAAAATGGAGTCCAGAGAAGAGCCACGCACATGATCAGAGGTCAGGAAAACAGACCTTACGACGCCAGGCTGAGAGCTATGGAAAAGCACAGGCTCAGAGGCAATCTGGTAGCCACCTATACGTTTATCAGGGGTGTCATGAGGATCTGGGGGAATGATTGTTCACCAGGGCGCCCCAAGGGATGGCAAGGTTGAACAGTTATAAACTATTGCAAGAACGTTTCAGGCTGGACATAAGGAAGAATTTCTTTACTGTCCGAGCCCCCAAGGTCTGGAATAGCCTGCCATTAGAGGTGATTCAAGCACCCACACTGAAAGCCTTCAAGAGAAATTTGGATGCTTATCTTGCTGGGATCCTATGACCCCAGCTGACTTCCTGCCCCTCGGGCAGGGGCATGGACACGATGATCTTCTGAGGTCCCTTCTAGCCCTAATGTCTATGAAATCTATGAGTCTTGAGGGGGGAACTGGCAGGAAGATGGACCAGGGCTTGCTCTAGGACCCTTGGGCAGCCTCCCTTTTGAAAACCAAGTATATCAAGGTGTGGCAGGAAAAAAAGAAGGTAGTGTACCCTAAGGCCGGAGCAGGACAGGAGTTGTGCAGCTACCAGGAGGCATCACAGCCACTCCTGGGGCTTGATCCTGTTACAGTAGGCAACAGATTTAAAACTAGCAGAAGAAAGCACTTTTTAAAAGCAACATGTAAGCTAACTTGTGGAATTCATTTCCACAGGAGGTGGTAGAAGCAGATAACATAGCCAGGTTAAAAAAAGGACCATACAAATTCATATAAAATCTTTCAATGGCTATTGAACAGAATGGTTGGAGATGTTTTCTCTGGCATCTCTAAACCTATAATTGTGGATGCCAGGGAGGATACTAAATAAAGAATATAGATATCTGTGTGAAGAAGGACTAACAAAAAAACAAATTGAAAAAACAGGAAAGGAGATCGAGTGGGGAGAACGTCGCTTCAGAAGCATCTGTTCCCTGTGGATTAAAAAGCCCAGAGCGGGATGGCACAGCACAGAGGACAAGATGGGAGTGAAAGAAGACTCTGAGAAGGAGAGCTTGGAGAAGACTACTGAGTCGGGGAGATGCCAGGGGTCAGTCCAGTGTGTCAGAGAAGGCACGACTGGGGAAGGAAACTGGAAGTCTCCAGAGTATATAAATTGACCCTCCGATCGCTCA
>NW_005842301.1:386386-397554 GCF_000455745.1 Alligator sinensis | reverse complement strand
AGGTACATGGCGGAGAGAAGCTGCAAGAAACAAAAGGAGTTGAGGATGCTCATCAGAGAGAAAGAAGAAAAACAAGTTGAGGTTACTCTGGTTTGCTTTTGTGGGTTTTTTTTATGTTGATAGGGACTAACTGTTCTTCAAGGGTGAGGGGAGAACGAGAAGAGAGCCGGAGATGAGGTTACTTCCCCACCCTAGCAGAAAGAACATGGGAGCTGACTGAAGAGATTAACAAGATAAGATACTGCATAAAAAGAAAGAAACTGAAAGTAAAATTTTCTGTATAGTAAAGAAATTGTTCCATAGTTAATTTTATACTGTTGTGTATTACTAAAGAAGAGATTTCATAAAAGGTGTTTACAAAAGATAATTAGAAAGTATTAAAAAACAGTTTGAAATAGCCACAATCCATATGTTTGTGAGCTAACTGTGAATGTAAAAGAAAAAGAATAATAAAGAGAATTGTTCAACTCAAATAAGACTGGGATTCGACTGATGACATAAATCTGGGGCGTCAGTCAAGAGAACCATCAAATAGGTTGTAACACTGATAGGAACCTTGATAGATTGCCAGTGTCCCACTGCAGCAGTAATACCTCCTGACTAATAACATCAAAATTAATAAAGACGTGGCAGGAGAGAGTCAGACTATACCACAGGAGGCCATAGACAGGGCAATCAGTGGGAACATCACAATCTGGTTCAATGCTCTCCCTCTATAGCAGTGGTTCTCAACCTTTTCAGATTTGATGCACCCTTGAATAGACTTGTTTTTGGACTACAAAAAAAGAATTCTTGTGTTACAAAGAAATCAGAAAGCCCCCAAAGGGAAGAATGTTTTTAACATTATTTGAAATCTCTGGGTATATTATGTGAATGATATTTGCATATCTAACAGTACTAACATTGTATAGTAAGTACCCTGCAGAGCCTTTGAAAGGATCTCAAGGTACCCAGGGTGCCATGACATCCTGGCTGAGAATCAATGCTCTATAGCAGCCACCCCTGCCACTGCTGGAGACAGTATACTGGGATAGATGGGCCATTGGTGAGACCCAGTATGGCATTTCGTATGTTCACTTTACTCAGAGGAACCAAGAGTCAAAGCCTCAGGACACTGGGTTTAAGAAAGAATCAAAAAACTGAGTACTAAAATAATCAACATAGTTGTTTTTTGAACTCTATTGGGATAAGGAGATGGGAGATCCAAATGATCCAAACAGAAGTTTTCTTTTTCTCTGGACACCTCCTCTTGGGATCCAAATATGCATCCCAGGGATAGGCATGATGCTATAAAGGTGGCAGCAGGGCTGTGTGCTGGACCTAAAGACTCCTTGCTACACTCTTTTGCACTGGCAGAGTCTGCTGTCCCTATTTACAACCTGTAGCGAAGCAGGAGGGTAGAAAGCAGCTGAGCTGAGTCAAAGGGCTAAAAGTACTCCAGCACAATCCCTCATTTAGCAGCCATCCTCTGGTCTCTCGTCCCTCAGGAGATGGGAGAGGCTGCTTCTTCTGGAGCTTCTAATTCTACCAAGAGAAGGGAAGGGAAGGGCTAAAATTACTCTTCAGCTTGAGCTGGTTTATTCCCAGGAGAACTGGCCAGAGTCTTCCTCTGGTCTCTTGCTCTTGTTGGATTAGCTGTTACCCAGACACCTGCAGGGAACCACCAGCTGCAAACCTCTCAGCAGGGCAATCTCTCAAAAGGATGCATGCCACTCTTGTACCCAGCTGCGAATCAGACAGACACATTACTAAACTCATCTGTTAGTCTAAAGATTTAAAATGATGTCTGAAATTTCCCAGTCAAACAGGGCCATATATCACTAACATCATCATCCTCAAACCTTGAGCACCGGCCTTTCCCCACCACTCATTTTTATACCTACCTTTAAGAAAGGAGTTTTCTTTGTAGTGCCTGGTACCAGCACATGCTCTAGCTTCCAGCACAAATCCTGCAGAAGGAAGTCAAGTTCTGCAGGGCCCAGCTGGACAATTTCTCTGGCCTGCAATTTAAAGTGAGAAAATACTTTAGTATTGTAATCTCCTATAACAGGTCTCAACCAAAAGATGGAACATAAAGATCCGGGGTTATTTACAGCACTGTCCATAACAATTAAGGCTGATACACATTCTCCAAGCTGTGCTTTAGGCATTGGACAAACATGGCAGATATGTGGTGTGTATATTATCATGACAAGACTGACTGAGTTAGTAAACCCCCAAGAGAGAGGCAAACCATTTTATTTTCTGTGTTATTACCCTGCAGTTGTGGGGAAAGACCTATTGTGTACCAGCTGAAGGCTTTACCAACATACCCTAACTGATTCAATACATTTGTTCCATCTACTCTTATGTTGGCTACTGCGTGCAAAGTCATGAGGGGAAACTTCCAATAATCGGACTGCACATCCAATTCAACATTTCATTTCTAGTGAGCAAACAGGGACAGAAAATGGGGCAAGCAGTCTGCAACCAGTTCACAGGTCAGTTTGCCACCCCACCTCTTAGAAGAGAGCCTTTAAGGTAAGCTCCTTCTTTAATTAAAAGTAGCTAACCTACATATATTTAGTGTAAGTAGCAAAAACTCAGGAGTTAGGACTAATACTTAGCTGCTTACTTAACTAGAGTCCCGAGTGCAGGTAAGTTCATCAGGAAGTTTACCTGGAAACTCTCTCTCACCTTCCTTCATTGTAACACTGGTGACAGGAAGCAGGAAAAAAGAAACCTTTTGGGACCAAGAAGCAGTAAACATGCCACCATACAGGCAAGTTTGCTAGGGAAGGTCTGTTCGGAAAGAGGGGCAGGAAGAGAGATGGCAAATTAAGAGACCCAGAGAAATAGCTGGAGGACATCGCAATGTCAGAGCCACTGCCACTGCCAGCTCTTCCTCTGCTCGCACCTGTAGGGTATATGTCCAGGCAGACCCGCTCACTGTCAAGGCTTCCACGTAGGTCGTTTGGCACTGTGGAGACTGTGGCTTGCAGGTTCCTTCCAGTGACAGCCAGGGTGGCGAATGACTGTGATTTGAGTGGTGCCTACAGGTGGTGTCCCTCAGGGAGCAGGCAAGAGAGCTACAGGAGGAGGTGGCAAGGCTCCAAAGCATTCTTCACCATGATGACTTTATCGATTCAGTGCTGGAGGAGACTTCTAGGACTGTGGCGGAAAGACCCCCAGAGGTGGAGCTACAGAAGGGAGAGGATGGACATCCAGGAAAGGGAAGCTTGTGACCTCTGGCAACAAAGAGAAATCTTCATCTCCACCTGCAGAAATTTGCCCAGAGAACAGATATGAAGCCCTAGCAGTAGTGGAAGAGGCCATGCCAGGCATCCTCAAGGTTGGGAAGATCAAGACCATTGCCACCAAGAAGAAGGAAACCCCCTTCTGTGTGGGATGGGAAATCCATCTGCTGGCCTGACCAAGGGAAAGGGCCTGAGCAGGAGCAGATGCAACCTGCAAATCAATTAATGGCTGGACAGATGGTATTGCCAGCAGGGCTTTAGCTTCTTCAACCACAGGATGTTGTTCCAAGGACTGCTAGGAAAAGATGGGATCCACCTGACAGAGAGAGGGAAGAGCATCTTCAGAGACAGACTTGCTAATCTAGTGAAGAGGGCTTTAAACTAGGGAATGGAAACAAAAGCCCTGAGATAAATAGGGATGCGGGGGACCTAGAAAAAGTGCAAGCAGGAGGGGGCAACAGGGGAGGCCTTCTCATCCTTCCTGAGAAAGTAGGGCAATCGGCTAGTTACCTCAGATGCCTGTACACAAATGCATGATGCCTAGGAAACAAGCAGGAAAAATTGGAAATCCTTGCACAGTCATGGAACTATGACATGATTGAAATAATAGAGATTTGGTAAGATATCTTGCATGAATGGAGTACTGTCATGGATGGGTACAAACTGTTTAGGAAGGACAGGCAGGGGAGAAGAGGAGGAGGAGGAGTTATGCTTTAGTTAAAAGAGCTGTATAATTGCTCAGAGCTCCGGTCTGAAACTTGAGATAGGCTTATTGAATGTCTGTGTTAGGATCAGAGGGGACAGCAACAAGGATGACGTTGTTATGGGTGTCTGCTACAGATCACCAAACCAGGAGGATGTGGTGGATGAGACTTTCTTCAAACAGCTAGCACAAGTTTTCCAATCACAGGCCTTGGTTCTTCAGTCACCCAGACATCTGCTGGAAGAGCAATACAGGAGTGCACAAGCAATCCAGGAAGTTTTTGGAGAGTGCTGGGGACAACTTCCTGGTGCAAGTGTTGGAGAGGTCAACTAAGGGCCATACTCTTCTTGACCTGCTGTTCACAAACAGGGATGAATTGGTGGGGAATGAAGTTATGGATGGCAACTTGGGCAGCCGCAACCATGAGATGATGGAGTTCCTCAGGATCCTGAAAGGAAATAAGGAGAGAAGCAGAATAAGGACCCTGGACTTCATAAAAGCAAACTTCAGCTCCCTCAGGAAACTGATGGGCAGCATCCCCTGGGAGGCCCAGCTGATGAGAGAAGGAATCTAGGAGACCTGGCTGTACTTTAAAGAAACCAGTGGCGATGCATAAGGGGTGCACGGGGGTGCACACGCACCCCCTGAGAGTGCTGGTGCACCCCTTGATAGACAGTGCTCCCTGCTTAGACAATGGACAGGGGATAGGAGTGAGCACCGGCCAGGGAATGAGGGCACCAGGTGAAGCACTGCTGGCACTTCCGGGAGCACCACTCGTGCTTCCTAGTTGGCGTGATTGGCCGTAGGGGACCCCCCCGGTTGGTGAGACTGGCTGTGGGGGGACCCTCACCCCAAGTCACTGAATGGCCGCTGGGGGGGCACATGCCCCCTCTGACTCAGGTGGCACCAGTCACCCCTGAAAGAAACCTTATTGAGGGTACAGGAAGGAATCATCCTGATGTGTAGGAAGACTAGCAAGTATGGCAGAAGACCAGCTTGGTTTAGCAGGGAACTCTTCAGTGATCTAAAACACAAAAAAGGAAGCTTACAAGAAGTGAAAATTTGGATTAACAACTAGGGAGGAGTATAAGAGCATTGTATGGGTATGCTAGGATGAAATCAGGAAGGACAAAGCACAACTGGAGTTGCAGCTAGCAAGGGATGTGAGGAATAATAAGAAGGGTTTCTACAAGTATGTCAGCAACAAGAGAAAGAACAGGGAAAGTGTGGGTCCTTTACTAAATTGGGGAGGCAACCTAGTGGCAGGGGATGCAGAAAAGGCTGAAGTACTCAATGCCTTTTTTATTTCAGTCTTCACAAGCAAGTTCAGCTCCCACACTACTGCACTGGGCAGCACAGTTTGGGGAGGAAGTGAGCAGCCCTCAGTGCTGAAAGAACAGGTTAGGGACTATTTAGAAAAGCTGGATGTATATAAGTCCATGGGACCAGATGAGATGCACCTGAAGTTGCGGAGAGAGTTGGCCGATGTGATTGCAGAGCCACTGGCCATCCTCTTTCAAAACTCATAGTGATCAGGAGAGATCCTGGACAATTGGAAAAGGGCAAATATATATCCCATATAGGATCTAGGGAACTGCAGATTGATCAGCCTCATCTCAGTTCCTGAAAAAATCATGGAGGAGGTCCTCAAGCAATCCATTTCTAAGAACTTAGAGAAGAGGGTGATTAGGAGCAGTCAGCATGGATTCACCAAAGCCAAGCCATGCCTGACTAACCCGATTGTCTTCTATGGTGAGATGACTGGCTCTGTGGATGCAGGGGCACCACCAGATGTGATATACCTTGACTTCAGCAAAGCTTTTGATACGGTCTCTGACAACATTCTTGCAAGCAAGCTAAGGAAGTAGGGGTTGGATAAAGTAAGGTGGATGGAAAACTGGCTGGATCATTGAGCGCAGGGTACTAGTCAACTGGTCGATGTCTAGCTGGCAGCCAGTACCAAGTGGAGTGTCCCATGATCACTAGAAAATGGTACTTAGAGGTTTGCTTTTAGGCTTGTTGGTAAAGTAGATTACATTAGAACAATGGCCCAGAGAGGCAGCAAGGGTTAATTGATTTCTAAAAGACTGTTTGTGACAAAGTTTCCTTCAAGGTCCATTGTGTCTAAAGCCAGCAGACACACAGGCTACGAAATTGAAGACATGTACCACACTGTTCCATAACATGAGATAAGGGACTCTGCCACATTGGCCAGGTCACAGTGACCAGCTTCAGAGCCCTTGAGATTTCCAGTTTTGGTGAACAGATCAAATTTGGAGACCGGTAAATAACCGAATTAAGATACGTGCATGTGATTGGTTTGGGAAACAAAGGAATACGCTGACAGGACAGAACGTGGACAGTATGACGACCACAGGGAGACCAATCTGAAGAGTCATCAGAGGAGAAAAAGGATATAAAAGGAGGGATTTCAGAGCAGCAAAGGGTCCCTGATAGGGGAACCCAAGGCCACCATGGTTAAAGGGCACACCACCAGCCTCTCTCACTCACCCCACTGGGGGGGGGGGGGGGGGGGCGGGGAAACGGCACTTGGCCCTTGACCTCCAGGCTACTGACATCTGACATTCAAGAGAGAACTGAGGGGTGAAGCTTGCATTCTGGCCAGACACCTTCCCTTTGTGATAGCCTTAGGATCAGTAGATATAGGATTGTTTGCCTTGCCTGCATTATTCTTATCACTGTGTATCAATAACATTTGCCTATTATCGAATGGAGAAGTCATGGCCAGTCTGTGGGTTTGGGTCTGCCCAGAAAAAGGTATCTGGGTCATAAATCCAGTGCCAACACCCCAGGGGTAGGTCCTGGGCCAGTTTTGGTCAATATTTTCATCAATGTCCTGGAAGGTAGAATAGAGTACACCCTCAGTAAGTTTGCAGAGGATACCAAGCTGGGGGAATAGTGGATATGCTGGAGGGTAGGCCTAGGATTTAGAGAGACCTTGAAATATTGGAGGATTGGACAAAATGAAATCTCATGAGATTCAGTAAGGACAAGTGCAAAATCCTGCACTTAGGACGGAACAATCCCACGCTGGGGACCGACTGGCTAAGCAGCAGCTGTGTAGAAAAGGACCTGGACCTAGGGGCTACAGTGGACAATAAGCTGAATATGAGCCAATAGTGTGCCCTTGTTGTGAAGAAGGCTAACAGCATACTGGGCTACATTAGTAGGAGCACTGTCAGGAGACTGGGGGAAGCAATCCTTCCCCTTTACTTGAGCAGGGGGTTGGATTAGATGACCTCCTGAGGTCCCTTCCAACCCTAATTTTCTATGATTGTATGATTCTATTTCCAATCCACTCAGATGGATGATACTGCCCACCCAAGGGAAGAGATTTTGGCTTTTTCTTCTTCTATGCCTGTTTTACTTCAGTCTTTACAAATAGTGTTAGCTACCAGACCATAAGCACAGTTAGCAGCAAAGACAGGGAACAAGACAAACAACTTAGAGTAATGGAAGAATCGGTTAGGGATTACTTAGATAAAATGGATGTTTTCTGGGTAGCAGGGCCAGAAGGGATACACCCTACAGTACTGAAGAAATGACCTGAGGTAATTTCAGAGTGATTGGCTATCCTATTTGAGAAACTGTAGAGGTCAGGTGAGGTTCTCAGATGATTGGAACAGGACAAATATAGGTCCCATATTTAAGAAAGAAAGAATAGGATCATAAGGAAGTAGGGCTGGAAGGGACCTCAATATCAACTACTTCAACCCCCTGCTCAAGGCAGGATCATCCCTGACTAAACCATCCCAGCCAAGTGTCTGTCCAACCTACTCTTGAAAATTTCCAAGAATGGAGATTCCACAATTTTTCTAGTTAACATGTTCCAATTCCCAACCACCCTCATAGTCAAAAAGTTCCCCTAATCTCCAACCTAAATTTCCTCTGCTGCATTCTTGAGGCCAAAGCTCCTAATCCTGTCTTTTACAGTCACAGAGAAAAGCCCATCTCAATCCGTTCTATCAATTGCCCTTCAGGTATTTGAAGACTGTTATCAAATCCCACCTCAGTTTTCTCTCTAAAATAAATAACCCTAGCTCTTTCAGCCTGAGAGGGCGTGTCTACTCGAGATACTATGTTATCGAAGTGATGAGCTACAGCAACATAGCTCGTCACTACAGCAATGTAGCAGTGGTGGGCACTAACCGTGACACCACCACTATTGCACAGTAGCAATGAGCAGTTGCTACTGTGCAGTAGGGTCAGAAACAGTCTGCGTGCCACTGGGACTGCACAGTACCAGCGGGTACTGAGCAGTCATTTAGTACTTGCAAGTACAAAATGATTGTGTAGTACCAACTGCACAGTGGGGCACACATGTAGATGTGCCCAGAGTGGGGTTCCCTAGGAGTCTGCCCTCGGTCCAGTATTGTTTAACATTGTCATTAATGTTTGAAAGATGGAACTGAGTGTACACTTAGCAAATTGTGCATGACACTGAGTATGGGTGAAGTTGCAGACACTCTGCAGGGCAGGGCTAGGATCCAGAATGACCTAGATAAACTGGAGAAACTGTCCACAATCAGTCAAATGAAATTCAACTAAAACAAGTGCAAAGCCCTGCACTTCAGGAAAAATAGCAGCATGCACAAATACAGACTGGGGAATGACTGGCTAGACTGAAGCGCTGCAGAGAAGGGTCTGGGGGTTACTGTAGACCATATTCTGAATATGAGCCAGCAGTACACTCTTGTTTGTTACCAAAGAAGCCAATAGCATACTGGATTGTATTAACAGGAGTGTCTCTTGTAAGTCAAGGAAACTGATGCTTCTACTCTATTTGGCATTGGTGAGGCCCCACTTGTAGTACTGTCTAGTTGTGGGCCCATGTTTCAAGAAAAATATAGACAGACTACAAAGCATAGAGTGACAAAAATTATTAGAGGACTTGGAAGCATGACTTATGAGGAAAGGTTGAAAGTACTACAATGGTTTAATATCAAGAAGAGAAGACTGAGGGAGAATTTGATAAGTCTTCAAATACCTGAAGGGTGATTACAGAGGGGATGGAGACACACACTGTGGCTGTAGGGGACAGGGCTAGGAACAATGACCTCAAACTGCAGCAGAGAAAATTTAGGTTGGAGATTAGGAAGAACTTTCTTACTATGAGGGCAGTCAAACATTGAAATAAGCTACCTAGCGAAACTGTGGAATTTCCATCCCTGGAAATTCTCAAGAGAAGGTTAGAAAGTCACTTGGTTGGTTTAGTCAGGGAGAAATCTGCCCACCCTGTTCCTTCAAGCCCTACTTTCCTGTGATCCTATGCCTAGCTCCTTCAGCCTCTCCTATGACTTACTTTATTAGTCCTTGATCCTCTTTGTTACCTGCCTCAACCGTCTCTACTTTCTTCAAATCCTTTTTAAAATGTGGAGCCCAGAACTACATAGAGTACTCCAGATGAGACCTAACCTGTGCCAAATAAAGAGGCACTATCACCTCCTGTGTCTTGCACTGAAGGCTTCAGTTGATACATCCCAAAACCACATTTGCCTTTTATGTGGCTGCGTAATACCACAGACTCATATCAAGCTGTGATCTACCAAGACCCCGCAAGTCCTTTTCCATAGTGTTGCCATCTCGCCAGGTGTCACCCATTTTATATTTTTGTTTTTTATGATTCCTCCTGAGGTACAGCATTTTGCATTTGTCTGCATTGAATTTCATCCTTGATTAACTGTGCAGTTCCATGAGTAACTGAAAAGAGTTTGCCTGTGACATTGATAACGTATCACCAACTGGTGCCTGGTTTTTAACATGCAATTTCCTACACATTTGAGTAATCAGGATTGTCTTCTCACTTAAAATGCATTAATCTTTCAAAGTCGAAGATTGCTCAAAGCTGAAAGAGCCTGGAGCTGCAAAATCAGATGGAGTTACAAGAACAGCATCAAAATAACTTTATGACAGTGACAATATGCAAATCTAAAGATGTCCGTCTCCTGTGCTTCCCCTGGAACAGGAAGTGGCCTACCAATTTCCCATATTGCTCATGGCCTTGGTGGTACTTCCTGAAATTGACATTTCATCAAATTGCAGCATCCTTCCTACCCCTCTTGTTACAAAAGCATTCACCTCTGTGTGCATCTCTGTGTCCAAAACCGACTTTGTTAGCAGCCCACAATGGAGTATGGTGAACACGTCAAGATCTAGCTCTCGAAAATACGCACGGTATCGCTGCAGCTGCACTGAAGGGATCCCTGCTTCTCTTTCATTGGCATCCTGAAAAAGCAAACAGGAATATTAATAGAATAAAACCAGGAGTCAAACCTGTGCTCTGATGAAGAATACCGCATACTACAAAATGTGCTGAGGAGACCTTTGTACTGGGGAACAGACAGGGTGACATAGCAGACCATGCCATTTTCATTTTCTATTAATTATGGGCCATAGCATAACCCATATTCAGCTCAATGAGATATGTTGTTGTGTGATAGATAATAAAAAAGATGAGAAAAGAATTATGAGGAGAAACACTGAAATGGTATAGTTTCATACTTGCTAGGGTTAGGAGGGACCTGAACAGATCATCTAACCTGACCCCCCTGCCACAGGCAGGAATGAATGCTGGATTCACAAGACTCCTGACAGGTGATCATTCAACCTCCTCTTGGATTTGCCCAAGGTAGGGGCGAGGACCACTTCCCTGGGAAGTTGGTCCCAGATTCTGGCCACCCTAACTGTAAAATATTGCCTTCTAATCTCCAACCTAAATCTATTCTCCTTCAGCTTATGACCATTGTTCCTCGTCACCCCAGGTAGTGCTGAGGAGAAAAGAACTCTGCCTATTTGCTGTTGATCCCCCTTGATGAGCTTGTAGGCAGCCACCAGGTCCCCCCTCAGCCTCCTCTTGCTGAGGCTGAACAGGTTGAGGTCCTTCAGTCTCTCCTCGTAGGGCCTGTCCTGCTGCCCTCTCACCAAGCGGGTGGCCCTCCTCTGAACCCTCTCCAGGCTGGCCGCATCCCTTTTGAAGTGCGGTGCCCGGTACTGGACGCAGTACTCCAACTGCGGCCTGACCAAAGTCGCATAGAGGGGGAGTATCAACTCTCTGGACCAGCCTGAGATGCACCTTTGGATGCATGACAAGGTATGGCTGGCCTTGCTGGCTGCGGTCTGGCATTGGCAGCTCATGTTCATCTTGGAGTCAGTAATGACTCCGAGATCCCTTTCCGCCTCTGTGCTTTCAAGAAGGGAACTCCCCAGCC
>NW_005842301.1:381836-385689 GCF_000455745.1 Alligator sinensis | reverse complement strand
TCCCTCAACACCCTTGGGTGGAGGGCATCTGGACCTGCAGATTTAAAAATGTCTAGCCCTTCCCTAACTACATCTGCACTGACTGAAGGCTTGATAGAGCTATCCCCAAGATTGTCCCTACCTTTGGTAGGTGGGATATCCTGGTCGCTGTTCAGGAAAACAGAGATAAAGAAACTGTTAAATATACCAGGTTTCTTGTCTGGCGTGGCCACCAGATTACTGTTTGTCTTTTGCAGGGGCCCTACATTGCCCGGTGCCCTCTTCTTGCTCCCAATGTACTTGAAAAAGGACTTTTTGTTGTCCTTAATCCTGGACGCTAGCCTGAGTTCCGTCTCTGCCTTGGCCTTCCTAATAGCCCTCCTACACTCCCGGGCCGAGGAGGAGTACTCCTCCTTGGTGATAGTTCCTCCCTTCCACTGGTTGTACGCCTCCGTTTTAGTCCTCAGGCATTGCTGAATGCCCTTGCTGAGCCAAGGAAGTCTTTGAGCACTCTTACCTTGCTTCTCTCAGGGACTGTTATCCTTTGGGCCTGGAGGATCGCCCCTTTAAGGTACGACCATCCCTCCTGGGGCATTGCTGAATGCCCTTGCTGAGCCAAGGAAGTCTTTGAGCACTCTTACCTTGCTTCTCTCAGGGACTGTTATCCTTTGGGCCTGGAGGATCGCCCCTTTAAGGTACGACCATCCCTCCTGGGCTACCATCTCCTCTACCTTCTGGGCCCTTAGTGCCTCCCCCACTAGTCTCCTAAGCTCATTGAAGTTGGCCCTTCTGAAGTCAAGGGCTTTAGCCTTGGTGTGAGCCCTAGACGCCCTGCGTTGGCTAGTGAAATCCAGCAGGTGATGATCGCTATTGCCCAGGTGGTCAAGGACCTGCAGTCCCCTCACCAGGTCATCCCCCATGGCCAGGACCAGGTCCAGCAAGGCGTTACCCCTAGTGGGGCTGTGCACTTCCTGGATAAGGTGAAGGTCCTGTAATACAGCTAGGAACCTACGGGAGGTTTATACTCATTAACATTTACTCTACCCTCGCCCCTCCTATGTTCCGTCCATTTCTCCTCCAAATCTCAAGCTCCGCCTCTGTTTACTGTTTGCTTCATTAGCATGGAATTGCTATGCATTTCATTCATTTGCATGTATGTTGTATATCAAAAATAAAGAATAGCTTTAAAAGTAAGGAATCCTTCTTTCTCTATTGCTGCAGACCCTAGGCTGCTTTCTGTTAGACCCTGACTCCATGCAGCACCCAACGACTAGGGAGACGACGGTCCAATTACCCATGGATCCTATTACTCATTAGCAAGAGCAGAGCAGGGAGCAAACATCAGCACACTGCTCACAACAGCTTTATTCAGAATGGAGACAGCTTCAGGCAAGCTCTCTCACCATAACAGACAAGAAGCAGCCCTGAACAATAGTTTTTTCCCATATTTATACACTTTGGTTTATACTCATTAACATTTACTCTACCCTCGCCCCCCCTATGTTCCACCCATTTCTCCTCTGATCTCAAGCTCCGCCTCTGTTTACTGTTTGCTTTATTAGCATGGAATTGCCTATGCACTTCATCATTTACATGTCTGTTTGCTATAAGCGCATGTCTAAGGCCTTGACTCTTTTTCTTCAGTCAATGGGCGGACTTTGACTAAAACCTGGAAGCCTCTGGAGGCTTCTTCACCAATCACTATTCACCTTTTTGCATATGTTCATCTCGGATTCTGTTACCAATTACGTGTTTTTTTCACATTCCAGTCTGTTTTTCTGTCTCAGGTTGTACCATCTTCCACCTTTTTGGGGCCCCTGTATCTTATCTCATTCCTTACTGTAGCTGGCTCACAGCATACAGATTTATTTGCTGCTTTTTCCTCAGAAAATGGTTGACATAGTTAAGATGGTTATTTAGCATAAGCAAATGGCTGGCTTAGATATCATTCTGCCTTGTGGTCAGCAGCTCTGCTAGGCCACAGGTTAAAGCCTTTGTATTCAGCTGCAAATCCAATGCTCCTCAATAATCCAAATTATTGTTACCCTAACACTTTCATTCATGTGGATGTTGCTAGAGCCTGGGATAACCCCACAGAAGTTCAGATGTGTTGGACTCCTAGTGAAAGAACAGGTTAGAGACTACTTAGAAAAGCTGGACGTGTACCAAGTCCACAGGGCTGGATGGGATGCACCCAAGGGTGCTGAGGGAGTTGGCTGATGTGATTGCAGAGGCCCTGGCCTGCACCTTTGAAAACTCATGGCAATCAGGAGAGGTCCTGGATGATTGGAAAAGGGCAAACACAGTACCCATATTTAAGAAAGGGAAAAAGGAGGATCCAGTGAACTACGTACGTTAGCCTCATCTCAGTCCCTGGAAAAATCATGGAGCAGATCCTCAAGGAATACATTTCTAAGCACTTGGAGGAGAAAAAGGTTATTAGGAACAGTCATCATGGATTCACCAGGGTCAAGTCATGCCTGACCAACCTGATTGCCTTCTATGATTGGGTGACTGGTTCTATGCATGTGGGGAGACTGGAGGATATGGTGTACCTTGATTTTAGCAAGGGTTTTGATATGGTCTCCCACAGATTTCTCATAGGCAAGCTAAGGAATTATGGGCCGGATGAATGAACTGTAAGGTAGATAGAAAACTGTCTGGAGCATCAGGCTCAGAAAATCGTAATCAATAGCTTGATGTCTACTTGGCAGTTGGTATCAAGTGGAGTGCCCCAGGGGTTGGTTCTGGTGCAGGCTTTGTTCAGTGTCTTCATTAACAATCTGGAAGATGGCACAGAGTGCACCTTCAGCAAGTGTGTAGATAACACCAATCTGGGGGGAGTACTAGATATGCTGGATGGTAGAGCTAGGATTCAGAGCAACTTAGACGAATTGGAGGATTGGGCCAAAAGGAATCTCATGAGGTTCAACAAGGACAAATGCAAAGTCCTGCACTTAGGATGGAAAATCCCATGCATCCAGCCAGTCAGGATAGGGGCTGACTGACTGGGCAGCGGCTCTGCAGAAAAGGACCTCAGGGTTACATTGGACAGTAAACTGAATATAAGCCAACAGTGTGTCCTTGTTGCCAAGAAGGCTAACAGCATACTGGGCTGCATCGGTAGATGTATTGCCAGTAGGTCAAGGGAAGTGATTATTACCCTCTATTCAGCATCGGTGAGGCCACATCTGGAGTACTGTGTTCAGTTTTGGGCACCCTGCTACAGAAAGGATGTGGACAAATTGGAGAGTCCGCTGGGGTCGGACCTGATGATCTGTTTAGGTCCCTTTTGACCCTAAGCACTATGACACTATGAGTCCAGCGGAGGGCAACAAAAATGGTAAGGAGGCTGGGAACACGACTTATAAGAAAAGACTGAGGGAACTGGACTTATTTAGTCTAGAGAAGAGGAGACTAACAGGGGACTTAATCACAGCCTTCAACTACCTGAAGGGGTGTTCGAAAGAGTATGGAGCTAAACTGTTTTTAGTGGTGGCAGATGACAGAACAAGGAGCAACAATCTCAAATTGCAGCAAGGCAAGTTTCAGTTAGATAGTAGGAAGCATTTTCTCACTAGGAGGGTAGTAAAACACTGGAACAGGTTAATCAGAGACATGGTAGAAGCTCCATCCTTCAAGGTTTTCAAAACCCGGCTAGACAAAGCTTTGGCTGGGATGATCTAGTTGGGAATGGTCCTACTTTAAGCAGGGGTTGGATTAGATAACCTCCTATGGTCCCTTCCAATCCTAACTTTCTTTGATTTTATGACTCTTCCTCTTTGGGAATTCCCTGCACTAATGTAACATACAATGCAAATCTCATCCTTCTGCAGTGTTCTACATCTACACTCTCAGCACCTCTTCATTCCCG